>NW_003852541.1:4294827-4314662 GCF_000181295.1 Otolemur garnettii | reverse complement strand
GCACTCTACCCAGGGGGATAGCTTGAGGATCCGTCTCAAAAAAAAAAAAAAAAAAAAGAACTTGTGCTTTATGAAAGACACAAGAGTGAAAAGCCACAAACTGAGGAAAAACTATTTGCAAAAAGACACATCTGACAAAATGGCTAATATTCAAAATATAAAAAGAATTCTTAAAATCCAACAAGAATAGAACAAACAAACAAAACCAATTAAAACTTGGGCAAAAGCTTCGAACAGACATCTCACAAAAAAAGATATACCAATGGCAAATAAGCACATGAAAAACATGCTCAATATCTTATGTCATTAGAGAATTGCAAATTAAAACACACTACACACCTAACAGGATGGCAAATATTCAAAACAATGACAACACCGAATCATGAAGAGAACGTGGAACAGGAACTCCTATTCATTGCGGGTAGTGTGCAAAATGCCACTTTAGAAGTTAATTCAACTGTTTCTGGCAAAACTAAATATACTCTTCCCATGTGATCCAGAAATCATGGCTCTTTGATATTTATCCAAAGGAGCTGAAAACTTACATCTACACAAAAAACCTGCACATAGATGTTTACAGCAGGTTTACTCAAAATTGCCAAAACTTGGAAGCAGACAAGACGCCCTCTAGTGGGCAAATGGGTAAATAAACTGTGGTACATCCAGACAACAAGGTATGGAGAAGCCTTAAGTGTATACTACTAAGTGAAAGAAGCCAATTTGAAAAGGCTACACACTGTCAGATTCCAACTATGTAACACTATAGAAAAGGCAAAACTATGGAAACAGTAAAAACATCAGTGGGATAGGGGGCAGGCAGAATGAACAGGGACTTTTAGGGTCCTGAAACTATTTTGTAGGATACTATAATGGAGGATAAATGCCATTATCATATGTTAAAATCTTTGGAATATATAACACCAAAAGTGAACACCAATGTAAACTATGGATTTGAGGTGATGATGTCAATGTAATTTCATTAATAATAACAAATGCACCACCCTGGTGGGGGATGTTGATAGTGTGGGAGGCCCTGTGTGCACTGGGGGGTGCGGGGAGGGCAGGGCAGTTGGCCACTATACCGTAACTCTTCATACTTTCCACTTGATTATGCTATGAATGTAAAACTGCTCTAAAAAATGAAAGTGTACCTAAAAAAACAACAAACAACATGATCTGTGGTTGCCCAGGGCTGGGCTTGGGAGGAGAATCTGACTAGAGGGAAGTTTTTTAGGGTAATGAAGCTGTTCTATATTGTAATTGCAATGGGGGTTACACAACTATGCATTTATAAAGAACTGTAAAGCAGTAAGAGTGAACTTTACTGTATTTTATACTTTTTTTTGAAGAAAATCTTTTTATAAAACATTCAAGAGAGTGACAAATATGCAACAGACAGAGAGAGAATAGACCTGTCTGAAGGAAACCAAAGTAAGGGATCAGAACAAATACTAAAAATTACAATTTGAGGAAACTTACACGGGGGAAGAAAAAATCAAATGACACAATGAAAGAACACACCAATATGCCTGAGAATATCAACATAGAAAAACTAAAACCAAGGTATATTCTAGTAAAATTAACTGATTTTAGGGGAGAAGACATCCTTTGGGCATCTACGCAAAAAGCACAAGAAAATTAGATTGTTGTCAATCTAATCTAGAAAATTAGATTGATGTATAGCAAGGTTTTGCGCCAAGCAAAAAAAGAAATTTGGGGGGAGTGGGGCTTGAGGGGAAGGCTGAGGCACATGGATTGCCTGAGCGCAGGATCAAGACTAGCCTGAAGCAAGAGTGATACCCCGTCTCTACTTAAAATAGAAAACTAGCCAGGTGTAGTGGTGGGCACTGCAGTCCCAGCTACTCAGGAGGCTGAGGCAAGAAGATTACCTGAGCACAAAAGTTTGAATTTGCTGTGAGCTATGATTCAAGGGCACTCCACCCAGGGCAATAGAGTGAAACTCTGTCTCCAAAAAAAAAAAAAAAAAAAAAAAATTAAATTAAATAAACAAATAAATAAAAATAAATTTTAGGGTATATCTTAAGATAACTTTAGAAAGGAGAATGTGTGAGCCAAGGATTTTACATTCAGCAAAACTGACTTTCAAATATAATGAAGACAAACTGCTACCAACACACAAGACTAGTGAATCATCTAAAGAACAAGCTGCCAAATAACAAAAATGATTAGAGAGACATATGAATTACTAGGGGGCATTTAATATGTACCAACTTGCAAAATTAAGTCTAAACAGGGAGTTTTGCAGGTTAAATGGGAAAACTCATAGTTTGTTGTGGCCACATAACTCTTACAATATAGACCAGTGGTTCAAACCTTCCTAATGCCACGAACCTTTAATACAGTTCCCTGTGGGTTGAGAACCGCTGATATAGACAAAGTCCAACTACTTTAAGGGGGGTAGATAGTTTTACCTGCTCTCAGTAATCATATTTCTGGTAGTATTAGTATTGTTATTCTAAGACTATTATATGTATAATATGGGATAAAATAAATAATTATATATATTTAAATTCTATCATCTTATATCCCCAAGAACCAAGATTCTCAGTATTAAAGGAGAAACAGATGTAATTATAAAAGAAGTTGACTAAAAACCCTGTCATCCTAAATTTGAATTGAAAGAATTAGTACATTTTCCTAAGATATTTTAACTTTAAGCATACACAAAAATATATTTTATATCTCTAAAGATATTTTGTCACATATCATATAAATATATATCACATCTTTTATTCACAAATATGGCTCCATACATAAATTTCCTAGTTCTATGGAAAGACCTAGAAACAATGATCAACCCGATAGTAACAAGCATCCCTGTATGTGGTTTTATGGTTTAGAAATAACATTTCCAATTTAAGAAAAAGAAAAGACTTCTTGGAAAAAATGGTGTATTCTAGCTTTGATGAAGAAATAAACAAGATGAGCCAAGAAAATCTTGTCATACCAGACAGCAATGAAGTTACCAAAACCAACTAGAGTTATGTCAATTCATTAGTCAACTAAAGAAGCTTTCTCTTAGACAACAACAGGATAATTTATGGAGCTAACTGAAACTCAGGTATGAAACCCAAACGTTTAAATGTACTAATTAAAAACGATTTTTTGACACAGTCTCTTTCCGTAGAATAGAGTGCCACGGCATCACAGCCCACAGCAACCTCAAACTCTTGGGCATAAGTGATTCTCTTGCCTCAGCTTCCCAAGTAGCTGGGATTACAGATGCCCGCCACAACACCTGGCTATTATTTTAAAGATGGAGTCTTGCTCTAGCTCAGGCTGGTCTTGAACCTGTGAGCTCAGGCAATCCACCTGCCTTGGCCTCCCAGAGTGGTAGGATTACAGGTGTGAGCCACCATGCCTAGCAATAATGGTATTTTTAAAAACCCTAATTGGTCATCCTCAAAGGATGACAGTTTATCTTAAAAACTAATAATACTAAAGAAACAAACATGCTTTTCTGTCTTTCCTATATAAATTGTACATTAGGTAATCAAATAGTAAATGAAGGGAAAATGTCTCTTTATAAATGTATCTCAGCTAATGAAAAAGAAATGATAAAAATAAAATATCACTATTTTGCAACCTCAAAGCATTAACAGCCCTAAGTAATGAAAAGCAATAAAACAAAAGGCACTCCGACTTTACAGTTTCCTCAAAAAAAGTACACGGCCACCTACACAACACTACCTGTAAAATATCACCTTACATCCTGTCAAGGGCTTAAATCTTAGTCTAACCAAGCCTCTGGATCCAGCTGCCCACGTGAAGAAAAGGTTGAGGATGAAGAACATGCTGAACTGCATTATGAGCAAAATAAATACTTTGGGGAAAGAATAGATTCATCCACAGATAAATTATAAGGAAAAAATAAAGATGGAGGAAACATGTGTAAATTAAGCCATGTCAAATAAAGGGGGTTGGGGGAATTAAGGCTTAGGTATATATAATTTGGTGTTAAAACTTAAGAAAACATAAGAAAGTGATTACTATAAGGTTAGGATAATGGATATATGGGAACAGGATATCTATTAGCAGTGTGAGTGGCTGTGGCATATAAAGAGGGTTATAAGTAAAGGGAAAAGTTTTGGGTTTTGCATAATGGTTACAAGGTTTGGGGCCTTGCAATAATTCATTAATATATATCATTTGACTTTATCTGTGTTCCATAGTAATTATTTTTATTCTTTATCATCCTCTGTAGAGTGCCATAGTGTCATAGCTCACAGCAACCTCCAACTCCTGGGCTTAGGCGATTCTCTTGCCTCAGCCTCCCCAGTATCTGGGACTACAGGCACCTGCCACAACTCCCGGCTATTTTGTTGCAGTTTGGCTAGGGCCAGGTTCGAACTTGCCACCCTCAGTATATGGGGCGGACACCCTACCCACTGAGCTACAGGCACCGCCTGCATATTAATTATTTTTAAAAGGCTTTCTTGGCTCAGCAATTGTGGCTCAAGTGGCTAAGGCATCAGCCACATACACCTAAGGTGACAGGTTCAAATCTAGCCCGGGCAACAATGATGGCTGCAACCAAAAAATAGCCAGGTGTTGTGGTGGGTGCCTGTGGTCTCAGTTACTTGGGAGGCAGAGGCAGGAGACTCACTTGAGCCCAGGCATTGGAGGTTGCTGTGAGGTATGATGCCACAGCACTCTACCCAGAGGAATAGCTTGAGGCTCTGTCTCCCCCACCCCCAAAAAAAAGGCTTTCTTTAAACAATAAATGATAAATAGGGACTGATGAGACTTACCTCCAAATGACAGAAGGAACTCACTATCCATGCCCTGGAAACAAAATAAGCTAAATATAGGTCTAGCATTCAGTGACCTCAGATACTGAGAAATTTTCTAATCGTAGGATCTTAAGGAACTAATGCTAAATTATCTACATGAAATAACTGTCCCAGCATGAATGAATTCAGTATAGGCAATTTCTACACAGAGGAGCTTATGTATCAAGGAATGTTCATGTCTTTGTTAATTACAGAGGTCCCATTCTATAGACCTATTCAACCAATGGTATATTCTCCTTGAGGGTAGTTGTTAAAGATGACTGTTTAAACAGTTATTTGAGAGAAGTCTCCCCTCTTCCTTCTTATCTTGTGTACAGAACTTCTCCCCAAAGTTCAAAGTAAGCAGAGAACTAAGATCACCAAGGAGTTCCTAGCATGTTGTGAAGGAAGGAGAAAGAAGAATCCCCTTAGTCCCTCAAAGATAAATTCCCAATGACCTAAGTATTTCCTAGTTTATCCTGATGCTGTAAGATAAGGGGAACTTCCTTACAAGAAAAGGACTTATAATACAAAAACTGCTCATTTAGGCTGAAAAAAGGAGAGAGAAAAACAGTTAAGTACCAATTGAGGAAATTAAAAAGGAAAAGAGAAAGTTGTGCTTTGAGAGCAACTACTAAATGAGACAACACATTTCTCTTTGGGACAGAGGGCCAAATTTTACAGAATAGAGGAAAGAAGAGAGAAGTTTCACACACTCCTTTCACACCTACTTTACTGAACTGAAACTGGTTTAATGCCCAACAACATAGAAATCAGAAGAAGGAAAATACGAAAGACCCACAGAGGGTCGCTGATTTCTACTATGGTTGCAAAGGAAGATATTTAAGTTTACTTACTAGGCTAACTAGAAATTTTAAGTTAACAAAGGAGGAATGCTATCATCATTACTTCTTTTCTGCTTCCTGTATAGCTTTATACCTGGACTTGGTAGTTCTATTTTGACTGTTATTTACACTTGTGTACTACCTTCCTCTTACTCCCTAATATGTCATAAACACCATATGGACAGGAACTGTGGGTTTTTCTCATCTATGCATCTTCCATATGCTTGGGCCAGCACCAGACAAAATGTTTTACACATACCATATGCCCAGTATGTTTACTACATTAAATTTTTAAAAATAAAGGGCAGTCAGAAGAGAAAATTTGTTCTGTACTATCTCAGAAGGCAAAAATCAGGACAAACTGAAAGGAGCATATGGGGAAGCATACAAGGTCTGACAATTAAGTTCATGAATTTGCCACCATGCACTTAATGTTGGTTAACACTGTACAAGCTCAGTAATGTTTCATAACCTTAATATGTCAGTGTCTCACAACTATGTTTGTGTCAAGGTGTGGTGGTGTCTTGCTGAGTGGTGTTCATTATTACTGTTGCATGTTTTTGTATGCCTCTGCAAGAGTATCGGAGCTTGAATTAGAGCAACAAACAAACATTCTTGTGAAACTTGGCAAGAGTAGAAGTGAAATCACAGACATGTTAGTCCAAGTTTATGGAGATAATGCTGTGAAGAAAACGGCAGTGTACAAATGGATTAAACATTCTTCTGAGGGGAGAGAAAACATCATTCATGAAGAGAGGAAAGAACAGTCAGTAAGCAGTAGAACTGATAAAAACACTATAAAAATTTGTCGAATTGTGCATCAAAATTGTCAGCTGACTATGAGAAGCACAGCAGGCCAAGTAAACATCAATAGAGAAATAGTTATGAAAATATTAACTGAAAATCTTGGCATGAGAAAGGTGTGGCTCATGACAATGTACCACCTTACATGGCACTGTCTATGAGGCAGTTTTTAGCAGTTAACAAATAACTGTATTAGAACACCCTCCCTACTCACCTGATATGGCCCCCAAGGACTTTTTTCTTTACCCAAAGATAAAGGAAATATTGAAAGGAAGACATGAAGGGAATGCAACAACAGCTCTGATGGCCACTCCAGAAAAATAGTTCCAAAATTGCTTCGAAGGGTGGACTAGACACTGGTATCAGTGCATAGCTTCCCAAGGGGAGTAGAGTACTTCAGGGGTGACCATAGTGCTTCAGCAATGAGGTATGTAGCAGCGTCGGTACATAGCTTCCTAAGGTGGCTGTAGTGATATTCAGCAATGAAGTATTTAGTACTTTTTCTAGAACAAGTTTGTGAACTTAATTGTCCGACATTGTATTAGGCCAACACTCAACAGTAACACAAAATTTCTCCAGCACTGACTGCCTTAAAAAGTAATAATGTCCCTTCACCACCTTAGAAATGTTTAAATAGAGACTATCTGCCCAAGGACAGGGATACTGGGAAAAAGGTATTTGATAGGTCTGAAGGCTCATTTATTTCTCTGAACATGTTTAGATGGCACTCAAGGTGGTGGGGAAATTTGAGATCTGCCTCAAATTCTTTTTTTTTTTTTTTTTTTTTTTGAGACAGAGCCTCAAGCTGTCCCCCTGGGCAGAGTGCCGTGGCATTACAGCTCACAGCAACCTCCAACTCTGGGCTCAAGCGAGTCTCCTGCCTCCGCCTCCCAAGTAGCTGGGACCACAGGCACCCGCCACAACGCCCGGCTATTTTTTGGTTGCAGCCGTCATTGTTGTTTGGCGGGTCCGGGCTGGGGATTTGAACCCGCCACCTTAGGTGTACATGGCTGGCGCCTTAGCCGGTTGAGCTATAGGCGCTGAGCCTGCCTCAAATTCTTAAGGTGTTGAGGTTTTGAATAAAGCTATCCTCAAAAACAAAAACTGAGAAGCAAATGAAGAAATAAATCTATCCCAAAATCTATAGCGATCAGCCACTTCCTACCCCACTGGAAATCTATTATTTGATAATGCAAAAAGCTCAATCCTGCTTTGTCAGAGGATTAAGTATCAGAATAAACCTCTGATTTATTAGCTAACCCACTAGCATTTTACTTGTTATTTTCATTTCATCCTTGTTATTATTATTCCCATTTTACAAAAGGACACAGACACTGAAGCAGTATGAAATGAGTGGGTCTTAAACTTTGACTCAAATCATGTTTTTCCATTGAACCTTCTCACTTCTAGGGTAAATCAGTATTTGTAAAACACAACCACTGCTTATTCTGTGTACTGGCATTGGAACACTTAATTTTCTACCATATCTTAATTTCCATACCATAAATCATTGCTTCCATGTCTTACCACTTATTTCAAGCTCTGCCCAATGTGATTTCTTTCCATTTGCTGCTTCCTCAGAAGACATAATTGTGTACATCCTCCGAGGGTCAGGGGGCTCGTATTTTTCTTTGGGCATGCCTGTAGAATCAAGCAAAGAAACCAATTGGTACTCTAAAGAACAAAATAAACAAAAATAACATCCTTTTAATGTAGACATCCATATTACAAACTCTAAATCCCACTGAAAGGAACTAGGAGCTACTTGGAGAAATGGATAACTTGAAGTTCAGGATAGGACAAATACAAACAAGCTTAGATGCTATCCAAGATGTGGCAGTTGTGGAAGACATGAGAGCTAGCTTTTAGAAGCTTCCATTAGCCAAACATAAGACAATTTTAATATCACAAGAATGAATGCAATTGAATCATTATGAACTCAAATAAATGTCATTAATCTAACCAGATTACTACTTACAAAACAGCCATCTAATCTCTGTATCTAATCTCTTCTATTACATTTAGAAAACAGAATAGTACTACTTACTCTTCTATTATATTTTCTAAATATAATAGAATTTAATAATGGTAAGAAATTACTCTGTACAACGAAGAATAGTATCTTAGTCCTATTAACCATTTGAATTATTAGTCTGATTTACCAGTCTCATGTGAACTTAGTGAGAATCAATGTCTACAGTCTGATCACACTTCAGAGAAGTGATACTGAACTAAGAAATCTGAAAACCATGCCCTGTCCCTGTGATTATTCCATCAGAGTCACGATTGACACCTAGGCAGCCAACCACTCCCTTTCTTGGTTTCTCTTAATGTGAGAAAGGTTGTCTTAGAATTTAAGTAATATTCATTATTTAAATGCCAAAACAGTCAAGAGATCTTCTCTATTTTCCAAATCTCTGGCACTGGGGATTAAAAAGTGAAAAAAAGGATGCAACAAAACAAAAGAAATATAGCAAATTGGACAATCCAACTCCTGAGAGAAGCAGCAATAGCAGCATTACCAGCCCATTCATTTTTCTGGGAGTCTGACAGGGCATAGCATTGGAAACTAGAAGGAGAAATGGATATAGAAATACATACAATTTAGAATTTTTCCCAAGGCTTTAAAATCAGTAAGTAGAGCTTGTTCAATAAAAAGCATAGTATGTCACTATCTAAAAATAATAAAATTCTTCCAAAAAAAAAAAAAAAGATGTGAAAACTCACAAAGAGAATCACAAAAGAATATTTTTAAATACAGCAAGGCCAGAGTCAGCAGGTATAGGTATATAGCACCTACCCAGTTAAACTCTTACTCCACCAATCCAATGCCAGACATCACTATTTACTGATACTGTCATAAAACAATCTGTCTCTATTATAAACCTCTGAGTTAATTAACAGTTCTTCTTTATCTTATTCACCAATTATTTCACTTACAGAAACAAAGGACATTTTCCTAGTTACTAGAAAGATACACTCTCATAATTAAACACTTTATGAAATGGCTTAAATGTACAGAACTATGACCATACTGGGAAAGTTAGCAGTATAAAGCAAATTACAAACCACAATACAATGAATAAAAGACAAGACTATTTAGGAATATTTAAATTAAGAGTGGCCTAGGCTCGGCGCCTGTGGCTCAATCAGCTAAGGCACCAGCCACATACACCTAAGGTGGCGGGTTCGAATCCCCAGCCAGGGCCCGCCAAACAACAATGATGGCTGCAACCAAGAAATGGCCAGGTTGTGGCGGGCGCCTGTAGTCCCAGCTACTTGGGAGGCTGAGGCAGGAGACTTGCTTGAGCCCAGGAGCTGGAGGTTGCTGTGAGCGTGATGCCACAGCACTCTACCCAGGGGGATAGCTTGAGGCTCCATCTCAAAAAAAAAGAGTGGCCTAAATGCATACTAAAAACTTTGAGTCACTATTACCAAGAGGGATAAAAACCTTTAGGAATCCAGTCTACTCTACACTTCCAGAAATGCTGCATGTATGCACACACGTGGGTGCATCTGCACATGGTGTGGTAAAGGGGTTAGGGGTAGGCATCACAAGGAGAGATTATAAGAGACGTATCTGAATCTGAAGTAAAGAAAAATGACTATGACAAGAAAAACTAAGGATGCAAACTAGAATGAAAACACCCACAAAAGCCAAGCATAGAAAGTTACATTCCCTACCCTTAGCCCCATTTAGACTAAGAGCTCCCTACTCCTTAAATTTTAATAAATATGCACCTATTTTAACTTCCTCTAGCTAGCAGGGCAGTCAAAAGAAATCACTGCTGAAAAGAAACTGGGGAAAGGGAATACAGTCTCTGTTCTATTTTTCTATAAGGAATCAAACACGTATTCAATCAAAATCAAGGACAATCAAACATTTGAGCAGTTCCAGGGGAAAAGAATTTGTAATTACAAAATCATAAAACCAGAGCTGAAATCCACCAAACAACTGCCCCAGCCAGCAGGTGTGCCACAACCTCACCTCTCCCCAACCCCTCTAAGCAAAAGAAAAACTATCTATACTCAATCTTCAAAACTAATCTCTAAAGAGAGAACAGAGGTGCCACTGAAAAAGAAGTAACAAATCATTTTTCTCTCTACTATCAAATTTAACAAAGAACACTTCTGTGACCAGATGCATGAAGGTTTCTCCCCATGTACCAAGCAATTCTCCCACAGAAACCAACTGGGTGTCCTAGAATTCAATCCTGACACTGTCTACCTGGAGTTAAGAGTTAGACCCCACAGATTAAGGGCTCAGTCCAAGACTGTCCCCTACTTCAGACACCAATCTCAAGCAGTAGGTTGTCATCTGTATTTCTGACAAACTGGCTATAAAATGGAGCTCCCAGTACTCTTCTCTTTGGGTTGAATTAATTTGCTATGATGGCTCAGAGAACTGAGGGAAACACTTAAGCCCACCTGCTTATTTCAAAATATTATAGGCTGGGCAGGGTGGCTCATGCCTGTAATCTTAGCTCTCTGGGAAGCCAAGGCATGTGGATGGCCTGAGCCCAGGAGTTCAAGGCCAGCCTGAATAAAAGCGAGACCCTGTCACTACTAAAAACAGAAAAACTAGCCAGATGTTGTGGCAGGTGCTTGTAGTTCTAGCTACTTGGGAGGCTGAGGCAAGAGGATCACTGGAGCCCAAGAGATTGGGGTTGCTGTGAGCTATGACACCACAGCACTGTCTACCCAGAGAGACAAAGTGAGACTCGGTCTTAAAAAATAAAGTAAGTATGGCTTGGCGCCTGTGGCTCAAGCGGCTAAGGCGCCAGCCACATACACCTAAGGTGGTGGGTTCGAATCCCCAGCCCGGGCCTGCCAAACAACAATGATGGCTGCAACCAAAAAATGGCCGGGCGTTGTGGCAGGCGCCTGTAGTCCCAGCTACTTGGGAGCCTGAGTCAGGAGACTCGCTTGAGCCCAGGAGTTGGAGGTTGCTGTGAGCTGTAATGCCATGGCACTATACCCAGGGGGATAGCTTGAGGCTCCATCTCAAAAAAAATAATAAATAAATAAATAAAATAAAATAAGTAAACTAAAGATATTATTATGAAAAGCCATGTAAGGTGAAGTATGGCAGGAATGTGGAGCTTCCTGCCTTCTCCAGGTGCATCACCCTCCTAGTGCCTCCAGTTAAGTTCGTCAAATACTGTCATTCAAGAGTTTTTACAGAGCTCAACAGCCATGATATCTAACCTTCCTCCCCTTCTCAGAGATCAGAAGTTGAGGCTGAAAGTTCCAACTCTCCAATCAATATGTCTTTATGGTAAACAGTCTCAGGACTATCCAGGGGCCCCATCTTAAGTCATTAGTATAAGGTATGTTCAAAAGGGGCTTATGAGCAACAAAAGACTCATGTCACTTGGGAAATTCCAAGAGTTGTAGGTGCTCTGTGACAGGAATCCAGGATAAAAACCAAAAATACTTCATATCATACCACATCTACTCACACCTGAATAAAAAACAAGTCAAAACAGAACGGCCAATGTCAAAGCCAAGTGAATGCTAACCAAGAATCCACTTTGAAAAGACAAATATTACAGAAATAGAAAAAAAAAAAAAACACAACAAATGGTCCTCACATTTAAAGAAATTAAAAAGAGTGCAAAACTCAAAAAGCACAATGAAATATGGAACAAGAGAAACTGAGATAAAGAGGGAGAGTGCAGAGTCCTAATAGAAAAAGAGTATTTGAAAGACAGAATTTCTAAAACAAGATTGAGGCAAAAAGGCAAGTGAATAGAACAGTCCCAGTAAAACAAAAGGCAAAGTGGGCAAAATTAAACATGTTTTTATGATAGAAAAGAAGCAAAGAAATTACTAACATCCAAGATGGTAATTACCCACTCTTTAACACAGCATATCTACCTTTAAGTATTTACCCTCCCAAAATAAAAATATACATCCACAAAGATATATATGTATATATATACCCAAATGTTCATCGATAGTAAATAGACAATCAAATTTTAATATATTCACACAACTAAATACTAATCAATTAAAAAAAATGAACCAACGAAGTGATACACACACAAATATGGGAGACACGGCAAAACATAACTATAGTCCAGAAAGCAGAAGGGAAGGGGGGGACATAGGAGGAGGGAGGGTATAAAAAATAAAATAGGACAATCTCAAACATTAACTGAATGAGAAGAGACCTGAAAGAGATTCTATGTATATGAATTTGTAGTCATAAAAATCTCTCTTGATGGAGAGTGATGGAAATATTCAGTATTTCAATTGGGGTGTCATTTAAATGCAAAATGTACATTTAAGGCCTATACACACATTTCATTTTATGTAAATTTTACCTCCTCATGAAATACTCTGTACTCATTTGGTCAAACAAAAGGACTTTTCAGATGAGAAAAATTACTAAGAAAACACACAACATATGTACTTTTGCTAAATAAGTACTCATTATAAACATAATGTTTACAACAGAAAAAAATGTCAATCTAAAATAGCCATCAATAAAACATATACAGTTGTACTACAGAAAACCAGGGGAAATCATACAGCTGTTAGTGGTATTATAGTGAATTATTTGCTTTATATTGTAGTATTATGTTTATGATGTTAGTATGACATTATCACTATCAAAATGGAGTCACTAACATCACACCCTAAAATGCACCCAGGAGCCCATGGAGGAGGATCCCTCACTATTCCGAAGATCCCCTCAAAACTGTAATATGTGAAATAAGCTGCTCACACAACTGCCTGGCACAGCTGTCTCTACCAGCGAACCAACACCAACCACTGTAATAAGACCCTGTAACCAAAAGGCTTTGTTTTGAAACAGCTTACTTAGACTTTCCCTTTGTCTGTAAGTTTCCCCTTTCCCCAGCCTCTTTCTGCATATGCCCATCTATGATCCCTCACAGTGGCATATCCCCAACTACAATTCCCTGCAATTCATTCCTAAATTCTTTGCTTTGAAGAGTCAGTCTCTCTGTTGCTCATTTAAGGTTGACAATAAGAACCAAAATTTGCAGGGTAAGAGAACATTTATAAATCAAGGGTATTAAATGAAAATACTAAAAGTGACTTGAGAATATTAACATAAATTCATGATTTTTAATTTATTTCTAATTATTCACTTAAGTCTTCTGGAAGCGATGTTACCTTTGGAATATAGTATGGGACACTGCACTCCTAATTCTCAATTTTAAGCTTGAAAATCAAAAAGCAAAGTACCCTGTAAAATGACTAATTACAAGTATGGGGCATGAAATGTATAAAACAAGCCTGGGATATCTCTTAGTGCCTCGAACCTAAGTCTGACGGGGTCACTGCGTCAACATGATACAGGAACCAGCTAGAAAAGCCAAACTGTTGTGACAATTTCAGCAAAAAGAATCATAATTACAAAGAAATGAAATACATCAAATCAATAAAAATCTATGAGTACCTCAAAAAAAGGAGCCAAAATAAAGAATAACAGGAGCCTATCTGCCCTATGGAAAGAGAGCTAAGAACGTGTAAAGGATGAAACTACTACAGCATAATCAACACAAAGAGGGGAGAGAGAGAGGGAAAAAGATAGCATAGGAGGAGCACACACAGCCTGCCAGCCAGTCACACCACCTGAGGCAGCCAATAAACTATGAAAATCATAACTAAAAAGAAAGATTTAAGGGCGGTACCTGTGGCTCAATGAGTAGGGCGCCAGCCCCATATACTGAGGGTAGCGGGTTTGAAACCCACCCCGGCTAAACTGCAACAGAAAAAAGTAGCCGGGCATCGTGGCGGGCGCCTATAGTCCAAGTTACTTGGAAGGCTGAGGCAAGAGAATCACCTAAACCCAAGAGCTGGAGGTTGTTGTGAGCTGTGACACCACAGTACTCTACCAAGGGCAACAAAATAAGACTCTGTCTCTTAAAAAAAAAGAAAGAAAGAAAGATTGATTTAGGTACTTATCCCTTCACCAGAAACTGTATTCAACTGGCCCCAGAAAAGCCCTACTTACAAAAGAATGATAGCCAATTAAGTATGAAAGAATACTGTATTTTTAAAAGCAACATCATTTGGTAATTTCTAATCAACATTATTCAGACAGGTTTAAAAGTGTTTCATGAATCATTGGCAATGACAGAAATGATAAAATAACACCACCACAGCGATTACTTTCTAAGCATAAGGTAGATGTTCAACGGAGGAATAGCCTGTTATCTCCTTCACCAATCTTATACCCTGCTTGAATTTCATTGAATTTTTTCCGCTCATGTGAGCATGTAATAACAATCTACTAGTTCTAGTTCGGTACTAGATACACAGGATATTTGTTTTTCCATTGTTGACATACTTCACTTAGGATAATGGTCTCTAGTACCTTTCAGGTTATTGTAAAAGATATATCTTGGAAAAAAAGATACATAATCTTCATCTTTTTATGACTGAATAATTTGCATGGTATACATATGCCACAATTTATTAATACATTCTGGTAAAGGGCATTTAGGTTGTTTCCACATCTTTGCAACTGTGGAATTGTGCTGCTGAAAACATTTGAGTACAAGTGTCTTTATGGTAGAATGCCTTTTTTCCTTTGGGCAAATACCTAATAAGGGGAATGCAAGATCAAATGGTAGGTCTACTTTTACTCTCCTTCAAGGAATCTCCACATTGCCTTCCACAGAGGTTGCAGTCCCACCAAAGGCATGTTTGTTTCTCTCCACATCCACACCATCATCTGTTACTTTGGGTTTTATGATGTAAGCCAGGAGTCCTTAAACTGTGACCCATAGGCCGCATGCAGCCTGCCAGGTGTTTTTGCCACCGCTGCCTGTCCTGCTTAGCAGCCGACTCATCCCAGGGCCCACAGTCCAGCCCTCCAACGGTCTGAGGGACAGTGAACTGGCCCCTGTTTAAAAAGTTTAAGGACCCCTGATGTAAGCAATCTCTCTGGGGTTAGGTGGTATCTCAAAGTGGTTTTGATTTTCATTTCTCTGATGATTAAAGACAATGAGCATTTTTTCATGTGTTTGTTGGCCATTAGTCTATTTTTACAAGAAACATTCCTGTTCATGTCTCTTGCCCACTTTTTAATAGAGTTGATTTTTTTCTTGATTTGCGCAAGCTCTCTGTAGATTCTGGTTATCAGCCCTCTGTTGAACGGGTAGCATGAAACTATGTTCTCCCATTTTGCAGGTTGCCTTTTTGCTTTTTTGATTGTGTCCTTTGCTGAGCAGAAAGTCTTTAACTTGACCAAGTCCCATTTATTTTTGTTGTTGCTGTGACTGACAGCAACAGTCACAGTTGCTGTTGTGTTCTTTAAATTCTTTTCCTAGGACAATATGTCTGAGTTTTCCTCACACTTTCTTCGAGAGTTTTTATAGTTTCATGTCGAAGGTTTAATGGATTAAATAGATTTTTTATCCATCGTGTGTTAATTTTTGTTAAGTGGTAAGAGGTGTGGGCCCAGTTTCAGTCTCTCACATGTGGCTAACCAGTACTCCCAGCACCATTTATTAAATAGGGATTCTGTTTCCCAGTGTATGCTTTTGTTTGCTTCTTAAAGATCAGATGGCAATATGAGGCTGGTTTCATCTCTACATTCTCCCTTCTGTTCCATTTCATAGTATGTCTTCTTCCTGATTAGCGTCTGTGTATGCCACTCTCCTGGTAAAAATCTATTAAGAAGATGATCCTTCCTGGCTGCCTAAAGTCCAAACCTCAAAGTCCTTTGGAACTTGGACTTAACTATTTTTAACTCATCTTCAGCCACTTCCACACATGGTACCTGATAAAGTTCTACATTTTTTTTGAGACAGAGCCTCAAGCTGTCCCCCTGGGTAGAGTGCTGTGGCATCACAGCTCACAGCAACCTCCAATGCCTGGGCTCAAGCGAGTCTCCTGCCTCCGCCTCCCAAGCAGCTGGGACCACAGGTGCCCACCACAACCCCTGGCTATTTTTTGGGTGCAGCCATCATTGTTGCTTGGTGGGCCTGGGCTAGATTCGAACCCGCCACCTTAGGTGTATGTGGCTGGCGCCTTAGCCACTTGAGCCACAGGCGCCAAGCCAAAGTTCTACATTAATTAGAGTAAATCTACATTAAAGACATAGTCTTGGCTCGGCGCCTGTGGCTCAAGTGGCTAAGGCGCCAGCCACATACACCTAAGGTGGCGGGTTCAAATCCAGCCTGGGCCTGCCAAACAATGATGGCTGCAACCAAAAAAAAAAAAAAAAAGCCAGGTGTTGTGGCAGGCGTCTGTGGTCCTAGCAACTTGGGAGGTGGAGGCAGGAGACTCACTTGAGCCCAGGAGTTGGAAGTTGCTGTGAGCTGTGATGCTACAGCACTCTACCCAGGGGCACAGCTTGAGGCTCTGTCTCAAAAAAAAAAAAAAAAAGACATAGTCTTTCAATACGTGGTAATCTTTTTACCAAAGACAACCTTCACCCTAAACTCTTAATCCCCTTTCACAAGAACACAGATGACATATTATAGCTTCTACAAACCCTTTCCAAGGAACGCATAAGTTCAGTACTCCCTGCTCTGCACATACGGGTTCTATGTCACCCATCACCCCCACAGAGTTTGTATTTCCCTGTCTCTTATGTAATGTCTAGCATATTACACTAATGAACTTGTCATCTATCTTTCCTTCAGGATACAAAATCAGGTTTTCATAGAAGAAAAATCCAAAAGCAATTTGATAAGCAGAACCATGCTTTAAGAGAGCTTTCTTTATAGAATCATTCACTCAACAAATATTTACTAAGCACCTTCTATATGTCAAGCACTCTGACATGTGCTAGGAATAAAGAATAAAAAATTAACAAATTTTCAGTTTAAGCTACTGCAAAGCAACAAAAACCCTACAACCACACAACCACACTATAATCCTTTCTTGTTTTTGCTGCCACCACTCTAATTTAGGAATTTATTTCCCATTGTTTTTAGCTATGAAAATAGTCTCCTCTTATTGGTACTTATGCTTTTAAGATTACAAGTGAACACTTGGGTACGGTGGTTCATGCCTGTAGCCTCTGGGAGGCTAAGGCAGGGATTATTTGAGCTCAGGAGTTGGAGACTAGCCTGAGCAAGAGTGAGACCCTGTCTCTACTAAAAATAGGAAAAAAAAATAAAACAAAAATGTAGCCAGTTGTGCTTGTGGCAAATGCTTGTAGTCCCAGTTACTAGGGAGGCTGAGGCAAGTGGGTATCTTGAGCCCAGGAGTTTGAGGTTGCTGTGTGCTAGGCTGAGGCCATGGTACTCCAGCCTGGGCAACAGAGTGAGACTCTGTCTCAAAAAAAAAAAAAAAAAGATTATAATTAACCTATATATGACCCTCAAATTATTCTTCCTAAAGTCAAGTTCTAATTCTACTGTAAAACTCAGTAAAAAGAACACATTTTTGTAGAGCAGACTTCCAACTAGATAACTGCAAAGTTTAACTGGAATGGTTTCTGGTCCTATACGCACTTACCAACTTTAAAAGGATAATTCTATCATTCCCTTTCCTCCCCTTAAGATCTCTACTGCTTAGAAAATAAATCCAAACTCCATAGTTGAAAACTCAACATATCCTACCTTTCAGACTTTTGTCCCAATATTTCTTTCTCTGCACATTTTGATGCAACTGGCAGATCAGTTGTCATCCTTCACATATGCTCCACATGGCCCTATCTCCAAAGACATTAGTCATACTATTTCCCATTGAAATTCTATCCACACTTCAAGGTTAGGCTCTAATGTTATCTCCCTCTTACCACAGGCAAAGTTAACACTAGAACCACAGATGCCTTCCACAAAGCAAGATTAGGCAAAACAATAATAAAGAGTATTGCAGAATGGTCTTCAGAAACCATTCTGAAATCCATAGCT
Organism: Otolemur garnettii; assembly: GCF_000181295.1. Lineage (NCBI taxonomy): Eukaryota > Metazoa > Chordata > Mammalia > Primates > Galagidae > Otolemur > Otolemur garnettii. Next base: position 4,296,371 of record NW_003852541.1, on the reverse strand, counting down.
TTCAGAAGTAAAATAAAATATAATGTAACTCATTTGTTTCCAATAATCCTGTCTTTATTATATAGCTCATTATTATAGTGAAAAGAAAACTTAATGAAAAAGCCTACAAATTTCAAAATAGATTAACAGAAAAGAGTTTCAAGCCATGCTTCTGGTGGAAAGGGATTTAGGAAAATGGTGATATTTTAAAATAGATGAAGAAATACTGAAAGGAAGGAAATCAAATTACAAATGTACATTTAAAAAAACCTTTTTATTCTCTAATATTAAAAAAAATTCTAGCCGGCTCAGCACCCGTAGCACAGTGGTTATGGCGTCAGTCACATACACCAAGGGTGGCGGGTTCAAGCCTGGCCCAGGCCAGCTAAACAACAATGACAACTGCAAAAAAAAAAAAAAAAAAAAATAGCTGGGCATTGAGGCAGGCGCCTATAGTCCCAGCTACTTGGGAGGCTGAAGCAAGAGAATAGCGTAAGCCCAAGAGTTCAAGGTTGCTGTGAGCTGTGATGCCTCACTCTACCAAGGGAGACATAGTGAGACTCTGTCACACACACAAAAAAAGTCAAGCCACTACATTAAAGCTACACTCCCTCCCTCAAAAAAATCACTCCCTTTTACCACAATACAATGACAGTTCACTCACAGGTACACTAAAAAATTTTAGATAACAACAAACACTAATTTACCGTATTATGTTTCTCCCAAAACCTGTTAAGAATTTTAAATGTCACACAAACACAATAATTAACCTAAATAGTCTAGAATTTTAAATTAAAATTATGGCTGTAATGGCAAGCCTACCATTCTTTAAAATATTTACCTCTGGGCCTGGTGCAGTGATTCTAATACTTTTAGGCTAAGGTAAAAGATCACTTGAGTCCTGAAGACCAACCTGGGCAACATACAAAGATCCTGACCCCCCACCCCCCCACCACCACACACACACAAAAAGGAAAGGGGAAGGGTAGGGAGGGGGAAAGCAAGAAAGAAGGAGAAATAAAGAAAGACTTTTTTTTTTTATTAGCCAGGGCTATAGTCCCAGCTACTAGGGAGGCTGAGGTGGGAGAGCTGCTTGAGCCCAGGAGGAGTTCAAGATTACAGTGAGCTATAATTGCACCAAAGTACCTGAGTGACAGACAAAGATCCTGTCTTTCTTTTTTTTTAAAGAGGAGCCTTACTGTGTCACCCTTGGTAGAGTGTTGTGATGTCACAGCTCACTCACAGAGACCTCAAACTCTTGGGCTCAAGTGATACTCTTGCCTTAGCCTCCCTAGTAGCTGGAACTACAAGTGACCAAAATGATGCCTGGCTATTTTTAGAGACAGGGTCTTGCTCTTGCTCAGGCTGGTCTCAAACTCCTGAGCTCAGGTGATCCACCCACCTTGACCTCCCAGAGTGCTAGGATTACAGGCATGAGCTACAGCACACAGCCTACAATCCTGTCTCTCTTTTTTTTTTTTTTGAGACAGAGCCTCAAGCTATTGCCCTGGGTAGAGTACTGTAGCATCACAGCTAACAGCAACCTCCAACTCCTGGGCTCAAGC
>NW_003852541.1:4291762-4294788 GCF_000181295.1 Otolemur garnettii | reverse complement strand
GGCGCCCGCCACAACGCCCGGCTATTTTTTAGTTGCAACCGTCATTGTCGTTTGGCGGGTCCGGGCTGGATTCAAACCGCCAGCTCAGGTGTATGTGGCTGGCACCATGGCTGGCACCTTAGCCGGTTGAGCTACAGGCGCCGAGCCTACAATCCTGTCTCTTAAAAGAAAAACAAACATGTGGCTCAGCTGGTAGGGCACCAAGCCCCATATACCAAGGGTGGTGGGTTCAAACCCAGCCCCAGCCAAACTGCAATAAAAAATTAGCTGGGTGTTGTGGTGGGTGCCTGTGGTCCCAGCTACTTGGGAGGCTGAGACAAGAGAATTGCCTAAGCCCAGAAGGTGGAGGTTGCTGTGAGCTGTGATGCCGCAGCACTCTACAGAGGGCAATAAAGTGAGACTCTGTCTCAAAAAAAAAAAAAAAAGAAAAAGAAAAGAAAAACAAACAAACAAAAAACCCCACCCAAAACACAAAACACTGGGCCAACACAGTGGCTCACACCTGTCATCCTAGCACTCTGGAAGGCTGAGGTAGGAGGACTGCTTGAGCTCAGGATTTTGAGATGAGTATGAGCAAGAGTGAGGCTCGGCTCTAATAAAAACAGAAAAATTAACTGAGGGTTGTGGTGGGTGCCTGTTCTAGAGGCTGAGGCAGGAGGAATCACTTTGATCCAGGAGTTTGAGGTTGCTGTGGGCCAGGCTGATACCAGGGTACTTTAGCCTGGGGCAACAGAGTGAGACTCTGTCACCACTCCCTCCTAAAAAAAACCCTCTATTTTTGCCAAATGTATTAGTTAGATTTCACAAATTAAAAATAAGATGTGATGCTAATGTAAATAGAACTGGCTGGCTCCCTTAGACTACAGTCCTATGCCTTTTCACAGCTTTAATTTAGTTAAGGTACTTCTATACTCCCAAAGCTAAGCATCCTGCCTCTCAGTGTCATCACCTTTCCTTCTCTCTCCATCTGAGTTTCCACTAAAGTTCACAGATTGGTGTTGGGCATGATGGCATGTACTTGCAGTTACAGCTACTTGGGAGACCAATGCAGGACTGCCAGGCAATAGCACTATGATTGCACCTATGAATAGCCAATGTACTCCAGCATAGGCAAAACCACAAGACCCTATCTCTAAGTTTACAGATAAACTTCATTCAGGAGCTGTCCTTAGTGGCAAAGGTCCATCACTAGTGTCCTTGTGGAAAATAAAAACAAAATAACAACAAAAACCCTTTGCAAAAAAGAACTACTCTTATCTAAAAAGCAAAACTTAAATCTTACCTATAAATTTTGAGACTACCACTATAATAAATGGCTAATGACTCTATGGCAGGTATCTTACAACACACGACAATATCTCAGAGCAAAGTATTTGAATTGCATAGGGAGAAAGAATAAAAAGCAGCTAAAAGACTAAAAAGCATCTAGTGAACCAGGCATGATGGTGTACCCCTATAATCCCTGCCACTAAGGAGACTGAGGTGGGAAGACTGTTTGAGCCCAGGAATTCAAGACCTCACCCATATGGTGAGACCTCCATCTCAGGAGATGGGAAGGGAGGAGAGGGAAGGGAAGGGGAGAGGAAAAGGAAGGGGAGAAGGGAGGAGAGAGAGAAGGGGGAGAGGGAAGGGGAGGAGAGGGAAGGAAGGAGGAGGGAGGGTGGAGGACAGAGAGAAAAAGTAGTTAAAAAGGGAGAGAAAAAGTAGTAAAAAAAAAAAAAACAACGAAGTTATCAAAAAGATCTTATTACAAAACAAAATTATCACCTTGGTTTTCAGGTCTGCCCTCCCTCTCATGATCTCCACCCATTTTCCAAGTCAAAAATGAGTATTTTCCTTGACTCTTCCCTACCTTCCCCATCTAATCCCAACTTTCACATCCAGTCTCAAACGTAAGCCCATTTTACCGCCTAAATCTTTTTTGGGGGGTGGGGGGGGAGAGGGGAGAAAGAGTCTTACTCTGTCACCCTGGGTAGAGTGCCACAGCTTCATAACTCACAATAACCTCAAACTCTTGGATTCAACAGTTCCTCTTGCCTCCGCCTCAAGAGTAGCTGATACTATAGGCACCTGACAGCCTGCCACAATGATTAGTTACTTTTTTTTTTTTTTTTTTTTAAGTATAGGAGGTTTCCCTCTTGCTCAGGCAGATTTCAAACTCCTGAGTTCAAGCAACCACCTGCCTCAGCCTCCCAAAGTGTTAAGATTACAGGGAGGAATGAGCCACTGAAGCCCAGCTACCTCCTAAATCTTCATCTCATCCACTCTGTCTTAATTCTCTTAGCTCTTATCTGAGATATTGCTACAGTTTTAAATCCATGCTCTTTCTTTTACTACTCTGCCCCACTCTAATCTATCCTAGATACCGTCCAAAGTGACTATACTAAAACAAAAGTACTTACTTCATGGTCCTAAAACTGTATCTTTTTCATCTTAGTACCCTTGGAATCTGGCTATACATTGAACTAAGGAAACAGAGAAAATCGAGGCTTAAATAAGGTAAGTGTGTGACATGTCCCTGTGTGCCTCTCTAGTATAATCAAGGATCTTGCTAATAATTCCCATTCACCTTTCACAAGCCTCCCCCCACGTTATTGCTTCTGCCTGAAATGCCCCAGATACCAAAAGGTCCCTAGTCTTCCTTTGAATGCTAACTCAGATATGCAACTTCAAAAAGGACCTTTACAACCCTCTTTCCTATCCCTCCCTGAGCTATTCTGAAGCTTGAAAAATGTCATTTGTTGCATTCATTAATCCCATGTTTTTTTTCATATCTCATTTTCTATAAATCAGGCTCCCTGCACTTACACTTTAACTCCAGAGCCTTGCAAATAAGTATTCAGGGGTTACCTCGAATTCAAGGAAAGCTATGACAGTAAAATAGCAAACATAGGCTCGGCGCCTATAGCTCAACCGGCTAAGGCGCCAGCCACGTACACCTAAGGTGGCCGGTTCGAATCCCCAGCCCGGACCCGCCAAAAACAACAATGGCAGCTGCAACCAAAAAATAGCCGGGCGTTGTGGCG
>NW_003852541.1:4284617-4291630 GCF_000181295.1 Otolemur garnettii | reverse complement strand
TCAAAAAAAAAAAAATAGCAAACATAAGAGTGTAAAAGAAGCAACAGAAACACTGCATACCTTACTTGGAATAAAAAAAGCTAGTATCTAGGCTTCTGATACTGAAGGCAAAATCTAGAGAAAACAAAAAGGACCTTAGTATAGAAGAGAACTGAGAATGCTGGTTCTAGGATAGCTAGAATAAGAAGAAGGGGGACAATCTTTAAGGTTAAATTATAGAAACTTAATTTTACTGGCAAAGTAAGAGCAAACATCACACCGATGGGGTAATGGAAAAAATGTGTTGAACACCTATCTGCCATGCACCACACTAGGCATGTAATGGTCAACAAATGTTTTTTGAGCATTCACACTGTATCAGGACTACTGGGAACTTTGTATGCATTATCTCATTTAACCCAACAACTCTTCTATGTAGATACTATTAACTTCCTCACATGAAGAAAGGTCCAGAGATAAGTAACTTGTCTGAAACCCCAGAAATACTAAACATCACAATTGTTATTCTAACCCAAGTCTGATTTAAGTCTGTACTCTTTCCTTTAACTACTACTATGCAATACTTTACCTGCATTGTCCCAATTTCTCAGAGCAACCCATGAGGTACCTTCATTTTATAAATGAGGAAACTGAGACCCAAAGTTCAAATAATTTGTTCAAGGTCACATATTCTTAATAAATAGTAGAGCTAGGATTTGAACCTCAGGCAATCTAGCTTCAAAGCTATACCTGAGGTATCTAACTTATGGCCCACAGGCCACATACAGATTATTTGAGGACTGTTTGGTTTTGGTTTTTGCTCATCAGCTTTCTTCAGTGTTCGTATGGTATGTGACCCAAGAAAACTCTTATTCTTCTAATATGCAGCAGAAAAGAAAATAGGTTGGACAACCCTGCTAGTCTTTCTAGTCTAGTACTGCCTCATGCTCTATAATCTGTATCACTGACAAGGAAGACTAAGATCTCATGTTCATTCTCAAGATATTCTCTTGCTGTGCCTATGTAATATCCTGGTTTACACCTCAGATGTTACTTTTCCCAAGTTCACCTCCTCACCTAACTTCTCTATTCCCAGGCCCTCCATAATGTACTACAACAGCAAATCTCAAACATTACCATCTCAGGACACTTTTACACTCTTAAAAGTTAACCAGTACCTCAAAGATCTTTTGTTTATGTGGGTTATGGCTACTAATAATTTATCAAAATCCAATTAGAACTGAGAACTTATAAAATATTTGTGAACTCAATAAAAACAATAAACCTATCACGTTAACAAATGACATTTTTATGAAAATTATTTACATAATAAAAACACAGTAAAATTTAGTGAGAAGAGTGATATTGTCTTACATTTCTCCAAATATCTTTAACACCTGCCCACTAACATGCAGTAAGTTAAAACCATGATTTGTATAATAAAATCTCACAAAGATTAAGAAGGTGAGGACATCGGCTTGGCGCCTATAGCTCAGCAGCTAGGGCGCCAGCCACATACACCAGAGATGGCAGGTTCAAATCCAGCCCGCGCCTGCCGACCAACAATGACAACTACAACCAAAAAAAAGCTGGTCATTGTGGTGGGCGCTTGTAGTCCCAGCTACTTGGGAGGCTGAGGCAGGAGAATCATTTAAGCCTAAGAGTTTGAGGTTGCTGAGACGCCACAGCACTCTACCAAAAAAAAAAAAAAGAAGAAGGTGAGGCCATCAATTCTAAATTTGTTCCCTTGGCATGAGAGAAGAAACAACCATCTAGTGTATAGCTTCAGTACCTTAATAAAGATTTATGCCAACATAGATATTTTCATTTTTCTTTCTTACCTTTTGCCTCCTGTTCACTTACAATGAATTACAATATTCTAACTACTATTATCTAGTTGGAATTTTGAATTTTGGCCTTCTGAGACATTCAATATTTATTCTAACTGCTAATTCACATATACAACTATTTGAGAGATCAGTCCTAACAGACTAGCAATCAGTTTTGATCCACTCGTTTCTTCCCCTAAAACTAAGAAAATTTTTAATGAAATGTTAATCTCACATAACATCAAGAAGCCTTGAACAGGCTCAGCGCCTGTGGCTCAAGTGGCTAAGGCGCCAGCCACATACACCTAAGGTGGCAGGTTTGAATCCAGCCCAGGCCTGCCAAACAACAATGATGGCTGCAAACAAAAACATAGCTGGGCGTTGTGGCGGGCGCCTGTGGTCCCAGCTACTTGGGAGGCTGAGGCAGGAGACTTGCTTGACCCCAGGAGTTGGAGGTTGCTGTGAGCTGTGTTGCTACGGCACTCTACTCAGGGGAGCAGCTTGAGGTTCTATCTCAAAAAAAAAAAAGAAGAAGCCTTGAACAACAGAATCTTAAAGTCACCAATAATCTGAAGATAAAATATCTAAAACACCTGTGTTCTTTATACACTGCAGTCCTGCTATATATATGTTACCTTTTATTATATTTTTGAGTCAGGGTTTTGCCATGTTGCCCTGGCTAGATTCGATCCTCTTCCTCAGCCTCTAGAGTAGCTAGGATATGCCACTGCACCACCTTATACACTGCTTTTTGACTACAGATGTATAAGTAATTGTCTTTTCCAATATAGTGAAATGTTTTAAAACTGGATTTTTTGACTAGTATGAAGAGTATTCTTTTGTGGACTCTGAGGAAGCTTCTGATCCACAACCAAAAAGGGAATCACAAATACTAAGATTCTGCCGATCAGCACTACCATGTCCACATGATCATCCACTAGTATAGTGGTTCCAAATTGGGGCAGCAATTGGTTCTCCATATATTATTAAATCAGCATCGAAGGCCCACTCCAAGTCATGAGATAAGGAAGGGTGTTAAGAGGAAAGAAAGAATAGAGCACAGTGTCAGTAAGAATACAAATGAGAGTCAGACAGACCTGTATCAAGTCCGGGCTGGTAGTGGGCTTACATTCATCCTTAGTGTTTATGTTTCCTCACTTATAATATAGTGATATCTATTTCACAATTTTGGTGTGAGGATTAAATGCCTATCACAATACTAGCATTTAATACTATATCTTTTCTTTCTATGACTACAAATCTCTAAATCTTTGAGTTTCTGTCATTTTTCAGAAACGAAAGGGCAATTCTTTAGTCCCAAATAAACAACAGTTTTCATTTTCAGTAATTTCAGATTAAAATAAATGAATGACAGTTAGCTCCATCAGACATTGTTTTATGATGCTATGGTGTTTAACTTAGCATACACAATCTTTTTTTTGAGACAGAGTCTCACTATGTCTCCCTGGGTAGAGTGCCGTAGCATCACAGCTCACAGCGACCTCAAACTCTTGGGCTTAAGTGACTCCTGCCCCAGCCTCCCAAGCAGCTGGGACTACAGGCGCCTGCTACAACGCCCAGCTACGTTCTGTTGTTGTTGGCGTAGTTGTCATTGTTTGGCAGGCCAGGGCCAGGTTCAAACCCACCAGCCCTGGGTACATGTGACCAGCATCCTAACCACTGAGCCACAGGCACCACGCTAGCATATACAATTTTATGGAAGAAAAAATTTGCCTCCCAAAAATTGAGTGCAAATAAATTTATTTCATTTTAGTAAGTCATAGCTTCATTTCTGTTTGGTCCTAATATACCTATTTCCTCATAATCAAAATCTGCCTACTAAAATGATAACACAACTACTCAATGAACCTGGAGAATCACCAGTAATACTCTTTTTGGATATAAACACCAATAATACTCTTTTTGGATATAAAGAGCCACTGCCTAATTTCTACTTTGTTACATCTCCACGTTTGTAGCAAATAATTTTTTTTTTTTTTTGAGACAGAGCCCAAGCTTTCCCCCCGGGTAGGGGGCTTGGTCCACACCTCCCATCTCCTTCCCCACTGCCTGGGCTCAAGCGAGTCTCCTGCCTCCGCCTCCCAAGCAGCTGGGACCACAGGTGCCCGCCACAACGCCTGGCTATTTTTTGTTTGCAGCCATCATTGTTGCTTGGTGGGCCTGGGCTAGATTCGAACCTACCACCTTAAGTGTATGTGGCTGGCGCCTTAGCCACTTGAGCCACAGGAACCAAGCCGTAGCAAATCATTTTGAAAGAAAACGACTATGCCTAATGATTACCTCCTGCAACTATTCTACATTTAAAAGTGCATCAAATGTTTAACTGAATTTTGGGCTTTGGAGAACAGGATAAGTACAAACCTAGCACACAGGAGGAAAGCAAATCTTATTCTTCCAATAACTGAAGACTCAAAGTTGTAATATTATGATTTTATATCAGATAATCTCGATCTTTAATGAGGAAGAATTTTAACTGTTTTAAAAATCACATAAGATTTTAAACAAAACAATTTTATGTGAACAAATCAAAACTTAATCATTTCGGCCAATATAAAAAGTTTGAAAAATACACATGCCTAATCTCCCATTTGCTCCCCAGTCCAATCTACAACATAACTTCTACTTCCCTGGTGCCATAAAAAAGTGTTTATAGTCACCTACCCACCAAATCCTACTGGCCCATTTTCTGACCTCCTCCTCCTACCCTAAATCTGGGCACCACTCCTCCTTAGCACTCTTACCTCTTTCGGCATCTCTAATGTTACTATGTATGTCCTGTTCTCCCTTCTCCCTAACTTTACTTCAATCCTGTTCAAAACAAAATGCTAGCTGTTCCTTAGGGCTCCCTTACCTATGCAATGGACCTGCGGTCAACTGCTAAGTTTTGCACTTGTATATGTACATACTTCCAATCCTTTAGCAGTATCGGTAATTTTCAACCAATTCTGAAATAAGGAGCTTATTAACTCTGCCAAAAAGGTAAAGAAATTCTTCCTGAATGCTCTCCAAACTTCCAGCGCCAGCTATACAGTGACCAAATCCATTGAATCCCCCGCCACTCTCTGGTCCAGATACCTATATTAGACATGTCCACCTAAATATTCAAGAGGTAGGTCAACCTTCACAGAATACAAAACCACATTTTCCTTGCCCAATCTGCTCTTCTTCCTGTTTACCCAATTGAATCATACCAACAGTTCCCCAAGCTAAAGAATGTCTGAATCATACTTAACTCTTTCCTATTTCTATAGCTCATTGCTGCTTTGTCTCAAATTCTAGTATGTTTCAATGTTATACTATGCTTTTCCATCTCCTATGCTGATTATCTTTGAGCTCTCACAAGGACTTAAATAAACTCTCGGACGGAATTATCTTAACTTTTTTAAACTCATTTTTACCACATGCCTCCTGGAAAAAGTGCATAACACATATATCATTTGCCCACCCCTATCTACCTAAACTCTTCCCCCATCATATACAGGTGGAAATCACAAAACTTTAGGAAAAAGCCTAATGACCACGCCTCCTATCCCTCTCATCACTGCAACCTATGCTTCAAAGCCCAACTTGTATATAACTTGACTTTGGGCATGTTGTTCCTTCTCCCCAAAATGTCCTACTCAACCTGACAAATCCCTATACTTCCTTTATAACTCAGCTTAAAGAACTTTGAGATGATTCCCTTAGGCTCCTCAAGCAGAATGAGGTACTCCTCCCTTACCATGCCCAAAATTCTTTGTGTATTCCTAATTGCTATATAACCTGAAGAATATTTTGCTGGTTCATGTGTCCTCCTCTCTACACCACTATAAACCCACCTAGGACAAAAGACCATAAGCTTCACAGGGGAGCAAGTCTATACACGATGCCTGAGCACTGGTTGCTCAACAAATATTTTTGAAATTGAGTTTTAATACTATTTTAAAATGCTATATTCAAGGCCAGGCACAGTGGCTCACACCTGTAATCGGGGAGGCTGAGGCAGGTGGACTGCCTGAGCTCACAGGTTTGAGACCAGCCTGAGCTAGAGCAAGACCTGTCTCTAAAAATAGCCAGGCATTGTGGCAGTTGCCTGTAAGTCCCAACTACTCAGGAGGCTGAGGCAAAAAGATCACTTGAGCCAAAGAGTTTGAGGCTGCTATGAGCTATGATACCAGAGCACTCTACCAAGGGTAACAAAGTGAGACTTTGTCTCAAAAAAAAAAAAACAAAAAAAAAACCAAATGGTTCTACAAAATAAAGAACACAGAATTTTAAAAAATAGAAAAAATATTAAAAAAATTAAAAAAACGTTATATTCAAGAATAATCAGTTCTGCTATGACACTTGTTTTGAAAACATGAATTGTTCCAATGTGATTGATAAATGCTTTAGAGAACAATTTGAGTATAATGCAAATTTCCCATTTGCTTATGTGTTATCTGCAAAAAACAAAAGATGAAAGTAGAAAACTACATCCAGCTGAATTGAGCTATGTAGAAATACATAAAGTGCACACTTCAAATACCTACCAGCTAAGTCAGTTCACCTTGAGCATTATGAGCCACACCCATTCACTTCTGGTGTTACAAGTTTCCACCTGATTCCAGGTAACTCTCCTTCCACCACTTCACCGTAACTCACATGCAGTAACCCTTCTGATACTCATTTCCAAAAGCAAACCAAGTCTTTTTCAAGGTAAATTACCATATTTATTGTAATATTTTTATTTTTAATAAACAGAATTAATTAACATATATGAAACTGTCCTACCATTAATTACCAGGTTCTTTTTTTAGTGCGTCACCGACAAAGCTTTTGAATGTTGCACCCCAATCCCATTTTTCCCTATCATTTCCACTGTACAATTCTATATCACACCATGGTTTTTAGGAATCTGTATGTTGCTTTATACTGGAAAGGACTGTATAAATTAACAATGTATGACTCTTTGCATTCTGAGACTTTAGGCAAGTTTCAGTATTTCAATTCTAATAATTTACTGAAAAGAAAACTCAGCCTTCCCCCAAAATATCATAAAATGTTTACAAGCCTACATCCCAATAGGCCATCAGGATACTGATAACTTTTAAGCTTGGTGGTGTCTGATCATACAGTTGGTGATTTTTCCATTTTAAGCTATATAGTCTGCCTAAGCCTAACAACAAAGACCAGTTTTCAACACCTGAACTTTCTTTTTTTTTT
>NW_003852541.1:4282625-4284294 GCF_000181295.1 Otolemur garnettii | reverse complement strand
AAATAGTAGAGACTAAGTAAATATTTGTCTACTGAATTTTTTTTTTTTTTTTTGCAGTTTTTGGCCGGGGCTGGGTTTGAACATGCCACCTCCAGCATATGGGGCTGGCGCCCTACTCCTTTGAGCCACAGGACATTTTGATGCCGCCCGACATTTTGATTTTAAATGACCCTGTATTACAGAGCAATTGGGTAGAGCCCTTAATGCCACAACAAAAGGGACCACAGGCTCAAGAAAGACCATATCCAAGTTACAGATTCAGAGACTCCTACTCCATACTATCTTAAATGCTGATTTGTACCTCAATCTAGGGACTTCACACTGATGCCAAAGTGATTTCTAAATCACCTTGCTCCCTTGCAAAAATTATTTTGGCTCCCTCTTTTTGGTGTAAAATACAGACATAAACTTCACTTTTAGCTTACAAGCATGGTCCTTCAAATCTAGGCCAGACCCACCTTGCACACTCATCTTAAGTCACTCCCTCTATTCCAGTAACACCTTACCATTAGCCTTACTTCAACACTCGACATAACAGTGCACCCACTGTTCCTTCTGTTTAAAATGACCCCCTTTCCCCAGTTTGGCAAACTCCTACTCAAGTGTTATTTTCTGTAAATTGCTCCCACGCCCCTCGCAAGTTTAATCATTCCCTGTTCTGTTCTCCCATAGCACTCTGTGCATCTATTAAGCCTACACATGAAGAGGGCAGAAACTGAGCACTGAATTCTCAGTGTTCAACACTATGGCCTGTGTATGCATTCCTTAACATGTAACTTACCAAGAAAATATAAATGCAGAGAGAGATAAAGCCTAGGGAAATATAAAGTTAAGGCAGCCCAAATGAGTCTTCATCTTGGATCCAAATATTCCTCCCTCCTCTTATTACTTGTCCAAATATTAAATATGGTGTATTCCACTGTACTTTATTTTATTTATTTTTTTTTTGAGACAGAGCCTCAAGCTATCCCCCTGGGTAGAGTGCCATGGCCTCACTGCCCAGAGCAACCTCCAACTCCTGGGCTCAAGCGAGTCTCCTGCCTCAGCCTCCCAAGCAGCTGGGACCACAGGAGCCCACCACAACGCCCGGCCATCTTTTGGTTGCAGCCATTATTGTTGTTTGGTGGGCCCAGGCTGGATTCGAACCCACCACCCTAGGTGTATGTGGCTGGCACCCTAGCCACCTGAGCCACAGGCGCCGAGCCTTCCACTGTACTTTAATGTACACAGACTATGCATGTGTTTATAGCCTAATTTATTCACCATTTCTTAATTTCACATGCAGTTTTATTAATCACATTCTGTTGTAAAATGGCTACCTTCCTTAAGTGAGTAGTGAATAAAGTTAAAAGAAAGTAGTACATCAGTAAAAGATTTTGTAGAAACTAGGATATTTGAAAATAAAACTTACAACTTAGTTCACAAAGAAAGTGTATATAAGCATTGTACACACACAAATACAAATCTTTTCTTCAATAAAACATTCATCAATGAACCTACTAGGACTTTTCCAAAGTGATAAATGCTTTAAAGCAAAGCTTCCCAAACCAGTGGACCTTGCATATGAGAATGAGCTATAAGGTGGCACCTGTGGCTCAGTACTGCGCCAGCCCCATATACTGAGGGTGGTGGGTTCAAACCCAGCTCCAGCCAAATTGCAACAAAAAAA
>NW_003852541.1:4279508-4282138 GCF_000181295.1 Otolemur garnettii | reverse complement strand
GCTTGAGCCACAGGTGCCGAGCCGAGAGCAGCTTTAAACATTTATTCCAGTATACCATACATATGCTATCCTTTTCTATTGCACTATGATATGATAAAGGTTATACTTCAAAGAATACAAGAAAGCTAATGCAAATATAGTGGGATGTATAGCATTAAATACACAAATATAAACTACAAATACAGTGGGCTAATTTTCAGTGTCTTTCTACATCTGTTGTCATGACCGAGTTCTGTAAACCAATCTCATGTCTTTTCAAAAGGAACAGTCTGAAATTTCCCAATAATTATAGTTTTACTTTGCCAATAAGATTTAAGAAACCCAAAAATACCAACAAAATTGAACAGGCATTCAAAAGGCATCTCTTAGGTACATTGCCATTGATCAAGACACTTTTAAAAGTATGTAAGTAATGACTGACTATAAGAGAGAATCTCCAGTCTCACAAGAAAATTTGTGACTTTTGTAATATACTCTCTTTGACAGTTTTATTAAGCATCTTGTTGAACTACTGAAATGTTACCAGACTCAACTACCTTAAGTAACTTCTAAACATTAAAACATCCCCAACACTCCCCCCAAAACAAACCTCTAGCAATTATATCACAATCTCACATGCACATGAAACCTAGTCCTTTCCCTCCTAACTGTAGTGTCTTGAGCAAGTTGCCCTGACCTAGAAAAGTCTCAGTTTCCTTATCAGCATCTACTCAAAATTTTTGTTTAAAGCAAGATGACTAGAGTAGATCACTAGTCTAAAGATATGAAGTAATTTCTCTAAATTTAACTAATTTAATTTAATTTTAAATTTAAAAGTCATCACATCCTAAAGCTTGTGATGGTAACTGTCTTGTTTTAACAGCAACTACAAAAAAAGCCTTCACAACATTTTGATCAATGGCCACATGAGCTTCCACAGCCTATAAACTGTTTTGAAGTGCTAAATTCTAATGTGCTGTGAGAAATACAAAGCGCCATTACACACCACCTTATTTTTCACTTATTCATATTCACACTCTTCCTCTCCAAAGTTAAATTCCTAGACACAAGAAGATCTGGCACCAGCAACAACGAAGACAAGCCACCTGGAAAACACTGAGGCTCAAACTCAAGCAGGTCATTTAAACATCAGCTTAAAACAGTAACAAATCCAAAAAGGTCAAGCAAGATGACCATTCACAATGTTGTCATTTGCAATAATAGTTAAAAGTACATAAGGCCGCATGTGTTGGTTTGAAGGCTCTTTGGTAAAGGTGGAGGAAAAGATTTAAGGGAAAAATAAGTTTCCAAAGAAAATAAAGATTGGTGTTGAAGAATAAAAAGGAGAGATTCGGGTTACTGGAAAAACTGTTTCAAGAAATTATTACTATCTTCGAGTCCTCTGCAATATTATAAAATAAGCCTCTTCATCTGTGCTAAGTGCTGCTTTAACTATGCAATCCATCCCGCCCTCTCCCCCCAAAATTCTACGTTAAAATGAATTCTAGACACGTTGGGAAGCAAAGAGTAAACAGTTTTCCTGCTTGGCGGTAATTGCCGCCCAGAGTGCGAAGTTCCACACTCCACATAGCCACAAAGCCGCTCTACGAAGGTTGCCACCCATCCTGGCCACGAGTCTCGAGGCACGGACTCGCTCCCTCGGAGTCACCGGAGCCGGGTCCGAGAACCCGGGCGCCAGCCCCCGCCCATCTGCGCGCCGCCGCCGTCAATCAGCGCCCCCCGCCCCCTGACTCGGCGCGGGGGCGCGGCCCGGGAGGGGCGGGATCGCGACCACCGCGCAATGAGGGGGCCCCACAACAGCCGAAGCAGGGGGCCCGCTACCCACAAAACTAAAGTTGCCTGCGATCGAGTCCGGTGCGTCCCGGGTTCCAGGGACACAACCGATCGGGGGTCCGCGCGTAGCCAGTGCGGGAAGCAGCGCCCCGGCCGAGCCTCGGGCCCTTCTCGCTCACCTCCCGGGGTGCGCCGCCTTCCTCCGTCGCTGCCGCCGCCTCCTCCCTGTGAGTGCAGCGGGGTCTGCCCTGTGGAACCACCATACCAGTCCCGCCCGCTGCTGCAGCGCCGCCGCCGCCGCTCCTCTGCCGCCTCAGCCGCCGCTCTTTGTTCCCCCTCCGAGCTCTACCGCTTCAGCCGCCCTGACGGGCCGCCACTACGCCTTCCCGCCCTCTCGGCCCCCAGCCTCGCCCTCCTCTCTGCGCCCGCCGCCGCCTTCGCCTCCGCGCCGCCGTCGCCGCCGCCACCGACGCCGACGCCTCCTCCGCGCCCCCTTCGTTTTCATTGAAAGCAAACAAGCATCATGGCGGTGGCCGCCGTCCCCCAGCCAGCGAGCGCTCCGACCGCCGCCGCCGCTCCAACATTCGGGCCGCCTATTGGTCGCCGCCACCGGGCGTGACCATCCGGCGTCCGGTTTGAGGGGGGCGGTCGCTCCGGCCCCAGGCCCCGCCCTCTCACCCCCGCGCTTTGGTACGATGAGACGGCCCTGGGCGCTCCGGAGTCCGCCTCCCTCCCTCCCTCTCTTACCTCTAGCTTCCCGCTTTCCTTGCTCCTCTCCTGCCTGGGAGCTTCTGTTTTCTCCTCTTCTTAACGCGCCTCCATTTTTCATCTTGCTCTTTTTTTTTTTTTTTTTTTTT
>NW_003852541.1:4271225-4279190 GCF_000181295.1 Otolemur garnettii | reverse complement strand
GCCTTAGCCGCTTGAGCCACAGGCGCCAAGCCTCCACTTTATTTTCTTTAGGTCTTCGCCTGTCAGTTACGTGGGCACACAGACCAACTCTCAGACATTTGACTTTAGCCAGGATCTTGAGCTTCCTAAAGACAAAACATTCTATTGTGAACAGTCAGATAATTCCTCCTATATCAATTACGTAGAAAAGAGTAAGCTAATGACCCGTTTCAATCCCTTAATGGGAATTCAGCCCAGTAGCCCTCGTAACTCGCACAGCTGTGTTCAGAGATCAAGATGTGTAATCTAATAATATGTCCTCTCATATTAATACATAATAAAAAAAATCAAAATGTTCTATTTAAGACAAACTGGTGATTGAAGGTTAGCAAAGAAATGACTGGACTGATTGATGTTGCTGACATCAGTAAATACCAATTCATTTGACTATTGGTCTGAGCACAGAAATGAATCAGACCCCACGCTGCCTTGAGTAAGCTTACAGTCTAGAGGCAAGAGTAACATCCCTCAGACTGTTAGAATTCTTTAGGGATGTATGCTAAAGAGTATGGCTGGGACGAAAAGAAACAGTGGCCCACCACCTACATAGTAAACTAGGATGGGCTAGTGGCTCCTTCCTGGAAAATCAACCCTGAAGAAAAGAGGGTGAGGGCAGGGCCTGTGGCTCAGTGAGTAGGGTGCCGGCCCCATATACCGAGGGTGGCAGGCTCGAACCTGGCCCCAGTCAAACTTACAACAACAAAAATAGCTGGGCATTGTGGCAGGCACCTGTAGTCCCAGCTACCTGGGAGGCTGAGGCAAGAGAATCGCCTAAGCCCAAGAGCTGGAGATTGCTGTGAGCTGTGATGCCACCGCACTCTGCCAAGGGTGACAAAATGAAACTCTCTAAAAAAAAACAAAAGAAAAGAGGGTGAAATGGGTTCCAGGGACTAATAACAGCAAAAAAATGGGACACGTGCACCCTCACTGAAGACTGTCTGGAGCTGGGGGGGTATTAGAAGTGGGTGGCTGTTGCCTGGGGCCGAGAAGAGCTGGAAGGACAAGAAACGCCATGAAGGACAAAACTGTTCAAAGATTAAGATGTTCTAGTCAAGGGAAGAATTCTGTTTGCTTCTCCTCAGCATGATCTTGAGATGGTCACTGCCATCTCAGCCATACAGTATCAGCAGTGACAGCCCAGGCTTCTAGTGCCACAGGACACTGGACAAAGGCAGCACAACACAAAAGCTCAGCAGTTAATAAGAACAAGTGCAGACTCTAGGCATCCCTCCCCAGCCTCCAGCCCCAGGGCTGCTGGGCCTGTATGGTACATCAAGCTGACATCTAGTCACACCTCTCCTCCCCATGTAAGTGCTATGCCCTGGCCCTCTATGCTCTGGGCTGGAGAAAGGTATGTCTTTTTGTAATTCATGCCCAGAGGGAGCTAACTTTTTGTGACTGGTACAATGTGTATGGAGGAGAGGAAGTCTAGTTGCATAACAAAAAACGGGCATAAAGCAACAATTTATTATATTTCATGATGTTGCTGCTCAACAGGACCGTCCTATTGGTCTGACATGGGTCTCATGTCTCTGTTGGGTCTCATAGCTAGTGGATGGCTGGCTGGCGCCTCAGTGACCCTCCATGAGGCCTTTCTGTTCAGCGTCTCATCCTCCAGCCTTTCTGTGTGGCCTCTCTCTCCAGCAGATTCTCCTGGACTTATATGACAACCCAAAGCTCCAAGAGGGAGGAAATGGAAGCTACCAGGCTTTCCAAAGAATGTTACTTCTTTTGTATGCTATTCCTCAAAGCAGGCACAGCCAATGCAGATTCAAGAGAGGACATAAGCTATGGAGGAGCTGCATGCAAGCACAGGAAGGGAGGTCTTGCTTAGAGCTGTCTTCGTAGGCTAGCTATGATAGGCAAAGTACCTGTGCATGTCCTGTTCTTTCTGCATATCTGAAGAGAATCAGGCAAAATGTCTACTCACCTTTTCAGATTCAGATCAAAATGTCCTCATATTAATCAGAACCTCCCACTGCAAGTTATAAAACTCCAACTCAAGCAATGTATGCAAAAAAAGAGGCAATTTATCTACTTAGGTGCCACATAACTAAAACATTCAGAGATCATAAGATGGCATAAAGATGGGTGACACCTGTGGCTCAGTGAGAAGGGTGCTGGCCCCACATACCAAGGGTGGTGGGTTCAAACTCGGCCCTGACCAAACTACAACAAAAAATAGCCAGGCATTGTGGCAGGTTGCCTATAGTCCCAGCTACTTGGGAGGCTGAGGCAAGAGAATCACCTAAGCCCAAGAGCTGGAGGTTGCTGTGAGCTGTGACACCACAGCACGGTACTGAGGGCGACAAAGACTCTGTTTCTTAAAAAAAAAAAAATGGCATAAAGAATCAGTCTTACTCCCCCACCCTCTACTGTGCTCTGGTTCCGACTGCCCTCTTTGCACAGGAAGGAAAGGTGACCATCAGCATCTGCAGGCTTAGATTTCACCCGCTTCTTTACTTCAGTAGAGAGAGCACTTCTTTCCTAATAGTTCTAATGAAAGACACAGGGCAGGCTTTCCTTGACCTGGCCTGAGTGCTGTCTTTACTGCCGTAGGTAGCATGAGGTCCACCACATGGACCTGGTGTACTGAGAATAGAGAATAGATATTCCTCAAGGATATATGGCCCTCTGTGAAGGCTTCCCTGACATTGTTATTCACTGTCTCCTCCAGTTTCCCCTCCTAATCATGCTTACTAGACAGTGTAGTTGTCATTTGTTTTTCTGCCCCCCTTGCCAGGCTGTAAGCTGCTGGCTCTGACTCCTGTTTCTGCTGCTGCACCAACTGGGGTTGCTTTTGAGCCTTGCAGAGTTGCCCATGTTTCTTCTTTTATTAAGAGAATCTTGGATCTCAGCCCCAGGTGTGAGGTGTAACCCAAGCAGGACTCACCTGGGACTGATCTGTGCTAAGCTAAGAAGGCATGCAATGGTGGCAGCCAGCACCATCTTCCCCAAAACCTGGAAAGGTGAGACAGTGATGAAGACGCTGAGTCTCTGTGCCAGCTACTGATGGCCTTATTTTGGTAGTTATTTCTTTTAGCTTGTGACATTTCCCAGACCCTATTCCAGATTTATGAACCAATAAATTATTGGGGGTTTTTTGCTTACCTTAGTTTGAGTTGGGCTTCTTTCACAATCAAAATAATTCGAATTTGATTCAGTAAGTGTATTGCACAGATGGATGGGTAAATGAATAGCAAGATGAACATTCAGGGGATGGCCATGCTCATTAATGTAGCTATCATGTCTGTTATTTCCATTTTCTTTTCTTCTTAACCCTCCTCCATTTTGATCTCTTTTTTTTAAATCTCAAGTTGCTCGCTCTTAGCTCCTCTCTTCCCTCTTTCTTCCTTCTTTCTCCTCTTCCTTTTCCTTAGGACTTTAACTGTTAATCACATGAGCACACAAACCAGCTCTCAGACTTTTGACCCTTAGCCAGCATCTTGATCTGCCTAAAGACAACACATTCAGTCATGAACAATACGATCAAATAATTCTTCTTGCCTTAATTATGCAGCCTGGAAGAGCTAAGTGGACTGAATCCAGCCAAACCATAGGGCAGGGCTGCCTGAAGCTTTGGGGCTCAGCCCTGCATCAGTGTGCAGAGGATTCCAGACCTGGTGTCAGAGAGGTTATTCTGGTGTCTTAAGACCCAGTGTCTGCTTTCAGGTTTCCAAGGTGCTTGGGGCCCATTACTTCTTTTCTTCTTGCCTATTTCTCCCCTTGGGAATAGGAATGTATACCCTATTCTTGTCCCATAATTGTATCTTGGAAGTACATAATTTTTTTTTTTTTTTTGAGACAGAGTCTCACTTTGTTGCCCTCAGTAGAATACCGTGGCATCATAGCTCACAACAACCTCAAACTCTTAGGCTCATGTGATCCTCTTGCCTCAGCCTCCCGAGTAGCTGGGACCACAGGGCCCACCACAATGTCCAGCTATTTTAGAGATAGGGTATCGCCCTTGCTTAGGCTGGTCTCAAACTCCTGAGCTCAAGAGATTCACTCACCTCAGCCTCTCAAGAGAATTTGTTTTGATTTCACAGATTCACGGGTGACACTTTGAATTCTTGAGTTGATACTGAGACAGGTTAAGTCTTTGGGCTTATAGGATTGGAATGAATGTATTATTTGTATGTGAGAAAGACATGTGGCCAGGGTAGAATGCTATGGTTTCAATGTTTGTCCCCTACAAAACTCATGTTGAAATTTAAACCCTAATGTGGCAGTTTTGAGAAGTAGAGTCCTTAAGAGTTAATGGAGAGTCCTTAAGAGTTAAGTAGAGTCCTTAAGTCATGGTTAATGAGTTAATAGATTAATGGGTTATCTCTGGAGTGGATTGCTGGCTTCATAAGAGGAGGAAGAGAGATTTGACCTGGCACACAAGCAGGTCCAGCCCCCCCCCCCACCACCACCACCATGTGATTCCCTATAGTACCTTGGGACTCTGCAGTGAGTTCCCACCCGTAAGAAGGTCCTCCCAAGATGCTGTCACTCAACCATGGACTTCTCAACCTGTATAACGGTAAGAAATGAATTCCTTTGCTTACAAATTACTCAGTTAGGGGTATTCTGTTATAAAAAACAGAAGATAGACTAAAATAAATGTGGACCATGACTTTATGAGTCTAGGACCTGGAATTGTCAGGGTCCCCAGAGGTGGGGATTGTTGTTCAGACTGACTGCAATAAACTAAAATTCACAGGAGACTGATGAGTGAAACAGGTCCCAAGGTTTATCTGAAAGACAAGATGAACAACTATGTGACCACAATGTTGGTGATGGAAGATCCATGAATCCTCTTCAGTAGGAAAATGCATGAGAAGATAAGCTGTACTAGAGGATGTTTGATGTGCCTGAAATATAGACCTTATGGAGCCATTTAGATAGAATAGTCTAACACCTCTTCTCTAGGGCTGGAGGCTTGGTGACCAAGGACCAGGACTGGTGACCAAAATTTCTCACTCCTATGCAGTATCAAGGACACTGCTGACCCTCTCCTCCCCATGTAAGTGCTGTGCCCTGGCCCGCTGTGTTCTGGCCTAGAGAAAGGGTGTCTTTTTCTAATTCATCTGCCCAGAGACAGTGACTTTCTTATGACTGACATAATGTATATGGAGGAGGGGAAGTCTAGTTGCTGTACTCACTGACTCCCATGATGACTACAAGTCCAAATGTAGGGCTATTTGACATAAGGCTTAATCCAGACGTCTACAAAGTCTAGAAACAGGACAAATTTATTTTATTTCATTTCATTTTATTTTATTATTTATTTATTTATTTTTGAGACTAAATTTCACCTGTCACACCTGCAGAGTGTTACAGTGTCATAGCTCATAGCAACCTCAAACTCTTGGGCTCAAGCAATCCTCTTGCTTCAGCCTCCCGAGTAGCTGGGACCACAAGCACCCAGCACAACACTCAGCCATGTTTAGAGATGGGGTATCTCTCTTGCTCAGGCTGGTCTCCAACTCTTGAGCTTAAGCAATCTGCCCATCTTGGCTTCCCAGAGTGCTAGGTTTACTGGCTTGAGCAACCTCATCTGGCCTCAACAAATTTATTTTTTTAAAGTATGTTAATCATGGGCAGCACCTGTGGCTCAGTAAGTAGGATGCCGGCCCCATATACTGAGGGTGGTGGGTTAGAACCCAGAGCCGGCCAAAACTGCAACAACAATAAAAAAGAATAAAAAATAAAAGTATGTTAATCACATTTCAAATAGTGATGCATACATCCTGGCTGTCGTCTTTCCTTGTTTGGGCCTCAGGCCACAGTTTTACTCAGATAGGGTCTGGTAGAATGAAGTTTCACATCCCAATCATATCTTCCCTGTATTAGGAATTAGTTGGCTCAAATAGCTTTAAAAGAATAGCTATAATAACTTTTTTTAAAAAGCTTGTGGCTTGATCTGGGCGATTATGCTACTCTCAACATGCTCACCTCCATGATAACATCAGGTGCTGCCAGATCTTTCAAGGTTCAAGCCCAGCAGGAAAGAGGGAAGGGTTCCCTTGACAGTCCAGCAAATGTCCTGGCCTGACTCATTTCCATCCCTGAATAAAACACCATGATCAGAGGAATGTCATACTCTGGCCAGATGGTTGCTACTCCTGGAGCTGGATTTTCTTCAGTGTCAAAACATATATGGAAAGTGGGAGAATGGGAGAAGAGAAATTGGGGCTGCTATTGCTGGAAGAAAGGGAGGGAGAGGTCTGAGATCCATATTCTTGTCAAGCCTTCACCTCCATATGCACAGACCTCCTTCCAGATGCTTCTCAGGGCACTGTTTCCTTCCAGCTTCTCTCCCAGTGTGTGGTGCCTAGAGGAGACACCTCAACAGAGGCATTTTAGAATGAGGGAAATAGATGAGGCTTCCCATTCAGAGTTAAGATACAGTCCCTGAAGACTCATCTGTGAGAATTGTTGGGAAGGGGAAAGGCAGCAAATCACTTTCAGTTTTTAAATATACATTACTTTTTTTTTTAAATTGAGACAGAGTCTCACTTTCTTGCCCCAGTAGGGTGCTATGGTATCATAGCCCATAGCAACCTCAAACTCTTGGGCTCAACCGATCCTCTTGCCTCAGCCTCCCATGTAGCTGGGATTACAGGTGCCCACCACTACTCCCAGCTATTTTTAGAAATGTGGGTCTTGCCCTTGCTCAGGCTAGTCTCAAACTCCTGAGCTCAGGCGATCCACCTACCTTGGTTTCCCAGAGTGCTAGGATTACAAGTATGAGCCACCCACAGCACCCAGCCTTATACATTACTCTTTTTTTTTTTTTTTTTGAAAAAGAGCCTCAAGCTGTCCCCCTGGGTAGAGTGCCGTGGCATTACAGGTCACAGCAACCTCCAATTCCTGGGCTCAAGCGAGTCTCCTGCCTCCTCCTCCCAAGTAGCTGGGACCACAGGCGCCCGCCACAACGCCTGGCTATTTTTTGGTTGCAGCCATCATTGTTGTTTGGTGGGTCCAGGCTGGATTCGAACCCGCCACCTTAGGTGTATGTGGCTGGCACCTTAGCCGGTTGAGCTATAGGCGCCGAGCCTATACATTACTCTTTTTCTTTCAGGCAGAGTCTTTATCTGTCACCCAGGCTAGAATGCTATGACATCAGCCTAGCTCACAGCTACCTCAAACTCCTGGGCTCAAGAGATCCTCTTGCCTCAATCTCCCTAGTAGTTGAGACTACAGGTACCCACCATGTCATCTGGTTAATATTTCTATTTTTAGTAGAGTGTGCTCCAAGAGTGCTAGGATTACAGGTATGAATCACCATGCCCAACCAAGTATATGTTACTTTTTAAAAGATTAAACCACTTTTTTTGTTGTTATAAAAATAACTTATTAAAAAAATTCTTGTAGTCATGGTTTAAAAAAATTAAAACATAAAAGGTATGAAGAAGGAACTGGATGTCTCATCCCTGTCCCTGCTCCAACCACACTTCCCCAAAACAGGCATTTGAATTGATTACAATGCCTTGGCCTTAAATGACAAACAAAACAAAACAAGGGCCAGGGGAACTGGCCCACACCTGTAATCCTAGCACTCTGGAAGGCTGAAGTTGGAGGATCCCTTGAGCTGAGGAGTTTGAGACCAGCTGAGCAAGAGTGAGACTCTGTCTCTACTAAAAACAGAAAAATCAGCCGGGCCAAGCACCTATAGTTCTAGCTATTGGGAGGCTGAGAGAGAAGGATCGCTTGAGCCCAGAAGTTTGAGATTGCTGTGAGCTAGGCTGATGCCACAGCACTCTAGCCTGGGCAGCAGAGCAAGACTCTGCAGCAAAAATAAATAAATAAATAAATAAATAAATAAATAAATGAAGGCGTTGCCTGAGGCTCAAAGGAGTAGGGCACTGGCCCCATATGCCAGAGGTGGCAGGTTCAAACCCAGCCCCGGCCAAAAATCGCAAAAAAAAAAAAAAA
>NW_003852541.1:4262027-4271132 GCF_000181295.1 Otolemur garnettii | reverse complement strand
AAAAAAAAAAAGAAAAGAAAAGAAACCTCAACCCCACTGTCCCCACTGACTCCTGTGACTACAAGTCCAAATGTTGGGTGCTCTTTAGGAATGTCTGACTTAAGCTTAATCCATGTCTAAAAAGTTTAAAAATGGGACAAATTTGTTTTTGAACAATATGTTAATCACATTTCAAATAGTAAATTCCATATGTCTTTCTTCAACAACCAGATGCCATTTCAGATGAATTAACCTTTAAATTTAAATCAGTGGATAGGGCTTGGCGCCTGTGGCTCAAGTGGCTAAGGCGCCAGCCACATGTGCCTAAGGTGATAGGTTCGAATCCAGCCCAGGCATGCCAGAACAACAATGATGGCTGCAACCAAAAAATAGCCAGGTGTTGTGGCGAGTGCCTGTGGTCCCAGCTACTTGGGAGGCTGAGACAGGAGAATTGCTTGAGCCCAGGAGTTGGAGATTGCTGTGAGCTGTGATGCCATAGCACTCTATCCAGGGGGATAGCTTGAGGCTCTGTCTCAAAAAAAAAATTTTTTTTTAAATCAGTGGGTCCAACTGTTGATCTGGAAAAAAAAGAGCAAAACAACATCCAGTCTGTTTTGGACACTGTATTATATTCATTGTACTACTTCCAGGATTTTCCAACAATCATGAGAGGCAGAGGGGAGTTAGAAATGGCACCTAGGTGCTTGGCCTCAACAACTGGACGGGGCCTGGCACTGGCTGTGCACACAACTGGGTGGAGCTCAGTTTCAGCCCAGCAATTCCTCCCACTCAGACATTGCAAGACACCAATTCCTAGAGGCAGATTAATCACCGATATTTCCCTGGTTGAAAAACATTTCAAATTACCTTGCTGCTTACTATGGGATATGAGGTATTAGATAGATTGTAAAAGGCTGACCTAGGCAAGGAGTCTGAGTTATGTTTATTATGGATTGCCCTTCAGAAGTTGAGGGGACAACTATATTGCTTGTGTTAACCTTAAACTCCTGAGCTCAAGGATTGAGTGGCTGGGATTACAGGGATGAGCTACCACACCTGGCTTGGAATGATGACTTTTGGTCACAGCAGGTCACACAAGGCATGTTAACCTTGTCAGCCTGACTTCCAGGCTCCTGGGAAACCATCATGTGCCAGCTATGGAATGGAGTTTAATTGAGGACACCTGTAGAGGAGTGCATGCTGGATTGATGGCTCCATCCCAAACCTTTGCCTCTGTGGACCGCCCTCAGGTCTCCATGAGAACCTCAGTGGAGCTGAAGGCAAAAATCTGAAGAGATGCAGAGGATGTGGGTCCTCTGCTGAGGGTTTTATCCAGGAGCCCCTGTGGCAGAAGCCCCAGGTTTTTTCACATTGATTCGTGGGCCACCATCTGAATTTATTAGGATTCATTCAGAATAGAAACCTGACTCAAAATAATTTAGCCAGAAATAAGGATTTATTGGTGCAAAGTAATGCTAGATGCTCTAATAAACAGATTTTAAAAATCCTGTGGCTTAACACACTAACAGTTTATTTCTTGCTAGCAATCCATTGAGATGCTCCTGCTGGGCAGGTAATTGTCTTCCATATAGTCATTCAGGGACCTAGATTCCTTCCTCTTAGAGTCCTGTCATCCCTCAAGGCAAGGGCTCTTATTCTTGGGTGGGTCTATAAACCACCAAGGAATTTGTGTATAGAATTCTGGGAGAGGAACATGTGAACTTGGGAAGAAATCTAGCATTTCCTGCCATTTTGAACAGAGGTAATAAATCCAGCAGAATGAGCAGCACCAGGGACTATTACAGTGGAAATGTCAGCTGGATATTTTCCTGTGTTATCATAGCTGTTGCGAAGATCTCTGCCCCCCCCCATTAATTTTGATATTGAGGTGAAATTTATATAAAATTAACTATTTTCGGTCATACAATTCAGTAATATTTTGTACACATACAGTGTTATACAACTGCCACTGCTCTCTAGTTCTAAAACATTTTCATCACCCTGAAAGAGTTGTCTTGACATAACATTTTTTAATTTCTTTCTTTTTTTTTTTTTTTGAGACAGAGTCTCACTTTTTTGCCCTGGGTAGAGTACTGTGGTGTCACAGTTCATAGCAACCTCAAACTCTTGGGCTTAAGCGAGTCTCTTGCCTCAGCCTCCCAAGTTGCTGGGACTGCTACCTGCCACACCGGGCTATTTTTAGAGACGGGGGCTGGGGGGGGGGGTCTCTCTCTGGCTCAGGCTGGTCTTGAACCTGTGAGCTCAGGCAATCCACCCGCCTCAGCCTCCCAAGTGCTGGGATTACAGGCGTGAGCCACTGCGTCCAGCCTTTTAACATATCATTAAATAAAAAAGGAAAGAAATACCATTTTCACTCATTTACTACTTTAAAAAGGTGATAGATATTAGATCCACAGAAGATCTTATTATTTTATGTGCTATTTAAATGCACAAATATTGTTATGCTATATGCTTGAAATATATTGATAACTATTTCTTTTTTTTTCTAGAGACAGGGTCTCACTCTGTCACACAGGCAAGAGTTACAGTGGGGTGACCATAGTTTACTGCAGCCTTGAACTCCTGGGTTCAACACATCCTCACACATCAGCCTCCAAGGAGCTGGGTCTGTATTTTAATATAACTATAATCCTTTATAATCCTCTGTATTTTATTTTATTCTTTTTAATAACATTATTCTGAGCAGGACTCTGTAGGCTTCACAAGACTTCCAAGAAAACTCATAGCATAAAAAATGTCAAGAACCTCTGCCCTGGGCTTTGGAGCTCTCTGTATCCAGCCAGTAAGGATGAAAGAGATAAAAAGAGAACACATGTGCTTCCTAACTAGCTCAGCTGAAGTCACTTGGGTGACTTCCTCTCAAAACCACTTGCAAGAACTAGTCATGTATCCCCACCAAAGACAAAGAAGATTTGAGAAAGGTTTTCACAAGTCTGGAAATCACTTGCTCTATTCCATCTAAGCACATGCTTGTAGCAGCAGATCTGTACAGTGAAAGGAACAGAAGGGATTTGGTTGAACAGCTGAACATCTTTGCCACAGTCCTACCCATCTAGCCACCAAATATCCACAGGCAGCTTCTTCCAACAAGCAGAGCCTATTCTTACTGTAGTCAGGGGAGGCCCTAGCTATTTCCACCTATCTCCACCCATTTCCACCCCCTTCTTCTGGCTTATCTTCCATCCTGCTGGCTGGAGCAGGTAGCTACCATCTCAGCCCATGAACGCTAGGCCCTTGGGTGTCAGAGCAAGAGTGGACACTTCAGGAAGTCTTGTTGGGCCCCAGCATTCTGTGGAGTAGAGACTACTGAGCTCTAGGCTAACTCCTCCAGAATCAAGCTAGTATGTGGCAGAAGGTATAACTGATGATCTGCCATACAAAGATATTACAGGTCGAAAGTGGATTGAAGGTGTTGCCTTCTAAAACAAGTTGATTATTTTAAAAATGGCCTCAGATTCATTAAACTGTAAATTTATATAAAGAGAAGAACACAAAGTGAAAGACCCAAGTCTTAAAATTTAAAAACTATGCCTGAACAAGATCTTTGACTATGGATACTTTCACATGGAACTAATAGGCTGGGAATAGATTAGATGCCTACAAGTTTGGGAGGGAAATATATTGCCAACAAACCACAAATATGGCCTCAAAAGCAACACCCAGTCTCTCAAACCTATACTGGTAAGAAACATGTGCTCTAATCCCCAAGTCCAACGTGACTGTGAAAGAAAAAATACATTTGAGTAAGCAAGGACAAAACTATTGAGGGCCAGTGGACAAAGAATTCCTAGATGGGCTGACTAATACCTCCAGAGATGGGGGACTGTAGCATTCCCAGAAAACCAGAAGTGCAGGGACCAGGAACTGTTGTGTATCCACCATCTTACCACTTTCTGAATTGGATCAGGTTCGTTTGTTTGCAATAGTTGCTCAATTCCTGCTGTTAATTATATGTTGTATGTGTCGGAGGCACATTAAAGTCTTTTAGTTCATAGGCTCTGGACCACTGACATCATACTGAGACACAGGCCTTTGGGTCACCCTGTAGATGAGGATGAGAACAGGATGATGTGTGGAAAGAAGGTTGAGCAGTACCAGGACTGCAGAATGAGTCTTCTTACAGAAAAAAGACAAAATTTCCAGTCCCTTTACCTGCCAATGTTCTCAGAGCTGAGAGAACAAATGACTATTTATTCTGCTTTGCCCTGACAGAGGGGGACAGGGCAGACACCTGACCTAGCAAAGTGGAGGAGGGGCCCCAGGGGTCTAATTTCCTCTCCCAGTGCTTACTTCTATCCATCTCATTCTTACCTCCCCCATATGAACTCTCAGTTGCAAATATAATGACAATTTCAGAGATCTTTGAAGATTTTGAAATGTTTTCATTTTGCTTTCGTTTTATTTTACTTCTTAGAAGTCCTCTTCCTCTCAAAAAATTTTTATTTTGAATTAGAGATTCACCTAAAGTTGCAAAGAAAGTTACAGAAAGGTTTTATGCACCCTCATCCATCCTCCCCTAACATGTATAACATGTGTATAACTAGAGCACAATCCCAAACTCAGAAGACTAATATTGGTAAAAAAAAAACCCAACCTATAAAGTTTATTTAGATTTCACCAGTTCTACAAGCAGTTGTGTGTGCATTTTATCACATGCAGCTTCACATATCCACCACCGCAATCAAGACATTCACCTGTACTATCATCTCAAGACTTCCTTGTGTTATCACTCTCTCTCTCTTTTTTTAAATTGAGACAAAGTCTCTCTCTATTGCCTCAGGCAAGAGTGCTATGGAGTCAGCCAAGCTCAAGTACGTCAAACTCCTGGGCTCAAGCAATCCTCTCGCCTCAGCCTCCCTAGTAGCTTGGACTATAGGTGCTCACAATGCCTGGCTAGTTTTTCTATTTTTATTAGAGATGGGTCTCACTGTTGCTCAGGCTGGTCTAGAACTCCTGAGCTCAAGCAATTCACCTGCCTTGGCCTCTCGGAGGGCCAGGATTATAGACATGGCAAATGTTACATAAATGGAACCATGCAGTTTGTATCTTTCAGAGATTGGCTCAGCATAACTACTTGAGATTTATCCACATTGTTCCATGTATCAATAGTTACATCCTTTTTATTTGCTGAATCATGTTCCATAGTATGGCTGTATCAGTTTTATTTGACCATTTGTCTATTGAAAGACATCTGGATAGTTTCTAGTTTGGGTCTACTATGAATAAAGCTACTATTAACATCTGTGTACAAGTTTTTCCATGGAAATAAATTTTCATTCCTCTGTGATACAAGTCAAAGAAAATATTTACTGGGTTGTATGGTAACTATGTTGTTAGTTTTATCAATAAAAGGAATTGTCAAATTATGTTCAACATTGGCTGTATCATTTTACATTCCCACCAGCAAAGCATGTGTGAAACAGTTTTTCCACATCCTTACCAGCATTTGGTGTTATCACTATTTTTTATTTTGGTCATTCTAGTGATACATCATGTAGTTTTTGTTTTTGTTTTTTTTTTTTTTGAGACAGAGCCTCAAGCTATCCCCCTGGGTAGAGTGCCATGGCATCATGCTCACAGCAACCTCCAACTCCTGGGCTCAAGCGAGTCTCCTGCCTCAGCCTCCCAAGTAGCTGAGACTACAGGCACCCACCACAACGCCTGGCCATTTTTGGTTGCAGCCATCATTGTTGTTTGGCGGGCCGGGCTGGGGATTTGAACCCGCCACCTTAGGTGTATGTGGCTGGCGCCTTAGCCGCTTGAGCCACAGGCGCCGAGCCTTGCTTTTTTTTTTTTGAGACAGAGTCTCACTTTATCGCCCTTGGTAGAGTGCTGTAGCATCATAGCTCATAGCAACCTTCAACTCCTGGGCTTAGGAGATTCTCTTGCCTCAGCCTCCCAGGTAGCTGGGACTACAGGAGCCTGCCACAATGCCCAGCTATTTTTTTGTTGCAGTTTGGCCACTGGGTTCAAACCTGCCATCCTTGGTATATGGGGCCAGCGCCCTACCCACTAAGCCGTAAGCACCACCTACCTCATGTAGTTTTAAATGATATTTTTCTAATGCCTAATGATGTTGAACATCTTTTCAGTTGCTGTCTGTCCTCTTTCCTGTATATGTCTTTTTCTAATGAAATTCTTGGGTTTTTAAATGCTGGGTTTTGAGAGTCTTTTATATTGTATATTCTAGATACAATTCTTTTGCCAAATATGTGATTTGTAAATATTATCTTCCAGTCTGTAATTTGCATTTTCATACTCCTAACAAGGGTCTTTCACTGAGCAAAAATTTTTAATTTTGATGAAGTCTAATAAATCTTTTCTTTTATAGATGGTACTTTTGGTGTCAGGTCTAAGAACTCTTTGCCTAGACCTAGGTCCTGAAGACTTGCCTCTATTTTTTTCTAGGAGCTTTGTGATTTTACATTAAAGTCTATGATCCATTTTTGAGTTAAAAATTGTAAAAAGTATGAAAATTAGGTCAAGAGTGTTGTGTGACTTTTTGTGTTGGTTGTTTGCTATGGATGCATACATCCCTCACCATTTATTGAAAAAGCTATCACTTTCCCCCATTGAATTACTTTTGATCCTTCATCAAAAATTCATTGATTATATTTGTATAGCAACATCTAGGGATTCCCAGTCTATTCCATTATATATGTAACTATCTCTCTACAAGTGCCACACTGCTTTAATTACTGTAGCTAATGGTAAAGACTTTATACCTGGAAGAGAGATTACTCTTGCTTTAATCTTTTCTTTAAAAATTGTTGGTCCTGGCAGCCTTGGTGGCCTCTGCTCTTGCGGTGTGGCTGGCTCTGCAGCCGGGGGCCAGAAGCCTGCATGCATTCTCCATCGACGCGTGCCCACAGGTTCTAAGACTTAACCCGCAAAGAAAATCCAAAACTGAACGGCCACCAAAAAGAAAGGCACTGCCTCCAAGGACAGAGAAAATGTCTGTTGACCAGGACTGGCCTAGCATTTACCCTGTTGCAGTGCCATTTAAACCCTTTACAGTACCTCTTCCTGTCCGAATGGGCTATCCGGTAAAAAAGGGCGTGCCCAGGGCCAAGGAGGGAAATCTAGAACTTTCAAAGATCCCCAATTTTCTGCATTTGACTCCTGTAGCGATTAAAAAGCACTGCGAAGCTCTTAAAGATTTTTGCACTGAGTGGCTAGCTGCACTGGACAGTGATGAGAAATGTGAAAAGCATATTCCAATTGAAATTGACACTGCTGATTATGTTCCATCAGGACCATCTGTTCAAAACCCCAAAGCACCAGTAGTAACCTTAAGGGTTAAACTTTCCAGTTTGAGCTTAGATGACCATGCAAGGAAGAAGCTTACTAAACTTGTCGGAGAAGGATACTGTAAGACCACAGATGTGTTTACCATCAAAACAGGTGCCCTTTAAAGAGACAGAATTATGATTATGCAATGTATCTACTAAGAGTTTTATATCATGAGTCTTGGAAAACTGAAGAATGGGGAAAAAATAAGACTGAAGCAGACATGGAAGAGTATATTTGGAAAAACAGCTCCTCAGAAAAAAATATCCCGGGAATACTTCTCCAGATTAAAGCCACTGATAAGAATACGGAGTAAATAAAGAAGAGCTCCTTAGTACTAAAGAAGTTGAAAATTACAAAAACTGTGTTGTTGGTATTAAGAATGATGGGGACACTGAAAATCCCTTTCTCAGTACAAAGAATCAGTGAAGAGACTATTAAATCTGACATGAATTACGAAGTAGAAAAATCTGCTCGATTTATTAATTTATGGTATACATAATCAAGATCTAATTATATGTAACATTGAAAATGTTAAAAAATTGTTGACTTATTCAGAGTTAAAATTATTTCATACTAATGCTCACTGGCAATAATTATTCTAAAGTCTTCTTATTTGTATACTGGTACAATTAGACTAATTAGAAGATCTCCAGTTTCTTCTGATTAGAGTTTTGATTTTATTTCTGTGTAACAGCTTTAGTATGTATATATACATATACTTAATCATTATTTTGTCACCTGCCACATTTCCCTCCCCACAAACTGGTGTTCAGTGGTGGCTTTTCAGTAACAATTTTGGGAAGGTAAACCTGGAACCCAGTCCCCTGACTTACAGTTTGACTCTCTGTTCACACAACCCTGCTATCTAGCCAATCTTTTTCACAGTTGCCAATTCTGGTCAGAAACAGGTTGTTAGGAGTATTTTCTAACCTAAACTGTTTGTTCCATCTCTCCCTTTTGGGAACACTTTATATGGATTCAGCTCTGTTGAGCATTCTGCTTTCTGTGTGGTGAGGCACATTTTTCCAGGCCCAGGCTTGGAGGAAAGTGGAAGTGGAGATGAACTGGGTTTTGCCCTTTGGATGTTCAATTTAGATCCACCATAGCTCAGATAGAGGTGGGGACTTTGAATTTAGCTGGAGTAAATGACAAAGTAAGAGCTACCCTAAGATGTATTCCACCCAATTTAACTATCAGTTCAGTATTTTTAAGTATACCTATGGGCTGTTTCTTACCATTTCCATAGTTGTTGACACGTGATTAATATAAAATCAAAATAAAGGAATCATTGAGAGAAAAAAAATATTGTTTTGGCAGCAGGTGTATGGTATGGAACAAGATGGCAGACCAGAAGGTTCATTCATCTGCACTCTCCTAGAATGACTGGGGAAAAAGAGAGAATCCATACATACCTGGTGCGAGGACCTTACTCAGAGTCATAACTCAGGGAGCACAGTGAGGAGGTGGTGAGCTGGATACAGTGTATGATCTGGAGCAATGGAAATCAGATGAATTAGGCAAGTGATTGTGATCAGCAGGGATCGACTGGCCTCCCACAGAGGCCCTGGATGGGAGGAAGCCTTTCTAGAGTGTTCAGTTGTTGGGGGAAGCTGTGCATTGACTGGAAGCTTGGAAGAGTGGGTGGACTTGAACAGTATATAGCACCCAGATTTGAATGCCGGTTAGAGTGGACTTGCCATAGGTTTGGTGGCTAGAGAGGAAGCTATACTGAGAAAGTCTCAGGGGTCAGGGGGCTGCCACTGTGGGAAGATCAGGAGAAGGTCTTAGCAGGGGCCTAAATCACAGCTGTCT
>NW_003852541.1:4239185-4261973 GCF_000181295.1 Otolemur garnettii | reverse complement strand
AGACAGAGCCTCAAGCTGTTGCCCTGGGTAGAATGCTGTGGCATCATAGCTCACAGCAACCCCCAACTCCTGAGCTCAAGTGATTCTCTTACCTCCACCTTCCAAGTAGCTGTGACTACAGGCATCTGCCACAACGCCCAGCTATTTTTTGGTTGCAGTCATCGTTGTTTGGTGGGCCTGGGCTGGAGTTGAACCCACCAGCTCAGGTATATGTGGCTGGTGCCTTAGCCACTTGAGCCATAGGCACCAAGCTAAGCATGGCTGTCTTAATTCCACCTCCTGGGATCAGAACTCCACTCTTGGGACTGGCTGAGGGTCTCCCACGCTCCATGGGAACTGGTGTCAGGGGACACTATGAGACCTATCCCTGAAGGATTCTTGTGAGCTTTAAAATCCCAACCCAGCAGGATCTGAATGCTGAGGAAATAATCAGGCAATCACTGAAGGCAACTAAGTTTGGAATAATGACCACAGAGGCTTCTGGCTGTGCTGTCTTCTAAAACCCACAATGCTACCTGGTGTCCCAGAGACATATTACAACATACTGTCATCAAGAGCAAGTACTTCTGTTTAAAACAAAGGAGGTAGTGAGAAATAAAAAGGAGGACAAGGAGGTGAACAAGAAGAAAGAACACATGAGGAGGAACCAACAGACAAATTCAGGTAACATAAAAAAAACAAAACAGAGGAACTACCCCAAGGGACCATGAGGCAGCTACTGAAGAAGACTCCACCTACAAAGAATTAATGGACTTGGCAAAAAGGGAATTTAAAATTTGGATGATAAAGACAATAAAAGGAGGAGAAAATGGAAAGATGAACCAAAAATCAGACAAGAGCTATTTTGAATATAGAAAGGTTATGGCGGAGCTTAAGGAAATGAAAGAGACAATCAGGGAATGTAAAAATGCAGTAGAAAGTATTGGCTTGGCGCCTATGGCTCAAGTGGCTAAGGCACCAGCCACATACACCTAAGGTGGTGGGTTCAAATCCAGCCCGGGCCCACCAAACAACAATAATGGCTGCAACCAAAAATAGCCAGGCATTGTGACAGGCACCTGTTGTCCCAGCTGCTTGGGAGGCTGAGGCAGGAGACTTGCTTGAGCCCAGGAGTTGGAGGTTGCTGTGAGCTGTGACGCCACAGTACTCTGTCTCAAAAAAAGAAAGAAAGAAAGAAAGTATAGGTTAGAACCAAAAATGGGTTAGAACATGGAGAAGAAAGAACCTCAGAGCTAGATGATAACATTTTCAAGTTAACCCAGGTAGTTAAAGAAGCAGAAAAGAAGAGAGAAAAAGCAGAAGGCACTTAGAGAACTACAAGACTCCATGAAGTGTTCAAATATATGAATAATAGGGATTCCCAAAGGGGAAAAAGATTTTCCCAAAGGACTAGAAGCCTTACTAGACACCATCATAAAGGAAAACTTTCCAAGTTTTACTAAAGACCCCAACACACTCTTTTCATATGGATATTGAACCCCAGGTCATCTCAACTCAAACAGAACCTCTCCAAGACACATTGTAATGTATGGAAAAGTAAAATCTCTAATAACCTCCATCAGAAATGATACATGAGAAATAACAACAGATGCCATGGAGATGCAAGAGATCATCTCTCAGTATCACAAGAAATTCTATGCCCAGAAATTTGACAATGTGGAGGAAATGAATCAATACCTGGATTTACATCCTCTCCCTAGAATTAATCAAGAATAAATAGATCTCTTGAACAAGAGATCTCAAGAACTGAGATTAAAGAAATAATAAAAAGTCTCCTTACAACAACAACAACAACAACAAAGTCCTGTTCCACATGGCATCACACGAGAATTCTATAAAGCCTTCAAAGAAGAGCTTATACTGCAGAAATTATTCAAAAAATTTGAGAAGAAGGAATCTTCTCCAACATGTTCTATGAAGCAAATATCACCCTGATACCAAAATTAGGAAAAGAACCAACAAAAAGGAGAATCTCAGACCAATTTCACTAATGAATATAGGTGCAAAAATTCTCAATAAAATCCTAGCCAATAGATTACAGGTACACACTAAAAAAAATAATTCATCACCATCAAGTAGGTTTTATCTCAGGGATGAAAGGCTGATTTAACATATGTAAGTTCATAAACGTAATTCATCTTATCAACAGAAGCAAAAACAAAGACTATATGATCCTCCAATACATGCAGAAAAAGCATTTCAGAAAATCCAGCATCCTTTTCTAATTAGAATCCTGAAGAAAACGGGCATAGGAGGCACATTTCTTAAACCAATTTAAGCCATCTATGGAAAATCTGCAGCTAATACTCCTGAATGGAGTAAAACAGAAAGCTTTTCCACTTAGAACTGGAACCAGAAAAGGTTGTCCTCTATCACCACTACTATTAAATATAGTGCTGGAAGTTTTAGCTAATACAGGCAGGCAAGAGAAGGAAATAAAGGGCATCCAAATGGGAGTACAAGAGGTCAAACTCTCCTTCTTTGCTGATAATAGCATCTTATACTTAGAGAACCCCAAAGACTCAACCACAAGACTGCTGGAAGTCATCAAAAAATACAGTAGTGTCTCAGGATACAGAATCAATGTACACAAGTCAGAAGCCTTGGCTTCTGATAAGAAGTTAATCAAGGACAAAATTCCCTTCACAGTAGCTTCAAAGAAAATGAAATACCTAACAAAGAGGTAAAGGGCCTTGATAAAGAAAACTATGAAACCATAAGAAAAGAAATAGCAAAGGATATTAACAAATGGAATAACATACCATGCTAATGACTGGGAAGAATCAACATCGCTAAAATGTCTATACTTCCCAAAGCAATCTACAGATTTAATGCAATTCCCATTAAAATACTAACATGTACTTTCAAGATTTAGAAAAAATAATTCTTTGTTTTGTATGGAACCAGAAAAAAAACCTGTATAGCTAAGGCAATTCTTAGTAATAAAAACAAAGCCAGAGGCATCAGCCTACTAGACTTTAGGCTGTATTACAAGGACATAGTGATCAAAACAGCAAGGTATTGGCACAAAAATAGAGACATAGACATCTGGAACCGAATAGAAAACCATGAAATGAAACTAATATCTTACAGCCACCTAATCTTTGATAAATCAAACAAGAACATACACCTGGGGAAAGACTCCCTATTCAATAAATGGTCCTGGGAGAACTGGATAACTACATGTAAAAGACTGAAACTGGACCTACACCTTTTTCCACTCACAAGAACTGATTCAAGATGGATAAAAGATTGGAAACTAAAAACAATGGGGAAAAAGAACCTTTAAAACAACTAAAGAGAAAAGAGCCATTTCCTAAAAAGGAAGAACAATTAGAACCACAGTGGATTTCTCATCTGACACAATGAGGGCAGAGGAAGTGATAGATTTTTCAAGATTTTTCATCTTTTTCAAGATGCTGAAAGAACTATCAACTCTGAAGGCTGTATCTTGTGAAAACTGCCCTTCAGGAATGAAAGGAAAGTAAAGACACTCTCACATGAAGGAAAACTAATAGAGGTCATTGCTAGCAAACCTACTTTTAAAGAATGACTAAAGAAAGCTTTCTAGAAAGAAAATGGTAATCGAAAAAGTCTGGGACCTTCTTCTCAAAGGATAGAATAATAGAATGGACAAACAAAGGTAAATGTCATACACTACCCTACACTTCATGTATTTTCTTAATCATTTATTTTATTTTATTTTTTCAGACAGAGTCTCACTTTATTGCCCTGGGTAAAGCTGTGGTGTCATAGCTCATGGCAACTTCAAACTCTTGGGCTGAAGTTAACCTCTTGCCTCAGCCTTCCAGGTAGCTGGGACTACAGGAACCAGCCACAATGCCTGGCTATTTTTTTAGAGACAGGGGTCTCGCATTTGCTCAGGCTGGTCTCCAACTCATAAGCTCAGGCAATCTACCCACTTTGGCCTCCCAGAGTGCTAGGATTATAGGTGAGGGATTGTGTGTGTGTGTGTGTATATATATATATAATACATAATACATATTTTTGTATATATAACACAAAAATAAAAAGGATTTTTATTGTTTCATTCCTTAGATTTAAAACTTTTGGCTATTTTAGGCCTTTCCCTTCCAATAGAAATTTTAGAATAAACTATTCTTTATTTATTATTAAAATCCTGCTGAGGTTTTAATAGACATTATGGTAAGCCTATAGATCAATTTGGGGAGAATTGATATTTTTATTATGTTGAATCTTTCTAATTGGAGAGACATACCCTATTAGAAAGACATACCCTATTTTTTCTTATTGGAGAATAACCTATTAGAAAGACTCAACGTAATAAAGATATCAGTTCTCCCCAAATTGATCTACAGGTTTACCATAATGTCTGTTAAAACCTCAGCAGGATTTTAATAATAAATATAAAAAAGTTTATTCCAAAATTTCTTTTGGAAAGGAAAGACCCTAGAATAGCCAAAAGATTTAAGTCTAAGGCATGAAACAATAAAAATCCTTGAAAAAACTGTAGAGAAAATAGTTGACATTATCAGCCTAGGGAAAGATTTTATGAAGACTTATGTGGCAATTGCAACAACAACAAAAATAAACAAATTAGACCTAATTAAATTGATTAGCATCTGTTTAGCTAGGGAGACAACAACCAACACAGAGACAACCTTCAGAATGGGAAAAGATACTTGTTTATTATAAATCAGACAAGAGCTTGATAACTAGAGAACTCAAATTAATCAACATAAAAAACCCAACAATCTCTTATATTAATGGGCAAGAGAGATGAATGAAACCTTCCTTAAAGGAGATAGAAAAATGGCTAGCACATATATGAAAAAATGCTCATCGTCTCTAATCATCAGAGAAATACAAATTACAAATCACGACCACCCTAAGACATCACCTAACTTCAGTGAGAATGGCCCACATCACAAAATCTCAAAGCTGCAGATGCTAGTGTGGATGTGGAGAGAAGGGAACACTTTTACACTGCTGATAAAACTACAAACTACTACAACCCTTTTGGGAAGGATGTATAGAGAATCCTTAAAGAATTCAAACTAGACTTCCCATTTGATCCTGCAATCCTGTTATTGGGCATCTATCCAGAAGTAAAAAAATCCTTTTATCATAAGGACATTTGCACTAGGCTATTTATCACAGATCAATTTACAGTTACCAAACTGTGGAAACAACCTAAATGCCCACCAATCCAGGAATGGATTAACAAGCTGTGGGATATATATATACCGTGGAATACTATTCAGCCACTGAAAAAGATGGAGACTTTACATCTTTTGTATTAACCTGAATGGAGTTGAAACACATTCTTCTTAGTAAAGCATCATAAGAATGGAGAAGTAAGAATCCAGAAGCTTAATTATAATGTGTCTTGGTGTGGGTTTCTTTTGATTTCTTGTGTTTGGAGTTCTTTTCAATTCTTGAATCTGTAGGTTTATTTCTTTCACTAAGTCTGGGAAATTTTTGACCATTATTTCTCTAAATACGTTTTTAGTCCCACTCTCTTTCTGCTGGAATTCCTATGACATGAGTCCTTTACTTTAGTTCACAGATCCCTGAGTGGCTGTGTTGTTTTAGTCTGTTTCTTCTCTTTTGTTCAGATTGAGTAAATCCTATCAGTCTGTTTTAAAGTGTACTGATTCTGTCTCCTGTCATCTTCACTACTGAGTCTATCCTGTGAGCTTTTATATTTTGATTATTATATCTTCAGTTCTATAATTTCCATTTGGTTTTCTCTCTCTCTCTCTTTTTTTTTTTTTTTTTTTTTTTTTTGAGATAGGGACAGACTCATTTTGTCACCCTCAATAGAGTGCCATGGCGTCATAGCTCACAATAACCCGAAACTTTTGGACTCAAGCAATCAATCCTTTTGTTTCAGCCTCCGAAGTAGCTGGGACTATAGGCATATGCCACAACACCCAGTTATTTTTAGAGACAGGATCTTGCTCTTGCTTATGTTGGTCTCAAACTCCTGAGCTCAGGCAATTCACCCACCTCAGTCTCCCAGAGTGCTGGGGTTACAAGCGTGAGCCACCACACCTGGTCCATTTGGTTCTCTTTTAAACCTTTCTTTTATTTTGCTCAGTTTTAAATTTTTTTTTCACTTTTTGCGAGAGAATTTATAATTGGTTGTTGAAGCATTTTAATGATGGCTGCTTTATGACAATTCTAAATCTGATTTATTTCAGCACTGACATGAGTTGATGTGTTTTTTCATTCAGGTTGTGGTTTTCCTGGTTTTTGGTATAGTGAGTGATTTTCTACTTTACCCTTCATATTTTGGTTATTATGTGAGGGGACACTTAAACTTGTTTAAGTTTTAGCAGACACGGCTCGGCGCCTGTGGCTCAACCGGCTAAGGCGCCAGCCACGTACACCTGAGGTGGCGGGTTCGAATTCCCAGCCTGGACCCGCCAAACAACAATGATGGTTGCAACCAAGAATTTGCCAGGCGTTGTGGCGGGCGCCTGTGGTCCCAGCTACTTGGGAGGCGGAGGCAAGAGACTCGCTTGAGCCCAGGAGTTGGAGGTTGCTGTGAGCTGTAATGCCACAGCACTCTACCCAGGGGGATAGCTTGAGGCTCCGTCTCAAAATAAAAAAAAAAAAAGTTTTAGCAGACAGCTGCCCAGGTTAGCCTGTAGGTTCTGTCTATATTTGTGGGCTTTAGTTCTAATAACAGTTTGGTGTTCTGAGCCCTTGCATGATATTCTAGTCTGCTGGATTGTTCTGGTGCTGTTGGGAGTACCCACTCAGGTCCCGCTGGGGTCTTCTGTGGGAGCAGAAGGCACTGCTCTGCTTTGCCTGGTATAGATAGGTAACCTTTATGTGAAGAAGGAAAAAACCCACTGGGCCTGGGTCTTTTTGTGCCACTGGGTAGAGGGCAGAAGATACAGAGCTTTGCTGATGCTGCCACTACAGGCCCACTCTTACCCTGGTTATAGCACAGGGTCTGAGACATTCCAAGGCTTTACTTCCGCTCCCGCTGAGAACAGATGACAGTGCTTCTGGATATGGAGTAGGAGCTAGGGTGGATTTCCTGGATTTCCAGGATTTCCCTGTTATGTTGTTGCCAGTGGATTATATGGCCAAGCTGTGGTGCAGGGGCAAGATTTTGCAGTTTTAATCCAGTTTCTCAGCTCCTCTCTCTCCTGGATTAGTTTATATTGTCTGAAGTCTAAGTCAGTTATGACTTGACTATCTGCTTTTCAGTTTCCCCCTCTGCCCTCTCCTCATTTTTGCTTTGTGGGTTTATTTACCTCTATTCATTCCTTGATGGTAGCTTCCAGGGAGTTTTGAGGATAAGAGAAATCAGAGGAGTGTAGTCAACATTCCATCTTAAACTGAATTATCTCAACATTTTTAGTCTCCTGTCTATCTATGGTCATGTAGGTCCCTTTCCTCATTGCTAATATTGCTTTTTTCTGGTTCTAGCTCCCCCCTTAAGTCAGACATGTCAGAATTTTGTCTATTTTATTATTTATGTTTTATTGGCATTTTTTAAAATAGTCATTTCTTGAGACTACTTTTATTTTTTTCATTAATTGCTTTTTTTTCTTAATTTCCACCTACTCCCTTGGTAGTTATTTTATTATTCATTTTTTTTCATAGAAATGAATGCTTCATTTGTTTCCAACTTTATTTTATGACTATTTTTTCTTACATTTTCCTTTTATTCAATCAATGACTTTTAAGATACAATATTCTCATTGATATTATATTATAAATTAATATTTTACTTTGTGTTTCTTCTTTTAAAAATAGCTACTTATGAAGTTTAAAAGCTTCCAGATTTCTCATTATTGCTTCATGTTAAGAAAATACTCTGTATAATTTCTCTTAGGATTTACTTAGATGTCCTTTATGGCTGAGTAAAACAATGTTGGTATGTATTCCATAAGTATTTGAAGGGAGTGATAACTTCTAGGAGAGATTGTCATGCTTGTATGTAGAAGAAAAAGACTTTTCACTGCAGCTCTTAAAAATAAACTAATATTTCTTTGTCGCAAACCCTAGGGCCCCTGTGGCCCTGGTCTCCATCACCTCAGGAAGAAACCAGGCGTGATGCAGATTAGAAGTATAAACTTGTAGAAGGCGGGCTAACCTTGATTGCAGGGTAGCCCTGAGCAACCTTTGCTCTAACCTTTTATTGAGACAGTACAAGACAGGTGAGGGGAGTATTAGACAATGACTACGTGCCTAAGGATCACCATGGACTTGGGCTTTCTGGGCAAGGTAACTATTGCCCGAAGGTCCACCCCCCAGCTGTAAAGCATCTTGCTCAGAGGTCATCTGGCTCCTGGCGGTCTCTACATTTGTTGAGTGCATATTTTATGCTTTGCATTATTCCAGAGTTTCTCAATCTTGAGACTATTGACATTCTGGGCTGGGTAATTCTTTGTTGTGGGGAGCTGTCCTATGCATTATAGGACTTTCAGCAGCTTTCTTGGCCTCTCTACCTACTAGTAGCATCCCCATCAGTTATTCAACCAAAAATAATGCCAAATATCCTCTGGGTGCAAAATCACTCCCAGCTGAGAACCACTGGACTATCTTAAGGGTTTACATTTATAAATTCATTTAATTCTCATGGCAAACATATGTGGTACTGTAGGTAACTGTAATCTACTG
Organism: Otolemur garnettii; assembly: GCF_000181295.1. Taxonomy (NCBI): domain Eukaryota; kingdom Metazoa; phylum Chordata; class Mammalia; order Primates; family Galagidae; genus Otolemur; species Otolemur garnettii. Next base: position 4,253,345 of record NW_003852541.1, on the reverse strand, counting down.
GTACCCTCATTTTACAAATGAGTATCTGTAAACAGAAGCCTGGTGAAGTTAAAAGTCACTTTCCAAGGTCACAGGGCTATTAAGCATCATTTCTAATTGTAAGCAAAGCCCAAAAACTCAGACCCTAGAATCAACCTAAGTGTCATTCAATGAATTATAGAATATACATATAAAAGAATGTAGAACAAATTAACTGATTTGTTTGTTATTGATTTATGATGAATAAATCTCAAAACAGCATTGAGAGAAAAGCAAGTTACAGACATCTTTAGATGAGGATAAGCTATGCAATAGCACCTGTAATCCTTCTGAATATTCAAATTAGACTTAGACTTTTCCTTTGCAATTTATTTTCCATTTCTAGAGTTGTCTTTGTGTCTGAGTCCATGAGAGCCACAGTTTGGGTCTTCTTCTTTTAGGAAGCTGGCTTTCTACAAGTGGGGTAGTACTTGCTGACTGCAGGTGTTACCACAGGGCTAACACTGTCCCTGAAGACCTGTCAACAGCAAACCCCTCCTCCTAGTTTTGGCCAGCTTGGCACTGTCTGCCCCAACTGGGTAGCTGGATGGGGTGCCTGAACTGCTAAGTGGCTTTGAGGATCACAGGTGGTGCTGCCCCAGCCAATTCACACACTGTCTGTTCCTTTGTGAAAAACATTTAACTATCAAAATCTCCTGTTCTTCATATTAGGGAGCTCTTATGGCCTTTACTCCTTTACTTTCTTGGTAGCAGCATCTTGGGAAAATAGCAGGTACTCAACCAATGCACACTGCCACATCAGTTGATACTCAAGTGTCTGTTCTCCAGTTCCCAAAATTGTATTGTTATTCCCTCTTCTGTCCTCCCCACAGTTGTAAATTTATGTGTGTGTGTGAGTGGGTAGGTGTGGATATGTGTGTGTGTCTCTGTGTGTGTACCACTTGTTAAAATGCTGAGTGCAGTGCCTCATGCCTGTACTCCTAACACTTTCGGAGGCGAAGGCAGGCAAGGTGATTGCTTGAGGCCAAGAATTGGAGGTTGCAGTGAGCTATGATGATGGCACTGCACTCTAGCCTGGGTGACAGACCCTGGCTCAGAAAAGAAAACAAAAAGGGAGGAAGAAAGGAAGAAGGAAAGAAGGAAGGAAAGAAGAAAGGAAGAAAAGGCGGGCTGAAATATCTGTGTTTGGAGCTCCAGATGCCCCACAAACCACCCCCCAGACTTCCACAGCACCCTTGTCCCCACTGTCCACACTCCTGCAGCTGATAGGTGGGGCCTGGGTTAGCAGGGAAGATCCTCCACAGCCTCCCAGCTCCAGGGCCAGTCTTGGTCCTGGGTGGCCAAAATCTTCCTGCCTTTGGCTACTCTGAGCATCACACTCACTTGGGAGGGTGCAGAATCACATGTATGGGGGTGATCCTGATGGCCTCATCTTTAACTCACAGAGATGATTTGGGGCCACTGGCATGGACACCAAGGCTAGGGTTCAGACTCTTCTACTTCCCAGAAGTGTGATTTTAGAGACATCACCTGGACTCTTTGAATCTCAGCTTCTGTGTCAGTGAGATGGGGATGAGGATCTCTCCTGCAGATTTGTTAGGGAAATTAAAAGAAACACTGTGTGAGCAACCGGATCCAGTGCCCCAGACTGGGCTGATTAGCAACCTTCCTCTAGGAAGGCGCTATAACTTGCACGAAGGCCACCAGATGGAGCCATTGGCATCAGTGACAAAGAGCTGCCACGCCAACTCAAGCAGGCATCTGCAGCTCCTATTGCTTTTGTTCACTGTTTTTCCTTTTAAAATGATGGCACCCTGGGAAGACAGAATCAGAATCTCTGGGGTTGGGGCTAAAACATATATTTTAACAAACAATTTCAGTCAACACTATGAATATCTGAGACACACTGACTTAGAGCACCAAGTAGGTGGGTATAGACTTCTCTCTCTGCCTCCCTCCTCTCTGGAGTTGGGGGGGAGGTTCCTAACCCTTGGCTCTGCTCTGTTTGGCTCAGGATCTTCAGGTCCCCTGCTGAATGAACCCCCTGGATGGATGGGTTGGCCTCTGTTTGAGACCATTACTTGGTTTTGGTCTTGGCTGTCCCTCCAGGACACAGCTCCTGGGTACATCCTCCATCCCCATGTACAATCTCTGGGCGAGACTTGGACCCTGCAGCCTGGGTAAGTAATACCTATTATGGAATATGTGATTTCTCCTGGGAACACCCCTCAGCAATGTTAAGCAAAGGAAGGTGTGTCAGGAGGTGGCTGCAATAGTTTAAGTTAGAGATGATGGGACCTGAACTCAAGTGTGGTAGAAGAAAGAGGAGAAGACACATTTAGGAAGTTTTTGAGATGTGAACAGTATCTAGGTGGCTACAGATATGGGTGGAGTGGATTTGAACCCAGCTTTTCTGACTCAGTGGTGACAATCAGCACTTACCTGCTGTTCAGACAGATGTCTTTAGTGCCACAGGGATGCTCAGATTTGTGTCATCTGCCTGGGTCCCTCCTCAGAGTTGCCAGATTCCATGACAGCTTGTCCACCTGATACTTCCACCTGGTCCTTCACTGGCATCACACACTCACAGTCATAGTGGAACTCACTCAGACCCTGCTGCTGTCTGAGGTCCTCCTCTGGGAGCTGCACCTGCTCCCTCTGCCAGAATCTTGCTTGTTCCCCCTTCCCATCTCCCAAATCTTACTGATTCTGCTCCCCAAATCTGTCCACTTCTCCTCATTTCCACTGTCACCATTCTGGTCCAAGAACATTGTCTTGAAGCAGATGGCTGTGGTGAAGACCTTTCCAATACACTCCCCCTAGAGCAGTCAGAGGGATTTTCCCCAAATGCAAATCTATTTCTACATACTTTCCTATAGCAATCTTCTGGTGGCCTCCCATTCTCTTAGAATAAAGTCCAAACTTGTCACCAGGAGAATGATGCAACTGGCAACCTCTCCAGCTCTGCCTAGGCTGCTCCCCACTGCAGCTCTGGCACTGCCTCCCCTCAAGATGTCCTCAGTCTTAGGATTTCCCATGTGCCCTCAGATCTCTGTGGTAGGCTCTTTCCTCTGCCCGTTTCCTACATTCCTAGCACAGTATTTCCTTCATAATGGATATCCACATGGTGATGATGTAAACAGTGAACAATAACCTCATTGCCCTGGTTATTGTCTGTCTCTCCCCCACAGCTGTCAGTGAGGATGGTAAGGATTAGACACTTGTATTCACACTGGTGTTGAATGACTGGCCAATGTGTTCCAGGATCCAGAGGAATCCCAGATCCCTGGAGCCAGAGTGGTCTGGAAAAGCTTCCTGAACAGCTTTCCTGAGATAAAACTACAAGGAGGGGCAGGCTCTTTGTCAGTACAGACTATTTCAGGTAGGCTCAAGTGTGAGAGATGGAACTGAAGTGTGCACGTAGGAGACAAAGAGGACCAGCCTGGTTGCAGGGGGCTGTAAGTGTGCTGCAGGAGTCAAGAATGTGAACACAGAGGGCCTCAAACACCAGGGTGACAAGGATGCCTCCCAGGAATCCCAGAGGCCCTATGCAGATCCAGTACTCCTGAGCAGCCCCTACTCTGATTCCTGCAAGGGGCCAGAGCACAGCCTGGTTCGCTCTGGGCCCTACCCTGCCTGAGTTTACTTTGGCTTAGTTCATTTTCTGTTGCTGTAACAGAATATTACAGACTGTGTAATTTATAACAAACAGAAATTTATTTGGCCCACAATGCCAGAGGCTTGGAAGTCCAAGATTGAGGGACTGGCACCTGGCTAGGGCCTTCTTGCTGCATCATCCTGTTACCAGAATTTCTTTCTTCAGTAGGTCCTTGGTCTCAGGATTCGAAGAATGAACCCACTAACTACAGATTAGTGGTAAGATAGGATTTTATTAGACAGAAAGGAATGCAGGAGTAAAAAGCACCAGAGCTTCTGCAGAGGACTAAAAAGCACCAGAGCTTTAGGCAAAGGGAAAGACCCAAGTGCAAAACTTCATATGGATCCTTTGTCTAGGGATATAAGGTCTTGAGAATTACATTTGGCCAGGGCTTGGTAGATGGAAACTTTTTCAATGTTAATGAGTTATTGACAAATGAATGAATACAGTCCCTCCAGCTTGGGGCAAAAGGTTGGGGTATTCCCTTCATGTAGTTGCCCAGGCCTAGGAAAACTTGGGTCCCCTGTCCAGCCTTGAATGGGGGAACCTTGTATCTATCAATCTCCTGGCAGGTGGAAGGGCAAGAGAGTGTATGTGTGTATAAGAGAGAGAGAGAGGGCCCGAGAGAGCAAGATGAGGCCAAACCCACTCCCTCAAAAATGGCAGTAATCCATGCATGACAGCAGAGTTCTCACAACCTAATAATGTCTTATAGGTCCTATCTGTCAACAGTTGCACTAGGGACTAAGTTGCCAACACATGAAATTTGGGGGACACGCTTTTCTGCTCAACTTCTGTGGCCTTTCTGAGTCTCACACCTCCTATTCTCTAGGTTAGCAAGTCACAGGCATCACTGTCACAGCACAGGCCCCTCAGTCCCCTCCGTCACCCAGTCTGGAGCCAGCACTTAGCAACCCTGGGCTGCCCCCAGCCTGCCCCCACCTGCCTGGCCCTTAGGGTGCATTAGCCACACTCTGGACCTCAGTTTCCTTGTCTGTAAACGGGGTGAGGCCATTTCTTCTCTGACCATATGAAACACTTTCCCCGCTTTCCCTATGTCAGGTCTTCTGAGCCAGTGGGGGTGGGGATGTCTGCTAGGGCTGACCCATGACCAGAAAATAGTCTCCACCAGCTCTGGAACTGGACCCAAGACATGCTTTTCTCCTTGCACCACAGCTGGACAGGGCTACTCCTTCCCTCGCCACCTCCCCTCTGCACCCTCAGTTCTTATCTTGAGTAAAGGGAGGGCCTCACCCTCTTGCCCTAGGACACCTCTCCTCCTACCTCTTCATCCTTCCAAACCAACGCAGTTCTCTGCCAAAGGCCAAGTGGGCCAGCTGTCCGTGGGTGCCTGCCCAGGGCTTCCTGGCTACAGCTGGTGCCTGAGGGCCAGACAGGAGGGATGACCCACTCCACCCCGGCTTCTGGAAAGCCTTGGGGAATTCCAAGCTTGTGGCTGGCCACACCCATGCTTGCACACCCTGCCTCCCAATACCACTGCTGCCTCATGCACAAGCATGATCTGTGGCTACCCACCCTCTCACTCCCAGGCCCACTTCCTCCTTCTGGGAGTCTCTCTGAGGACCTCAGACCCCAAGAATGACCTTGGGCTTTATGCAGAACTTCTTTTCTCAATTTGGTATTTTGTGGGATGCAATGTCTTCACTTCTATCTGGCCAAGTGCTTGGAGGCTGCTGTGAACCTGTCCCTTGTTTCTTATACTCACAGATAAACCTGGCTGAGCTCTGAGCAGCCCCCCAGAGACCGCCCACTCTCTGGACAGGATCAGGCACATGTGAGAACCACCACACCAGCCTCTGCATGGCTGAGGGACAGGGTTAGGAACCCTTCATCTTCCAGTCTTGTTCCCTTCCAGTGGATTAGGCCCGAAGTTCAGAAGGTAGAAGCTTGATTCGTCTATCAGAAGCCACAGGCATGGAGGCAAATACTGTCCCTCCAGCCCTGCCAGGGGAAAGAAAGAGGCAAGGCAGAGAGGACTCTACAAAATGGGACTTTTGGCCAGGCCTACTCTTAAGCACAGGGTTCTTACTGTGTGTTGTCTGGGGACAGAGTGTAAGTAACCCCCTTCCCCGCCCCAAGGAGCTGTGCCCTGGAGGGGCTTATGGCTCTTAGGCTGAGCCATTTCTGGACCAGTTTCTCCCCTTCTTCTGCCCCCCTCCCCTGCTCCAGAGCGCCCTCTGTCAGTGGCATTGCATGAACCAGGGTGAATCTCACTGAAAATGAATGGGTGGTGGTCATTAATTTGGACCATGGTGGTGGTCCATTACAAATCTGGCCTGGAGGTGCTAATCTGGAAACACACCTAGGTCCAAGACACATTCTCCAAGCTCAGTGCCACTTAGTGGGAACTTCCTGGATACCTGTGGGTGAGTTCACAGCTGCATAGAGCTTTTTAACCTTTGCAGCTTCCTCCTACAGCTACCCTCCCCCTCTCCCAGGCAGGTATGCATGTATTACCCCCCCCCCCCATTTTCAGATGAGGAAACTGACATCAGAGAGGTTGTTACTTAATTCCCCAGGGTGTTGTATGGCATATATGTCTCAGTCCCTTGATTCCTGTCACTCCTTCTGTCTGGGACAGGTAAGGATGATTTGGGGGCAGAACTCAGTCTGGTTCCTACCAAGTGCTGAAACCATCAGTCTGGGGCCAAGGCTGGCACTGATGAGTGAGCTGACCAGCAAAGAGGCCCTGCAGCCCAAATGGCATGCTCAGTGGCCAAGAGCAGCACCCTGACTCTGACTAGCTCTGGGCAGCCTGCAGACAGTAAGGATGCAGGGTATGCCCAGGGGTACTTGCCAGAGACACAGAGGGGACATCTTTCACTGAAGCATACCTCTCCCCCACGGGGGGTTCCTTTTGGGTTTTCTCCTGCACTACCCTCGGCAGATGGTTTTCTAGGGGCATGGCCCCTCTCAACACCTCACCCAGGCAAGGGGCCCAAAGGCTGACTCAGAGGATTCTACTCCCTGCCAAAGTTATTGCTTCTGAGGTGAGCAGTTCAATCCAGGATGTGAGGACACCATCTAGGGACTTATGGAGGAACTATTTTCTGTGGGGTTTTAAGCTAGGCGCATGGAAGTCTGAGATGCTGCCAGGGAGCAAAGGCAACACAGAGTGTGGTAAAACTGGGGGCCAATTGGAGCAGCAGGAGATCTGTGGGCCTGAGGACCAGCATGAGCCTCTGACCAGCCATACCTGCCATCTATACCTGGGGCTTTAGCTAACCAACCAGCACAAGTCCTTTGTCTTAAAGCCAGTCTCCACTGGGTGTCCCCCCACCAAGAGGAGTCCAGTTAGGCTCAGAGCCCAGTTGTCTGAGGCCACAGTGAAGTCCTGATGGAGCGTGGTTGTGGGACTCCACAGGGACGTTCTACATGGACAAAAGGCAGGACTTGGAGATGTGCAGTGGGAAGATAGCACTGATTCTCTCTGGAGGAAACCACCATTCCCAGGGGCTATAGGAGCCATCCCTTGAATAAACATGCAGGCTCCATCCATCCCTGAGAGGGGATGTGGGAGTTGGGTCAGATCTGCTCTGCCCTGCCCTCCAGGACTTGTGGTAGGAAGAGGGGACAGGCCTGGCCTCACACCAGGCAACCTGCGTCCCTGCTGCAGGCTCTGAGGCCTGCTCTGTGCAGTGAGAGTCAGAAGGGATTGACTCTGCCTCAGGGAAGCAAATCATAGGGACAGATGTAAATACCCTGAAATGTGAAGGGGCAGGAGGGACCTCGGTGGGCGGGGCACAGCTGGTGAGAATGCTGAGCCCTGGCTTGGAATCCCACCTCACTGCTCCAGTCTACCTGGGGCTTCTCAGCAATCCCTCAGGTTGCAGAGGGCCCCAGGGGAAGTAGATGCTACTACTCAATTGCTTCATTTTAAGTCGCATTTATTGTGTTTCCACAATCCAAGATGAAAATTTAGCTCTCTTTCTTTCCCTCTCTGCCTTCAACTCCCACACCCACTTTCACTCTCTCATCCGAATGTATGCAGTTTTCATGTCATTTTGGTTAGATTGCTTTTTAGGAGTAATATCACTGTGACTGTGTAAATGCTAATCACAGCTGAACCACATGGTGCTATAATTACTTTTTCTTTCCTAGAACAGCTTTGTATTTGCACTAGTGGCAATGACTGTCACCTATTTCTCTATGAACTTATTACTAATTTTATCCCCCAAAGTTTCCCCAGTGAGATAAATCTACTTTCAGTTGTGTAAAAACACATTAGACGTCTTTGCAGCTCTGTTGAGGAGCTCTCTCCTGGAGCCTCCTCGTCTACTCCAGGCTGGATGAGTAGCCCTTGTCCCAGCATTTGGCTTTCACACAGGGGCCTCCTTTCACCATCATTCTGGGGCTCTCTTTTGTCTCACTACTGAGCTAGAGACTCACTTTCTTGGCCTCTTGGACCCTATGACTACTCTTTCTTCATTTTCTTCCTGGTATTGTAAGCACATTCTAGAAACCAGAGGCATGGGAGATAATTATTTTGAGAACTTGAGTGTCTGCAAGTGTGTTTAAATTACCCTCAAGTATGACAGGTGGTTTAGTTGGTTTTACATATCTAGGTTGGAAGTGTATTTTTTTCCCCATTATTTGGAAGATGCCTGCTTCCTTGCAGAGTTACTATTGAGACATTTGAAGCATTATTACTGATCTTTTAAAATGAAACTTTTTTCTTTCTATCTGGGAGCTTATAAAATATGTACTTTTTATTCAATGTGCTAAAATTTCATAGTGATGTGTTTGGTCTTGGTGTATTTTCATCAGCTGTGCAGAGCACTTGTTCTGGGGGAGTGTTCTTTTCATTCTGGAGACTTATGCTTCCAGTAAGTTTCTTGAAAATTCCTTTGGTATCTCCATCTCCTCTGTTTTCTCTGTTCTCTCTGAAACTCCTATTATTCAAATGTTATACTTCTCTGGCTGGGTTAAACATTTTTGTTTTTTTGAGACAGAGTCTCACTTTGTCGCCCTGGGTAGAGTGTCATGGTGTAATAGCTCATAGCAACCTCAGACTCTTTGGGCTTAAGCGACTCTTTTGCCTCAGCCTCCCAAGTAGCTGGGACTATAAGCACCCACCACAATGTCCAGCTATTTTTCTTTCATTGTAGTTGTCATTGTTGTTTGGCAGGTCCGGGCTGGATTTGATCCCCCCAGTTCTGGTGTATGTGGCTGGCGCCCTAGCCGCTGACCTACAGATGCCGAGCCTGGGTTAAACATTTTAAAATCTTTTTTCTCCTCATATATTCTTTTTTGGTTCTGATTACATAGTAATGTAAGCCAAGGAAGTTTATTTATTTATTTTGTTATGGGTCAATATCAGGATACATATGATTAGGTTATAGTATTTGCATTTGTAAGGTAAAGTCCAAAGGCTGAGTTGTAGTTGAGTCCTTCACCCAGGAAATGTGCCATATACCCCTACCTTGAACCCAATAGGTAGGAAGTAATCAAGCTCCTTCTCTCCTTTTTGAATTTAATTTCTCTCTTGTTATTCTCTCTCTCTCTCTTTTTTTTTTTTTTAGAGACAGAATCTCACTCTGTTGCCCTCGGCAGAGTGTCGTGGCATCACAGCTCACAGCAACCTCAAACTCTTGGGCTTGATTGATTCTCTTGCCTCAGCCTCCCAAGTAGCTGGGACTACAGGTGCCTGCCACAATGCTTGGCTATTTTTGGTTGCAGTTGTCATTGTTGTTTAGCAGGTCTGGGCCGGGTTTGAACCTGCCACCCTGGGTGCATGGGGCTGGTGCCATAACCACTGTACTACAGGCGCCAAGCCTCATATTTTCTATATCTTTGTTCAACTTTATATTTCTAGGATCATGTTTTTATTTTCTAGAAATAGTTTTCTCTCTGAATGGTTTCTCAGTATTTTAAATATAAAATCATGTTCTTCAGTCAGTCACGCACTCTCTGGGAAAATTAATAATAGGCTTCTTTTAAAAAAATTTTTTTTTAATTTTTGCTTTCAATTTCTGCTGGCTTTCACTTTATCTTAGTTTGAAGTTTGTTTGTTTGTTTTTTTTACTTCTTCCTCCTGTAGTGATTCTCTTGCCCCCCATGTAGCTGGGATCACAACATCTGGCTGCTTTTTTGTTGTTGTTGTTGTTGTTGTAGAGATGGGGGTCTCACTCTGGCTCACTCTGCCTCCTGCTGGTCTTCTGCTGGTCTCCAACTAGGCTAAGCTCAGGTGATCCACCCGCCTCAGCCTCCCACAGCACTGGGACAACAGGCGCGATCCACCACACCTGGCCTGGGCTTTTTTTTTTTTTTAAGTTTTTCTTTCCATGAATGTTTTCTGCGTCATTCAAGTTGTTTGTTTGCCTGATTGTTGGTTTTGGTCTCTAGACTTAGTATTAGAAGTTTTCTTCAAGTTTTCTTGCGTATTCATTCACATTTAACTGTGCAAAAAAGTAAAATAGAGGATTTTCAGTTCTATCCATGACAGAGAAACAATTATTGGACTTACCTTCTAACAGTAAAACCGTAGGAAATATCTAAAGTAATTATACAGAAATGTGACATTTCAAAAAGGGAAACAGGTGAAGTCTATATTAGTCCCAACCTTAAGCATATTGCTGAAATAGGAAGAATTGGTCCTACTGGGTAGAGGAAATAGAGTTTAGAGTGTAGAGTTGCTGTCGTAGCTGGAATTTGGGGGGCAGAGTAACAGAGAGGACGATATGGTGCAAAGAAGAAACTTTAGAAACATGCATGGTGATTCCCTTGATTTTTTGCCTGAATACTAAGCTGGAATGCTCATGGTAATACCGTGGGAGAAAAATTACAGAGAAACTGAGCAGAACTGAGATTCCCAAGGTAACACAATATTGGAAAAAATTGTCATACCAAACAGGCCAAATAAAAGAAGCTTGCTTAATGCCAGGCATTCAAATGCAGCACCATAAAGCTAAACAAAACACAATACTCTTTAAAGGAAAACAACACAAAAATACTTTACATAAAAGGTAGCAGGGACCAAGCATGATGGCTCACACCTATAATTCCAGCATTTTGGGAGGCCAAGGAAGGAGAATCTTTTAAGGTCAGGAGTTTGAGACCAGCTTAAACAATATAGTGACACCCTGTCTCTACCAAAAAAAAAAAAAATTATCCTGGTGTGGTGGCACATGCCTATAGTCCTAACTAGTTGGGAGGGACGACCTAGGATTCCTGTGAATATTAATCCAGTAGTAGTGGATCTGATTTCAATTTTTCAAGGAACCCCCATACTATTTCATAATGACTGTACTTTTACATTTGCACCAACAGTGCACCAGGATTCACTTTTCTTTGCACTCTGGCTAACACTTGTTATTTTTGTTTATTTATTTAATTTATTTTGAATTTTTTTTTTTTTGCTGGGGCTGGGTTTGAACCTGCCACCTCTGGCATATGGGGCCAGCGCCCTACCCGTTTGAGCCACAGGCGCCACCCAACACTTGCTATTTTTTCTTGTCTTAATAATAGCCATTTTAACAGGTATGAGGTGATATCTCATTGTAGAAATAATTTATTTTTTTCTAATGATTAGTGATGTTGAACTTCTTTCTTTCTTTCTTTCTTTCTTTCTTTCTTTCTTTCTTTCTTTTTTTGAGACAGAGCCTCAAGCTGTCCCCCTGGGTAGAGTGCCGTGGCATTGCACAGCAACCTTCAACTCCTGGGCTCAAGCAAGTCTCCTGCCTCAGCCTCCCAAATAGCTGGGACTACAGGCACCTGCCACAATGCCTGGCTATTTTTTGGTTACAGCTGTCATTGTTGTTTGGCGGGCCTGGGCTGGATTCGAACCCGCCACCTTAGGTGTATGTGGCTGGCGCCTTAGCCACTTGAGCCACAGGTGCAGAGCCTTTCTTTCTTTTTTTTGGCTGGGGTTGGGTTTGAACCCACCACCTCCAGCATATGGGGCTGGCGCCCTACCCATTTGAGCCATAGGCCTCGCCCATGTTGAACATTTTTCTTTTCATGTACCTGTTGGTCATATGTGTGTCTTCCTTTGAAAAATATCTATTAATGTCAGGCAGTGCCTGTGGCTCATTGTGTAGGGTGCTGGCCCCATATGCTGAGGGTGGCAAGTTCAAACCCAGCCCGGGCCAGTGCCTGTAGTCCCAGATACTCGGGAGGTTGAGGCAAGAGAATCGCCTGAGACCAGGAGTTGGAGGTTGCTGTGAGCTGTGATGCCACCGTACTCTACTGAGGGCAACAAAGTGAGACCCTGTATCAAAGAAAAAAAAATCTATTAATGTCTTTTTGCCATTTTTAGTTGGATTATTTGTTCTGTTTTTTCTATTGAGTTGTTTGCATTCCTTATATATTCTGAATATTAAAAACTTTTTTTTTTTTTTAGAGACAGAGTCTCATTTTGTCACCCTTGGTAGAGTGCCATGGCAGCACAGCTCACAGCAACCTCTAGTTCTTGGGCTTAGGTTATTCTCTTGCCTCAGCCTCCCAAGTAGCTGGGACTACAGGCGCCCACCACAACACCTGGCTATTTTTGTTGTTGTTGTTTTTGCAGTTTGGCTGGGGCTGGGCTCGAACTCACCACCCTCTGTGTATGGGGCTGGTGCCCTACTCACTGAGCCACAGGCGCCGCCCTGAATATTAACTTCTTAGCAGAGGTATAGTTTGCAAATATTTTCTCCCATTTTGTAGGTTGTCTTTTTACCCTGTTCATTGTTTGCTTTGCAGAAGCTTTTTAGTTTGATATAATCCCATTTGTCTATTTATGCTTTTGTTACCTGTGCTTTTGGGGTTATTTTCATAAAGTCATTACCCAGATCACTGCCACGGAGGTTTTGTCCTATGCTTTCTTCTGGTAGTTTCATAGTTTTGGCTCTTACATTTAAGCCATTGGTCCATTTTGAGTTGATTTTTATGTATGGTGTGATATGAGGGCAGGATTAGAGACTAAGTTCATGGGTCTGCCCAAGTAATGGGTTTTACTGTGGCAGGCCTGGTGTTGGAGTCCAAGGCAAAATTTATGTTCACTTCCTTCTTTTTCCCAAAGCGCATGGTATTTCTCTCAGTTTGATGTTGTCTGGAGTTAGGAAGGAGTCATATGGGTACTACTGAAGTGCCCTTCCCACCTTCTTCAATGGGTCATTTTTTATAATATGCTACAACTTGGGTACTATGATCTCTTACCTGGTTTCCTTGGCTCAAGCATGGATAGTTGTTCAAATTGATATTTTTTCAGTGGGATAATCACTAGAAAGTCTTACTGAACCATCTTGCTTCACCTCTCCCTTCTAGCCAAAGAGAGAATCTTGAAAACATCAAAATAGAAGTAGACTTTGTCACATACAAGGATTCCTCAATAAAAGAAAGAGGTAATTTCTCATGAGAAATCACAGAGGCCAGAAGGGTGAGATACCTAAAAGGCTGAAAGAGTGGGCATAGTGGCTCACACCTCTAATTCTAGCACTTTGGGAGGTGTAGGTGGGGGATCACTTGAGGCCTAGAGTTCAGTAACAGCCTGGTCAAGAGAAAGACATCAACTCTACAAAGAATAAAAAAATTAGCTGGGGATGGTGGCATGCAGCCACTCAGGAGGCTAAGGCTGGGGGATCACTTGAGCCCAGGAGTTTGAGCATATAGTGAGCTATGATGTCATCACTACACTTTAGTCTGGGTAACAGAAGGAGACTATATGTCAAAAAAATTTTTTTAATAAAGAAATAAATTATCTTCCTGCCATGAAGAAGGAAAAAAGTAAACTGTTAACTCAGAATTCTATATCCAGAAAAACAGTTCTTCAGTCAATAGACAATTAGGCAATAACTCATAGCCATTTAATGGATAGCAATTTCTTCAACAAATGGTGCTGGCACAATCAAATATGCAAATGCAAAGACTGAAACAAGAGCCTTTCCTCACACCATATATATAGGTATATATATGTAAGTTAATATAAAATGTATCAAATACCTAAATACAACAACTAAAAGTATAAACTCTTAGAGAAAATATCAGGACAAATTTTCATGACCTTGGATTTGGCAATGGAATGGATTCTTAGATGCCACCTAAAGCACATGCAATATTAACAAAAATAGGTAAATTGTAGTTCATTAAAATTAAACATCACATTGTATATTGAAGCAGTACCCTGAACTCCATAAATACATCAATGTACAAAGTTATGATTTAATAAAAAACAATTAAAAATGATACTGTAATCACATGCAAGGTCATGAAGGGTATATACTGTGTCTCTTGATTATTTTTGTGTCTCTGATAACAAATTCAGTGACCATTCTGTCATAGGTGTTCAAATGTTCTTTAAATGGAAGTCTTCATTCTTTGTACCCTCAATGAATCCCCAACAATAAAAAAATGGAAGTCGGCTTGGAGCCTATAGCTCAACCGGCTAAGGCACCAGCCACGTACACCTAAGGTGGCGGGTTTGAATCCAGCCTGGACCTGCCAAACAACAATGACGGCTGCAACCAAAAAATAGCCGGGCGTTGTGGCGGGCGCTTGTGGTCCCAGCTACTTGGGAAGCGGAG
>NW_003852541.1:4223592-4239084 GCF_000181295.1 Otolemur garnettii | reverse complement strand
AAAAAAAAAAAAACTAAACACTTTTGTGCATCCAAGAACATTATAAAGAGAATAAAAAGACAACCCACAAAATAGGAGGAAAAACTTTCAAATCCCATATCTGAAAAAGATGTAGTATCCAGAAAAAACAACTCTTACAACCAAACCACAATACAGACAACCCAATTTAAAAATGGGCAAAAAACTTTAATAAACATTACTCTAAAGGCACATGAAAAGGTATTCAACATCACCAATCATTAGGGAAATGCAAATCAAAACCACAGTGAGATACCACTTCACACCAACTATGATGGCAATGACAACAACAAATAAGTTCTGTCAGTGTCTTGGTCCATTTGTGTTGTTATAACAAAACAACACATGTTGGCTTATTTATAAACAAAAGAAATTTATTTTCTCACAGTGCAGAAGGTTGGGAAGTCCAAGCTCAAAGCCCCAGCAGACTGGGTATCTGGTGAGGTCTGCTCTCCCTGCTTCCAAAATGATGCCCTGTTGCTGCATACTCTGGAGGAGGTGAACACTGTGTTCTTATATGTTGTAAGAAGGACAAGAGAGTGCTCCCTTCAACCTTGAGCTTTCTTACACAGCTACTAATCCCATTCATGAGGGCTCATGACTTAATTACCCCTAAAGGCCCTGGTGTTAAAAGGTACTCCTGCATTGGAGGCTGTGTTTCAACATAAATTTTGGAGAGGACTCCATCATTCAAACCATAGCATCAAAGATGTGGAGAAAATGAAACTTTTGTACATTGCTGGTGGATTTATAAAATAGTTGTAGAAAATAGTTTGATAGTTCCTCAATAAGTTAAAAACAGAATTACCATATGACCCAGCAATTCTACTCTCAGATATCACCCAAAATGATTGAAAATAGGTACTTGAATACTTACATACAAAATGTATAGCATTTTCCCCCATTTTTTAGAGGCAAGGCCTCAATCATGCTAGAGTGCTATCGTGTAATCATAGCTAATTGTAATCTCAAACTCCCAAGTAGCTAGGACTACTAGCTGATTTATTTTCTTTCTTTTTCTTTTCTTTTCTTTTTTTTTTTTTTAGACAGAGCCTCAAGCTGTCCCCCTGGGTAGAGTGCCGTGGCATTACAGCTCACAGCAACCTTCAACTCCTGGGCTCAAGTGAGTCTCCTGCCTCAGCCACCCAAGTAGCTGGGACCACAGGTGCCCGCGACAACGCCCGGCTATTTTTTGGTTACAGCCATTATTGTTGTTTGGCGGATCCGGGCTGGATTCGAACCCGCCACCTTAGGTGTACATGGCTGGCGCCTTAGCCAGTTGAGCTACAGGCGCTGAGCCTCTTTCCTTTTCTATACAGGGTGTTGTTGGCTTTCCCAAGCTGGTTTCAAACTTTTGACCACAATCTATTTTCCATCCTCAGCCTCCCAAAGTACTGGGATTACAGGTGTGAGCCACTGTATCTGACCTTATGTAGCCCAAATGTATCAAACACTCAAATGTTCATTGACCTAAAAAAGAAAAAAAAAAGTCCATTGACCTAATAGGATAAATGCAGGATGATTTATAAATACCATGGAATATTATTCAGCCACAAAGAGGAATAAAGTGCTAATACATACTACAACTTGAATAAACCTGGAAAACATTATGTTAACTAACAGAAAGCAAACAGAAAGGGCAACATATTGTATTATTCCATTTATGTGAAATGTCCAGAATTTAGGCAAGTCCATAGAGATAGAAAACCAATTAGTAGTTGCCAGGGGCTGGGTAGGGGAAGAGAAATGGAGAGTGACTGCTCAATAGGTATAAGATTTTCATCTGAGATTATAAAAAAGTTTGGGAACTAAATAGTGGTGATAGTTGAACAATACTGTAAGTGTACTTAGAAACACTGAATTGTACGCTTTAAAATGGTTTAAATGGTAAATTTCATCTTGTGTATTTTATCACCTACAAAAAAGTATGCAATATGCCATATGATGCAGCCACTGAACACTCATCCATTTGGACTGTATAGGTAAGTTCCTTCATTTCCTGGTGGGAAACTCCGGGCAGCACACCCCATCTTTCCCCAACCCTTCTCTGAGTCCTCCTTCTGAGGAGTCTGGTGAGATGAAAAGAAAGCTCAGACAGTCCTAAAAACCAGACTTAAATGGGAAATGGAAACCCAGTACCCTGAAGGTGGGTTTTGAAATCAAATCCTGGGTTAAGAATTCAGGAGGCTGACAGTGCATCACTTGTGTAAGCCTATAAGTGTTGTAAGTGTTCAGCCTCAGTTTCCTCTCTAAGAAGCCATAAAGTACATTGAAAGGAAGAGGGAGAGGGGCAGGAGGAGGGGAGATGGAGGGAGGGGGAGAAAGGAGAAGGATGAGGAGAGAGGGGAGACAGGAGAGGGAAGAAGGAAGAGGCGGGAGGAGAGAGGGAGAGAGAACATGGGCTGGTCCTTTGTGTACCCTATTTACCCTTAGCGCCTGCTCTGGAGAGCTGGGCCTTAGAGACATAGATCTAGGTTAGGTCTCAGTTTTACCCCTGAAAGCTGAGTAGAGCTTTGTGAAACTATCAATCCAAAGCCTCAGTTTTCTCATCTGTAAAATGGAGATAACAATAGCTACTGCAGACTATGATGAAGGAACAGTGAAGAAAAATTTTAGACTGTGCCTCATGTCAAAAAGGTCTGCAGGTAGTGAGATGAAGGTGCACAGGACCTAGCTAGTGCCAGGAAGGTCCTTCCTTTCATTCCCTCTCCTGTCCACAGCCCTTTCTTCCCTCTAACTCTGCCTTCACGATCTCCCCCTTCCCCACCCGAAATTTCAGGGAAGGGTTTGAGAATCTCTTTTTATGGAGGAAGCCGGTCCATGCGTGAGCACAGAGCCCAGGACTGGCTGACAGCAGTGAGGCAAGGACAGGTCCTCCCCAGGGGGTCTGGTCGCTTTGCCCCGCATAAGGACGGATGGGTTTTCAGCAGGTGTTCACAGGGCACTGCAGGCTCACGATCCATTTTCTGTTGAAGCTGTACGCGGCCGGCTAACAGCACCCGCCCGGCTGCTCACTCTCCGGCCTTGCGCCCAGCGCCCGGTGGCCTCGCGGCTCCGTCTGCTCCAGGCCTTCGCGGCTCCCAGGGCGGGCTTTGCTTTCCAACGTCATCCAGCAAAGCTCCGTAATTCCAGGGCCACGCCCTTGTGGTGAGAGGTTTTCTCCTTCTTTCAGATTATTTAATCAGAGTAAATTCCCAGCAGCGACAGTCTTGACCTCTAAGAGAGTAAGAACGTTGGTTGGGGCTCGGCGCGTATAGCTCAACCGGCTAAGGCGCCAGCCATGTACACCTAAGGTGGCGGGTTCGAATCCCCAGCCCGGACCCGCCAAACAACAATGACGGCTGCAACCAAAAAATAGCTGGGCGTTGTGGCGGGCGCCTGTGGTCCCAGCTACTTGGGAGGCGGAGGCAGGAGACTCGCTTGAGCCCAGGAGTTGGAGATTGCTGTGAGCTGTAATGCCACAGCACTCTACCCAGGGTGACAGCTTGAGGCTCTGTCTCAAAAAAAAAAAAAAAAGAACGTTGGTTGGTATGGTTCTCACTGCTGACTGCCAGATTATTTGATCTTTTGCTGCTAACAAGTGAACATACTGGTTTCCTTACAGCATTACTGGCATTCATTTTTATCATTAACTTTTCTAAAAAAAAAAAAAAAAAGTCTCTTGTCTCACTCTGTCTCCCTGGGTGGAGTGTTGTGTCGTCATGGCTCACCGCAACTTCAAACTCCTAAGTTCAAGCCATCCACCCGCATTGGCCTCCCAGAATGCTAAGATTTGAGGCTTGCCTGACCTCGAAATTTTTGCTTTGTTCTTTTGTTTTTAGAAATAAAATCTGCTTGTCAAAAATATTCTTGTGCTATAGACAAATAAAGAGGCCAGTGGGACCCAGACATCTTATACCAAACACCCATAATTTTTTGGTCTTCCAACATAGCTTTTCCTTTCATTACTTTTTGTGGAACTCAGGCATTTAGGAAAAATCATCATAGCTCATTCTCAAAAGCAAATTCTATTTTACCCATACTTCATAAGGACTTTTCCCTATGTGACTATAATGCCGTTATGACAGCAAATGATCAGGAAGTCTTTGATGTCATCAAATGCCCAGTCCACAATCATGTTTCTCCATTGCCTTGAACATAAAGTCTCTTTTCATGTACTTTGTTCAAATAAGACCCAAACAAAAGCCACACATATTTGGGTGTTATACTTCATAATTCTCTTTTATTTATTTATTGGAAATGTCAGAAAATTGGTATTTATCTTTTAATTAAAAAATTTTTTTGGAGATGGGGTTTTGCTGTGTCACCCAGGCTGGAGTGCAATGGTACAGTCATAGCTCACTGCAGCCTCAAACTGCTGAGCTCAAGTGATCCTCCGGCCTCAGCCTCCTGAGTAGCTGGCACACTGGCACGTCCCATTAATACTTTTATTTTTTGTAGAGATGGATTCTTGCTATGTTCCTTATGCTGATCTGGAACTTCCAGCCTCAAGGAATCCTCTCCTGTCAGCTTCTCAAAATTCTGGGATTGCAGGTGTGAGCCACTTTGCCCAGCTTTAACTCTCTTTTAATCTAGAGCACCTCCCACTTCTTCCTGTTGGCTTGGTGCATGGGCCAGGTCCATTGTCCTCCAGAGTGTCCCTCCATCCCAATTTGTCTGGGCTGCCTAGAGGGCTCATTTAATTGGATCCTCCATCTCCTCTTTTGCTTCGAAAATGAAAGTCAGGTGTAAAGCTAATTCATTGTATTCAGGTTCAATTTTTTTTTTTTTTTTTTTGGCAAATACCTCAGAGGCTGGGCTGAGAGCTTGCTCTCACATGCCTTTTGGAGGCATATAACCTATAGTTGCCCCTCTCTCAGTGATGCCAATGTTGGCCTGTCTCCAAGGGAAACATTCCTGTCAACATCCCAGGCATTGGTTGGTGCCTACTGCTCAATGGTGAGGAGAATCCAGGGCTGAGCAAGGCCAAGCAGAGTGGCTCTCCTGGGCACAAACCCTGAGAGGTATGTGATGAGGCCCAGCAGGAGCCCAGTGCCCTGATGCAGCTGCCCAGGGCTCTCCTCTGCAGCGCCCACCTCCCAGTCCCCACTGAGACAGGCCTGGCTTCCTCCCTGCCCAGTGGCCTGGGTAGGACAAAGTGAAGGCAGCTTCGGATCCTTTTTTGGGCTACACAGGGGAAGGAGGAGCATCAAGACAGATCCAGACACATGTACACTCTTTCTGTTCACTCATATACAAATATGTATCATAAGCTATACAGAAATGTAATTTCTATAAATACATCAGAGGAAAAAGATTTAAATTAGTTCCCCCATCATCTTGGGGATCTGATCCAGACTGCCCAGTTAGAGCTTGAGGTCCTCCCTCTAGTCTCAGAGGTCTACCCAGCACCCCTCCTCCTTACCTAGTGCTCACAAGCTGTGCCACTGCCAGACGCAACACTGATCATGTTCTGGACAAGCCCAAGGAGGGAGCCCAGGCCAGCTGGTCAGAGGGCCCCAGCCACTCATACATCTCAGTTCCAGGGACTGTTGGCCTCCCTTTCCCAGAGAATCCCAAGGCTGTGCCACGTGGGGTATCATTAGGACAAGCACATGTGGCAGGTTCAGCCTCACTACCCATCAAACCCCTTTGGTTGTCATCACTGTCACCTTCCTCACTGTCATCATTATCAAGGCAGGGGCAATACTGCTGCGGGGGCTGCTATCAGGTACATTCTGCTCACCTGCTCTCTTTCAGTCTGTACAGTGACCCTGGGGGTTATGTATTATTATTCCTGTATTACAGGTTAAGAAACTGAGGCTTATTCTGGGGTTGAGGACATTTCCAAGGTCACATGGTTCTGTGGTAGGGGATCTGCCCTTATGGGTCATAGTCCTGGATAGCCCCTCGTATGTGGAGTCTTTCTCCTCTGCTACGTCTGGGTTGGCCTTGACTTCCAAGCTGCTGCCATTCCAAGCAGACCAGCCTTGAGGGTGTCCAGTCACTCATCTGACAGCTTTCCAGGAGCTCCAAGGAGAACCTGGGGGTCCACAGGCAGGAGTTGGTTTGGGCAACTTGATATGTTCAGGTGACCTAAGTCTGGATTTGTGTCCAGCCCTGGCTACCACAGAGGAAAAAGCTATGCTCTTCACCAGTAATGATGGTGGCAGCAAGGATTCTAGCTATCCTCATCTACCGCCTACTTGGGGAAATTGGCAATGGGCCCCATTTCCCCAGTGCTTGCTGGCTGTTTGAGACTCCTGAAGTGTGTCTCTCACTGGAGTGCTTGCCACTCAAGATTGTCCCCACGATATACTGGTGCCTCTCCAGTGCTAAATTATCCTGACCCCTCACAGCAGTCCCTGGAGCCAGCCCTACCAGTTCATGGCCAAGGGAATAGTGGCCAAGGGTTAGGAAGCTGCCAAGGTCCCACGGTTAGGAAGTAGGTAAGGTATTATTCAAACCCATTTCTGATTGTTTCCAAAGCCATTTTGACAGAAAAGCTGGAATTTCTTTCTCTGTACTTTTTGCTCCCTGTCTATCTGCTATGTAGGCAACATTCATTCCTCATGGCCCTTGAAGGAAGGTAGAGGAAAGAGCTGGGTGCTTTCTGGGACACTTTTGAAACCCATGGCTTGGATCATCCATAATTCTTAGAGGAAAGTCCTTTAGGTACAAAGGATGAGGAATGTTGAGTTTCAAAGTAGAAAGTGTGAGCCCGGGGTAGGTGCGGAGCTTCCCAGGGTTGTGGGCAAGTTATGACTGGGACCAGCTAATCTGAGCTTGTGAAAAGGAACCCTGCTTCAACTCCTCCCAATTCCCGGAGGGCAAGGCAAGGCCAGAACCCAGAGAGGCCAAGTTACCCAGAATAGAGAACACTGTTTCCAAGTGAGCCCAGGGAGCCAGGAGTCCACTAGGAAGGCCAGACCTAGTGTTGTGGGCTAGATTGCAACAGTGGGCCCATCCAGGAGGAGGGACCTGAGTGCTGCCTCCAGGGAGACATGTGGGCAGCTACCTATAGTTCTTGGGGTGCCAGGAGGGTGAGAGGGCAAGTAGACCAGAAGGACCCCACAGCAGGAGCAAGCAACAAAGAGGGAGAATGAGGCTGGGCCAGGTGGGAGCGTGGCATCCCAGCTGCAGTGGGTGTGTCCAGCTAAGCCCCCACCCCAGCCCCCTCACCTCTGAGCCCCTAGAGCATTACTTTTCAACTTTTTTTTAATTAAATAATAACTATGTACATTAATGCAATTCTGGGGTACAGTGTGGTGTTTTCACACACAACCTGAAATATTTTCATCAAACTAGTCAACACAGCCTTCATGTCATTTTCTTAGCTATTGTGTCAAGATGTTCACATTCTACTCTTAGAAAGATTCACTTGTACCCTTGTAAGATAAACCATAGAAGTGATCCCTCCAATCACCCTCCCTCCACCCATTCTCCCCACCGCTCTCCCTCCCCCCTCCTCATATTCTTAGGCTGTTATTAGCTTATAGATTTCATATGAAAGCTATAAATTAATTTCATAATAGGACTGTGTACATTGGATATTTTTTTTTCCATTCCTGTGATACTTTGCTAAGAAGAACACTTTCCAGCTCCATCCTCAACTTTTTTTTTTTTTTTAATCTCATGGCACATTTGAACCTATACTTAAACTTCTGTGGCACACTTAAATTATGTTCATAAAAAAAGAGTTAAAAAAAGAATATACTTACTGTGCTTTGAACTTCTTTAAAAAATAACTTAATTAACGATCTTTAAAAATTTTCACAACACACCTAAGATCCTCTTGTGGCGGACCAGTTGAAAATCACTTCCCTAGAGCTCAGATGCCCTGGGAGGAGGGCAGGGAGAACCTCAAATGGACTGATTTTCAAACATGAGGTAAGTGAGAAACCATAGAACTGAACAGTATTTATTGTGTGACTTTGATAAGGATTCTGCAGCACAGGTCTTAGATCAGAAACCAACACCAACGATAGGTGTCACCTCTCACATACCTGACTTGAAAACCACAGAGTCTGAGCCCTACCTCAACATGTGATCATGTCTAGAGCCTCAGGATTTGTCTTGTTCCCTACACTGCTCATCCCAGTGTCATGCATGTTAAGGAGCCA
Source organism: Otolemur garnettii (assembly GCF_000181295.1). Classification (NCBI taxonomy): domain Eukaryota; kingdom Metazoa; phylum Chordata; class Mammalia; order Primates; family Galagidae; genus Otolemur; species Otolemur garnettii. The sequence goes on along the minus strand of NW_003852541.1, from coordinate 4,230,964 downwards.
AATACGAACATATTTAGTGGCTATATAATTGGAGAAGGGAGTCTAGCTTCTGGCTTTGGGGAAGGTGGCCATAATCACAATCAGAATACGGAGCAGTTTCACCACTCCCAAAAATCTGGGTTTGTAGAAAACTCAGCCTCTGTACCTAACTAACTCTTAGACACTATGGATTCGTTTTCTGTCTCCATAGTTTTGCCTTTTTCAGAATGTCATATAAATGGAATCATTAAAGTATGTAACTTCTTGAGTCTGCTTTCGTCATTCAGCCTAGTGCCTCTGAGATTCATGCATGTTGTTGCATGTATCTATAGTTCATGCTTTTATTGCTGAGTAAGCTTCCATTCTATGAATGAGCCACAGTTTATTCAAACTCACTTGTCGATGAACATTGGGTTATTATTTATGATTCTTGCCAATTACGTATTGAGCTCCTATAAACATTTATGTGAGATTTTTGTGTGAATATATGTCTTCATTTGCTCTAGGGGAAATACCTAGGAGGGGGACTGCTGAGTCATATGCACAGTGTATATGCATATATAGCACCCAGAGTGGCTGTACCATTTTTACACTACCATCAGCAATGGTGAGAGTTCCAGCTACTTTGCATCCAGCACTTGATGTTGACAAGCTTTGGTTTGGTTTTTTGTTTGTTTAGTTCTAGCCACTCTCAAGGTATGTGATGGTGTCTCATTGTGGCTTTAATTTGTAGAAAATATTTTAACACTTTGATGAAGTCAAATTTATCCAGTTTACTTTTATGGATCATGCTTTTGGTGTCATATCTAGAATTCTTTGTATAACCTCAGATTGTGAAGATTTTCTACTATCTTTTAAAAGTTTTATAGAGGCTGGCACAGTGCCTCATGCCTATAATCCTAACACTCTGGGGGCCAAGGTGGGTGGATTACTTGAGCTCTGGAGTTTATGACCACCCTGAGCAAGAGTGAGACCATGTCTCTACTAATAGAAAAATTAGCAGGGTGTAGTGGCGCATGCCTATAGTCCCAGCTACTTGGGAGGCTCAAGCCCAAGAGTTTGAGATTGCTGTGAGCTATGACACCATGGCACTTTACCCAGTGTGACAGAGAGAGACAAGAGAAACTCTGTCTCAAATAAATAAATAAATAAAATAAAAGTTTTGTAGTTTTTGTTTTACATTTAAATGTATGTCTATTTTGAATTAATTTTTGTATAGCATGAGGTTTAGGTTGAGGGTCATTACTGTTTCAACAAAATTGTTGAAAATATCCATTCTCTATCAAATTGTCTCTGCACATTTGTAAAAGATCAATCAGCCATAATCATGTAGGTCTATTTCAGGACTTTCTACCCATTTATGTGTCGTCTCTTTTCTAATGCCACACCCTTGATTACTGTAACTTTATAATATGTCTTAAAATGAGATGATATGGACTCCCACTTTTGGCCAAAATGAATGCACTGGGCAAGATTAACCCTCTGTCTGATAACAATAACAGCAAACAAAGAAAACCAGGAAAAATATGTAAAGCAATGGTTCTCAAGATATAGGACCTCAGTCAATGTAGCATAGGTAATATTGACAGAAAGCAAAAAAAATGAACCCTATAATTACCCCAGCTTGTCTTGAGAATGTTTCTAGGCCATGAGATAGGAAAGGTTCTGAGACAGATTCAGTAGACCCCTTGAGTTGAGATGTAGCTGAGAGTGAAAGACCAAGTTTGATGGACATTCACAACACCTACATCCAGTCAAAGATTGCCTTACTTATAAAGAAGCAAGAAAACATGGCTCATGATGAGAATAACAATCAATTGAGAATGACCCAGAACTGGCATAAATATTAGAATTAGCAGACAATAATACTAAAAGTTAGTATATCCAAATTATAACATTTAATGAGTTAATTTGAGACATAAAAACTTCTAGAGATGAAGATTACAATATCTAATATGAAAAATACAGTGGATGGGAGTTAATGACAGATGAGACATTTCAAGGAAAAAAGTAGTGAACTTGAAACACAAAGAAAAAAAGAATTAAAAAGTGAAAAGAGGGCTTGGCGCCTGCAGTGCAGTGGTTACCGCACAAGCCACATACAGTGAGGCTGGCAGGTTTAAACTTGGCCCAGGCCAGGTAAACAACAATGACAACTGCAACAAAAAATAGCTGGGCATTGTGGTGTGTCCCTGTAGTCCCAGCTACTCAGGAGGCTAAGGCAAGAGAATAGCTGAAGCCCAGGAGTTTGAGGTTGCTGTGAGCTGTGACAGCACAGTACTCTACCGAGGCTAACATAGTGAGACTCTGTCTCAAAAAAAAAAGAAAAAAAGTGAAAAGAATATAAATGATTTGTGGGAAGTATCAAGCAACATAATGTGTGTTTAATGTGGAATCCTCAAGGGAGAGGAGAGAGAAGGAAAGAAATAGAAAAAAACACTCAAAGAAATAATAGTCCCAAATTTTCCAAATTTAATGAAAACTATAAATTCACAGATGTAAGAAGCTCAACAAAGCTCAAGCACAAAAAACATGAAGAAAAACACACAAGGCACATCATAATCACATTGCTCAAAAACCAGCAATAAAGAGAAAAACTTGAAAGCAGCCAGAGAAAAAAGACTTGTTATCTACAGAGGAACAAAGATAAGAATGCTAGCAGATTTCCTGTCTAGAGAAGATACCAGAGCAACATTTTAAAAGTGTGGAATAAAAAATTCCCTCAACCTAGAATTTTGTATTAAGTGAAAATATTTTTCAAAAGTGGAAGTGAAATATAAACTTTTTTGGACATATAAATGCTGAAAGAATTTATTAAGAGCAGACCTATGGACTGTGAGAGGAAGTTCTTCAGGCAGGAAAAAAATGACATCACATGGAGCAAAGAATATTACTAATAGACTACACATTTTTTCAAGTGCATGGGAAGCATTTACCAAAGAAGACAATATGCCATGCCATAAACAAGTCTCAATACATTAAAAAGATTGAAGTCATACAATCTATAGTCTCTGACCACAAGGGAATGAAATTAGAAATCAACAATAGAAAGATAGCTATAAAATATAAATATTTTGAAACTAGGACTGGCACCTGTGGCTCAAAGGAGTAGGGCACGGGCCCCATATGCTGGAGGTGGCGGGTTCAAACCCAGCCCTGGCTAAAAACTGCAAAAAAAAAAAAAAAAAGAAATTGAAACTCAATAATACAATTCTAAATAACTCATGGACGAAAGAATAAATCAAAAGTAAAATTGGACCTCAGATTATACCTTAAAAAATAAGATAGAGCAAATTAAGTCCAAAATAAGCAGATGAAGAAAATAATAAGAATCAAGGAGGTAACCAAAAAAGTAGAAAACAAACAAAAAAAAAATCAGAAAGGATCAATACAATTGATAAACTTCTAGCCAAACTAATTAGAATGAAATAGAGGAGACACAAGTTACCAAAAATAGGAATGATAGAGGTTATATCATTATAAATTCTACAGATATTTAAAGGGTAATAAAGTAGTATTATGAAAAGCTTTATGTCTATAAATTTGAAAACCTATATAAAATGTACAAATTTCTTGAAAGCCACAAACTATCAAAGATAACTCAAGAATAAATAGACAACTAAAATAGCTTTATATTCACTAAAAAAATTAAATCTGTAGTTATAAACCCACTCTCAAAGGAAACTTCAGGGCCAAATGGTTTCACTGGGGAATTCTACCAACCACAGAAGGAAGAAATACTAATAACAGTTTTACACACACTAACTCATAAAATTGAATTGACAATATTTCTCAACTACTTTTATGAGGCCAGTATTATGCTGATCTCAAAACCAGACAAAGACATCACAAGGAAAGAAAATGATAGACTAAAATCTTTAATGAATATAGATGTGAAAAAAAAATTTTTTTTTGAGACAGAGTCTCACTATGTCACCCTTGGTAGAGTGCTGTGGTATCATAGCTCACAGCAACATCAAACTCTTCGGCTTAAGTGACTCTCTTGCCTCAGCCTCCCAGGTAGCTGGGACTACAGGCGCTCACTACAATGCCTGGCTATTTTTTGTTGCAGTTGTCATTGTTGTTTATCTGGTCCAGGCCAGATTTGAACCTGCCAGCCGTGGTGTATGTGGCTGGCTCTGTAACTGTGCTATGGGTGCCAAGCTGAGATGGAAAAATTTTAAACAAAAGTTTAAAATTAGAAATGAAATTCAATAATTTATTAAAATATTAATACCTTATGGCCAATAAGGATTTATTCTAAAAAGATAAGGTTGGTTATTTTAACATTCTAAAATCAAGTAATGAAATTTTCCATAGTTAGTGGGCTGAAAAATGTCCCCCACCAATTCATGTCAAAAATAAAAGAAGAAAATATTCTGAACTGAAAGTGAAAACACAACATATCAAATTTTGTGGGATGCAAGTAAAACAGGAAATTTATGGCACTACATTCCTGTATTAGGAAAGAAAAATATCTTCTTTCCTGAGAGCTAGTGTACTGGTGACAAATGATCTCACTTCTTTTACCCTGAAAAGACCATGAAAGAGCCTAAGAAATTTGACATTATTTGAAAATAGGGGCTTTAGAGATTATAATTAGTTAAGGATCTCGAGATAAAATTATCCTGAATTTAGGGTGGGCCCTAAAATCCAATGACTGTTGTTCTTATAAGAAAAGCAGGGCAGAAGTCGCAGACACAAGCTCACAGAAACCCATACAAAGACAGAGGTAGGCAGAGGCTGGAATTATGCTGCCGCTACCCCAGGAATGCATGGAGCCACCACAAGTGAGAAAGGCAGGAAGGGATCTTCCCTAGAGCTTTCAGAGTGAGCACTGCCCTGCTGACCCCTTGATTTTAGCTTCCATAACTACGTGAGAACAAATTTTTGTGTTTCTAAAGCCACCAAGTTTGTGGTAATATGTTACAGCAGGAAACTGGCATACCATACGAAAAAAATGAAATGAAACAAAACAAAAACAACATGATGTAAAAAACCATATCTCAGCAAGCTAGGAATAGAGGGAACTTCCTCACCCTGATAAAGGGCATTATGGAAAACCCAGGTAATATAATATGAATGGTGAAATGTTGACTGCGTTATCCCTACAACCAGGAAGATACGAGGATGTTCACTCTCACCACTTCAAGATTGTACTAGTGGTTCCAGCCAGTTCCAATCAAGCAAGAAATAGAAGCCATCCATACTGGAAAAGAAGAAGAAAGAGCTTTTCCACAGATGGCATAATACCCTGAGGAGAAAAGCTGATGAAATTTTATAGAAAGAAAACTACTAGAACTCATAAGTGGGGGAAGCAAGGCTACAAAATTCAAAATAAATATACAAAAAATTAATTATATGTCTATATATTAGGATAGAAAAATCAGATATTGAAATTAAAAACAAATTTCGTTTAAAATAGCATTAAAAAATATGACAAATTTGACAAAAGATGAGAAAGACCTGTATATTGGCACTATAAAACATTCCTGAGAGAAATTAAAGAATACCTAAATAAATGGGGAGACACTCTAGATTATTAAGATGTCAGTTCTACTGACACTGGTCAATTCAGTGGAATTTTAGTCATAATCCTAGGAAGATTTTTTTGTTGGAATTGACAAGATGATTCTAAAATTCATATGGAAGTTTGATTAATCCACATTGTATACCTGTATCACAACACATGTACCCTGTGTATGTACAAAAATATACAACTATTTGTACCCATGATAATCTTTAAAAATTCATATGGAAATGCAAAGGACCTAGAATAGCCCAAGTAACTTTTATTATTATTTTTTATTAAATCATAGCTGTACATTAATACAGTCATGGGGTACAGTGTGCTGTTTTTATATACAATTTGACATATTTTCATCAAACTGGTTAATATAGCCTTCATGTCATTTTCTTAGGTATTGTGTTAAGACATTTATATTCTACATTTGGAAAGATTCACATGTACCCTTATAAGATGAATCATAGGCATGATCCCACCAATCACCCTCCCTCCCATCTTCCCCTCTCCCCTCCCCTCCCTCTCCCCTTTCTCCGTATTCTTGGGCTGTAATGGGTTATAGCTTTCCTGTGAAAGCTGTAAGTTAGTTTCATAGTTGGGCTGAGTACATTGGATACGTTTCTTCCATTCTTGAGATACTTTGCTAAGAAGAATATTTTCCAGCTCCATCCATGTAAACATGAAGGAGGTAAAGTCTCCATCCTTCTTTAGGGCTGCATAGTATTCCATGGTGTACATATACCACAATTTATTTTGGAACTATGAAGTTGAAGGGCTAAACATACCTGATTTTAGGACTTTGAAAGTTACAGTAATCAGTGCAGTGTGGTATCAGCCTAAAGATGCTATCTTTTGGATTTTTTGAAAATGTTTTCAGTATTCCATTTTAATTTATCTGTATGTTTCTGATATAGGTCTTTGTATAGTTTTTTTTAGCAGACACTGTATGAGATTATTACAAGCATATGGTCTTTTCAGAATCAACATTTTAACTTCAAGTTAAAATTACATTGTAGTCGTCTTACATGCTATGTATTGTATTTATATGCATCAGATGATGCTATAAATTTTATTTTTGACATCATGCATTTTATATTTACCATATACTTACCATTTCTGTTGTTTTTCCTTTATTCCTAATGTTCCAAGTTTCCTTTTCATGTCACTTTCCTTCTTTTGAAAAAAATCCCCCTAGTGATTCTTTTAGAGCTAGTGTACTGGTGACAAATTATCTTATTTCTCTTACTCTGAGAATGCTTTTATGTCACCTCATTTGTGAAGGATATTTTTAGTTACTGGATTGATGTTGGACAATTCTTTTCTTTCAATAGTTTAACAATAGTCTTCCTTTTCCTTCTGCATTTCATGGTGTCTGATGTGAAATCTGTAGTCATTCGAATGGACATTTCTCTATTTATGGTGTTTCTTGTTCTATAGCGGTTTAAAAGATATATTTATCTTTAGTTTAAAGTACTTTGATTACGATGATTCTGGGCATGAAGTGTGGTTTAACTTCTTTTATTTGCAAGTTTTTGCCAGATTTTGGAAGTTTTCAGCCATCATTTTCAAAAATTTTTTTCTGCACACCTCACTCTTTCCCTTTTTCTTTTGGAACTATGATGACGTGAATGTCAGATTTTTTTGTTCCTGAGGCTCTGTTCATTTCTTGTACATTTTTTCCTCTCTATTGTTCATTATGGATAATTTCTATTGCTTTGTCTTCAAATTCCTTTCCCAGACTGTGAATTTATTTTGGTTATTGTATATTTTTAAGTTCTAAAATTTTCAATTTCTTTCTTTCTTTCTTTCTTTTTTTTTTTGAGACAGAGCCTCAAGCTGTCCCCCTGGGTAGAGTGCCGTGGCATCACA
>NW_003852541.1:4160952-4223483 GCF_000181295.1 Otolemur garnettii | reverse complement strand
ATCATTGTTGTTTGGCTTGCCCAGGCTGGATTCGAACCTGCTACCTTAGATATATGTGTCTGGCGCCTTAGCCACTTGAGCCACAGGTGCCAAGCCTTCTATTTCTTTCTTAAGACAAAGTCTTACTATGTTGCCCTCGGTAGAGTGCTGTGGTATCACAGCTCACAGCAATCTCAAAGTCTTGGGCTTAAGCGATTCTCTTGCCTCAGCCTCCCAAGCAGCTGGGACTATAGGTGCCCACCACAACGCCCGGCTATTTTTTGGTTGCAATTGTCATTGTTGTTTAGCAGGCCCAGGCCAGGCTCAAAGCCGCCAGCCTCGGTGCATGTGGCTGACATCCTACTCACTGAGCTGTGGGCGCCGAGCCTATTCCCAATTTCTTTTAAATGTCTTCTACTGCTAAATTCGACTGTCTTTAAAAAAAAATTAAAAAAAAATGTTTTCTATTTCTTTGCTGATACTGTCTATCTTTCCACTCATTTCAAGAGCTGTTTGCCCTCACTTCCTGGAACATGAATATGGAATTACTTTAAATATTCTAATAACGTCTGTGTCACCTCTGTGTTGGCATCTGTGCATTGTCTTTTCCCTGGAGAGCTATCAAGATTTTCCTAGTTCTTCACATGTTGAGCAATCTTGTATTGTTTCTTGATATTCTGAAAGTTGCATCGTGGAACTTTAAGTCGTGTTTAAATCTTATAGAGAATGTTGAGTTTTTGCATGTTTTAACAGTCAAGTTCCCTCTTGATTTCTGAAGGTTGTAGTTCCAATCTCAGATTACTTTTCAAAGCCTCCACTGTGGTGTTTTTATTTGTCCTCTGGGTGCACCACCCATGGCTAACCTGGGACCTGACCAGCAGTCTACCTCATAATTGCTTTGATGTTTAGGGTCAGATCCATACATGCACCGGTAAAGCTAAAAGGTGAGTCCAAGAGGTCATACACAATTTTATGGGGATTAGATGGATTTTTTGAGCTCCTTCCATTAAGTGATCTTTCCAACAATTTTCTGCTTCCGGTTAATCTCCTCCCCCAACATACACACATACAACTTCCTGGGTTTCTAACTAGAATACTGGGACTTTTGTTTTCCTGCTCTGTCACACGCTTCCAGCAACTGTGTCTGCCTATGGAACCAAGCCATGAGAACACATAGAAAAAAAAAGCTATGGGGATTCCCCCTATGCTTTTGAGACCACAGTTCCTTTGCTCAGAAAGGGTTTTCCTCCCTCAGAGTTTTAGGTACCTTCCTTGCTGCCACTGCTGCTGCACCTCTGTGAGATTGCCTGGGCGTGGGTGGAAGAGATGGAAATGAATACATTTCCCTCACTCGCTGTTACATGGAGGGACTTCTTTGCCCACTCTTTGCATCAAGGGTTTCTCTTGGAGCTTTTTCTATTCATATCCAGTATGCACATCTGGATTTCACTCTGGATCTAAGCCAGGAAATACTGGGAAATAAAAGCCAAAGGGGAACTCAAGCTAGTTCAGTGGTATTTAGTGATTTGCTTTCCTTCCCAATCTATTATCTTTTTTTTTAATAGACTATCTTTTAGAGCAGTTTTCAGTTCATGGTTATATTGAGTGGAAAGCACAGAAAGTGCCATATGCACCCCCTGCACCATCATCCCCTACCCCCATGTACAGCCTGCCTACTTTTGACATCCTGCACCAGAGTGGTCTATTTGTTAGAACTGATGAACTAACACTGACAAGTCCTCATCATCCAAAGTTCACAGTTTGCATTAGGGCTTACTGCTGGTGTGGTATGGTGTGTGGATTTTAACAAATGTATAATGATATGTGTCTGCCGTTAAAGCATGTATTATATAGAACAGTCCCATTGCCTTAACATCCTCTGTGCTTCTCCTATTCATCCCTCCCATTCCCCGCATCCCTGGCAAACATTGATCCTTTTATTGTCTCCATCATTTTGCCTTTTTCACAATTTCATATAGCTGGAATCATACAGGATACAGATGTTCAGATTGGCTTCTTTCATTTATTAATACGCGTTTAAGTTTCCTCTATTCCTTTTCATGGCTTAACTACTTATTTTTAGCACCAAATAGTATTTCACTCTCTGGACATAGCTGAGTTTCTTCATCCCTTTACTTATTGAAGGACACCTTGGATACTTTCAAGTTTTGGAAATTATGAAAGAATATGCTACAAATATTGAATATTTCGTTTTGTGTGGACCTAAGTTTCCAAATCATTGGAAAAATACTAAGGAGTATGATTGCTGGGTTATATGGTAAGAATATGATTAGTTTTATGATAAATTGCCAGACTGTCTTCCAAAGTGGCTGCATTCCCACTAGCCACAAATGACATTTCCTGTTGGTGTTGTCACTGTTTTGGATTTTGACCATTATAAGAAGTGTGTAGTGGTATCTTGTTATTGTTTTAATTTGTAATTCCTTAATGACATCATTTGGGTTGTCTTTTCTTATTTTTATTTGCCATCTGTATAATTCATCTTCTTTGATGAATTGTCTGTTCAGTCTTTTGAAAAGAATTCTGTCATTTGAAAAGTTGAGTTCATTTTCTTCTTGTTTTTGTTGTATTTTGGATACTAGCCCTTTATCACATATTTCTTTTACAAATATTTTCTGCCAGTCTATGGCTTGTCTTCTCTTTTGATAGTGTCTTTTGCAGAACATGAGTTTTATTTTTATTTATTTATTTTTAGAGACAGAGTCTCACTTTATTGTCTTGGTAGAGTGCTGCGGAGTCACAGCTCACAGCAACCTCCCAACTCCTGGGCTTAGGCGATTCTCTTGCCTCAGCCTCCTGAGTAGCTGGGTCTACAGGCACTGGCCACAACGCCCAGCTTTTTTTGTTGCAATTGAAGTCCAGCTTATCAATTATTTCTTTCATTTATTGTGCCTTTTGTATCACATCTAAAGAATCCTCATTTACCCTAGATCATCTAGGTTTTCCCCTAGTTATCTTCCAGGAGATTTATAGTTTTGCATTTTGTTTAATGCTATAATTTATTTTTGAGTTAATTTTTGTGAAAGATGTAAAGACTGTATCTAGATTCTGTTTTTCCCACATGGATGCCCGTCACCATCTGATGAAGACTATCTTTGCTCTTTCATATTAGGTTGAAGGTATTTGTGTGGGTATTCCTCTGGGCTCCGTATTCTTTTCCATTGATTCATTTCTCTGTTCTTTCACCAACATCCTACTGCCTTGATTGCTGTAGTACTATAGTAATCTTGAAATTGGGTAATGTCAGTCTTGCAACTTTGTTCTTCTCCTTCCATATTGTGGTTGGTTCTGGGTCTTCTGCTTCTCCATCTAAACTTTTTTTTTTTTTTTTTTTTTTTAGAGACAGAGTCTCACTTTGTTGCCCTTGGTAGAGTGCTGGGGCATCACAGCTCACAGCAACTTCTGGCTCTTGGGCTTCGGCGATTAGCCACAGATGCCACCTCATCTAAACTTTTGAAACAACTTGTTGATATCTACAAAATACCTTTCTGGGTTTTTGACTTGAGCTATAGTGTTCAAGTTGGGAAGAATTGATGCTATTGTTTGAATGTTAATTCCCCACAAAATTCATATATTAGTACCCAATTCCCAATGCAATAATATTAAAAGGTGGGGCCTTTGGAAGGTGATCAAGTCATGAGGGCTCTGCCCTGACAAATGAGGTCTATGCCCTTATAAATGATGCTGGAAATCTAAAAGTCTTTTTATAAGGTTTGTGTGCCCCTTACATCATGTGAAGACACAGTTAAAAGGTGCCATCTATGAGGAATGGGCTCTCACTAGACACTAAATCTCTCGGTATCTTGATAAGGGATATCTCAGTCTCTAGAACTGTCAGCAATAAATTCTGTTACTTATAAATTACTCAGTTTAAGATATTTTGTTTTAGCAGCTCAAACAGACCAAGACAACTGATATGTTGACAATATTGTGTCTTCCTATCCACGAATATGGACTATCTCTCCACTTATTTAGTTCCTCTTTGATTTATTTCATTGGTATTTTGCAGTTTTCCTCATATTATACACATTTTGTTAGATTTATATCTAAGTTGGCTGGGTACAGTCACTCATGCTGGTAATCCCAGAAATTTGGGAGGCCAAGGTGGAAGGATCATGTGAGGCCAGGAGTCAGAGAACAGTCTGGCAACATAGTTAGCCAGGCATGATGGTGCACACCTGTAGTCCCAGCTACTCGAAGACTTAGGCAGAGGATTGCTTGAGCCCAAGAATTCAAGGTTACAGTTACCTGAGATCACACCACTGCACTCCAGCCTGGGCTACAGAGCAAGACTCTGTCTCAAAACAAGCAAGCAAACAAACAAACAAACGAAACCAAACAAATAAAAATAAATATTTATACCTTAGTATAATAGGTATTTCATTCTTTTGGGTGTTAATGTAAATGGCATTTTACTTTCAATTCCACTTGTCTACTGGTACTATATAAGAAAACATTCACTTTTTGATGTTAACCTTGTATCCCAAAGCCTTGCTATAAGCCCTATTATTTCCAGGACTTTTTGTTGTCATTGTTGATTCTTTCATATTTCCTACATAGGTAGTCATGTTAACTATTAACAAAGATGGTTTTATTTTTTTCTTTCTGTATCCTTTTCACTTCCTGTTATTTTTCCTTATTGCCTTAGGAAGACTTTGCAGTATAATGTTGGAAAGAGGTGCTAAGAGGGAAATATCCTTGGCTTGTTCCTGAACTTAGTGGGAAAACTTCTAGCTTCTTAACATTAAGTACTTGGATGGTGTTAGATATAGGGTTTTGTGCAGACAATCTATTAGGCAGTGCTGGCCTGGCTTAAGCGCGACCTCCTCGGGCCTATCACTGTCACAGGAGGACAGCCAGGCTCACGTGGAACAGGCCTTCAATGCAGCAGCAGCTCTGCTCCATCACCAGTCATGGCCTGTGCCTGAGAGAGGAGACCTGCTGTCTCTACTCCTAGCTTCTCCTGCTGTCCTAGGGGTGAGGGAGTTGTGCCCTTTTGGCCACCAGCAAGAGGATGATGGTATAAAGACAAAGGGAGTAACTAAGGATGGAGAGCAGGAACCAGTTATTGATTAGGGTCTGCTCTCCAGTTGGAACAGAGAGTGAAGAGCTCCTAGTGACCTTACACTGACCTTGGCTCATTATCATATAATTAAAATTGCAAATTATAACTCCTAGGGGTTCTTCAGGAAAGTTGGGGGAAGATGCATGGGTACTGAGAAGTTTGTTGTGTAACCCCAAACTGTAAGTTACCCCAAAGACTAGAGGGAACAGACAATTGTGTGTGGGAGTGGGGGGCAGGGGAAGGCAGAATAAATTAGATAGCTTAGTTAGTTTATAAAAGAAGTATATGTTCAGACTTTAGGGTCTCTTCTCCACTTACAGAGAGAAACCCATCTAGCTCTTCCAAACATATTGTCTTAGTCATTTGTTTGTCTTTGTTCTGCAATAAATTAGCTGGGCACCAGTGCTCATTCTTGGCACTGGGAGCAAAGTGCCAGGGAACATCCACCTCCAGAAAGACCTAGTAGTTCTGTATCAAGGACGATGCTTTTCTTTGTGTCTACTGATATTATTTGATTTTTCTTCCTTAGTCTGTTGATATAATAAATTACATTAATTGGGTTTTGAACATTGAATCAGTCTGTGCATAATTCTTTTTATACACTGTTGTATTTGATTTGCTAATTTTCTTTTCTTTCTTTCTTTCTTTTTTTTTTTTTTTGAGATGGAATCTCACTCTGAGTAGAGTGCTGTGGCATCATAGTTCACAGCAACCTCAAACTCTTGGGCTCAAGCAATCCTCTTGCCTCAGCCTCCTGAGGAGCTGGAATTATAGGTCCCCACCAAAATGCCAAGCTAGTTTTTATATTTTTGGTAAAGATGGGGTCTCAGACTGGTCTTGAACTCCTGAGCTCAGGCGATTCACCTATCTAGGCCTCCCAGAGTGCTAGGAATCCAGGCATGAGCCACTGTGCCCAGCCTGCTTTATTTTCTCTAGTTTCCTAAGGCTGAAGCCTAGATGATTTTAGATCTTTCTTCTTTTCTGAAACATGCATTTAATGCCATAAATTTCCCTCTAAGCACTACTTTCACTGCATCTCACAAATTTTGGTAAGTTGTTTTGTCAGTTTCATTTAGTTCAAAATATTCTTTTTTTTTAAATTAATTAATTAATTATTTTTTTTGAGACGGAGCCTCAAGCTATCCCCTGGGTAGAGTGCCATGGCATCACCCTCACAGCAACCTCCAACTCCTGGGCTCAAGCGAGTCTCCTGCCTCAGCCTCCCAAGTAGCTGGGACTACAGGCGCCCGCCACAAAGCCTGGCCATTTTTTGGTTGCAGCCATCATTGTTGTTTGGCGGGCCTGGGCTGGGGATTCGAACCCACCACCTTAGGTGTATGTGGCTGGCGCCTTAGCCGCTTGAGCCACAGGCGCTGAGCCAGTTCAAAATATTCTTAAATTTCTCTCTCTTTGCTTCATCTCCGCGAGAATGAAGACCATTCTCAGCAATCAGACTATCGACATTCCAGAAAATGTCAACATCACTCTGAAGGGACGCACAGTTATTGTGAAGGGACCCTGCGGAGGGACTTCAACCACATCAACGTGGAACTCAGTCTCCTTGGAAAGAAAAAGAAGGGGCTCTGGGTTGACAAATGGTGGGGAAATAGAAAGGAACTGGCTGCTGTTCGCACTGTTTGTAGTCACGTACAGAACATGATCAAGGGTGTTACACTGGCTTCCGTTACAAGGTGAGGTCTGTGTATGCGCACTTCCCCATCAACGTTGTTATCCAGGAGAACTGGTCTCTTGTTGAAATAAGAAATTTCTTGGGTGAAAAATATATCCGCTGGGTTCGGATGAGGGCAGGCGTTGCCTGTTCAGTATCTCAAGCCCAGAAAGATAAGTTAATCCTTGAAGGAAAAGACATCGAGCTTGTTTCAAATTCAGCTGCTTTGATTCAGCAGGCCACAACAGTTAAAAACAAGGATATCAGAAAATTTGGGGATGGTATTTATGTCTCTGAAAAAGGAACAGTTCAGCAGGCTGATGAGTAAGATCTAAGAGTTGTCCAGCTGCAGCAAGATACCGCATGATATTCCTTAACATCTCTTTGTAATTTTAGCAATGCAATAAAGGATTCATTAATTTGGAACTTTAAAAAATAAATAAATAAATTTCTCTCAAGATTTCTTCTTTGACCCATGTATTTATTTAGAAGTATATTAATCTCCATATGTTTTGGATTTTCTAATTTTCTAACTTTCTAATTGATTTCAAGTTTAATTACACTGTAGCCTGAGAGAATACACTGTATAATTTCTTTTCTTTTAAATGCATTAAGGTGTGTTCTGTGGCCCAGAATATGGTCTATCTTGGTGAATATTCCATGTGAACTTGAGACGAATGTGTATTCTGCTATTATTGGATATCATTATCTGTAGAAGTCAATGATATCCACTTGTTTGACAGTCCTGTTGAGTTCAACTGTGTCATGTCCTTAATAATTTTTGCCTACTGGATCTGTCCTTTTTTGATAAAGGAGTGTTGAAGTCTCCAACTATAATATTAGATTCATCTATTTTTCCTTGGTGTCTTATTGTTAAGTTGTTAATACACATTAAAGATTGTTGTGTCTTCTTGGAGAATTAACCTCACTATCATTATGGAATACCCCTCTTTAGCCTTGATGATTTTCCTTGCTCTGAAGTTTTCTCTGTGAAGTTAATATAGCCAATTTATGTTTCTCCCACTCCCAGCTTTATTGAGGTATAATTCTCAAATGAAAATTATATATGTTCAAGGCATACAATTTGATGATTTAATATATGAATACACTGTGAAATGATTAGAAAAATCAAGTAAATAGATGCCTCTGTGTGTGTGTGTGTGTGTCAAGAACACTTAAGATCTACTCTTTTAGCAAATTTCAAGTTATAATACAGTATCATTAACTATATCACCATGCTGTATATTAGAGGCCCAGGTCTTATTCATCTTATGTCTGAAAGTTTATGTCCTTATACCAACATTTCCCCATGTCTCCCTCCAAATCCCTGCCCAGCTCTGGCAACCACTGTTCTACTTTCTGTTTCTGTGAGTTCAACATTTTAAGATTCCGAGTACAAGGTGAGATCATGCAGTATTTGTCTTTCTGTGCCTGGCTTATTTCACATAGCATAATGTCCTCCAGGTTCATTCTTTTGTTGCAAATGGCAGGATATTCTTCTATTTATGGCTGAATAATATCCCATTATACATGCATATATATGTGTCACATTATCTTTGTCTATTCATGTATGTTTCATCCATTCATCCATTGATGGCACTTAGGTTGTATGTCTTGGCTATTGTGAACAATGCTGAAATGACTACAGAGGTGTAGATATCTCTTCAAGATGCTGATTTCATTTCCTTTAGAGATATGCCCAAAAATGGGATTGCTAGATAGTATGGTAGTTCTGTTTTTTGAGGAAGCTCCATACTGTTTTTCATAATGGTTATACTAATTTACATTCCCACCAACAATATACAGGGGTGTTCTTTTCTCTACACCTTTACCAACAATTCATTATCTTTTGTGTTTTTGTTAATAGCATACAGCTTCCTTTTGATTAGTATTAACATGGTATATTTTTCTTCATCCTTTTAACCTACATGTTTCTATGTGTTTAAAGTGGATGTCATGTAGATAAGATACAGCTGGGTCTTGTTTCTTGATGACACTCTCATGATGTCTTTCATTTATTTTATTATTATTTTTATTAAATCATAACTTTGTACATTGATGCATTTATGGGGTTCAGGGTACTGCTTTGATATATAATGTGAAATGCTTACATTGAACTAACACATCCATCATAATTATACTCATTTCTTAATAGTTTTGAAATGTATCATTGCATCATGCACATTAGGTGAGGTCCCCCCAAATGCCCTCCCTCCTTCCCTATTCCTCCTCCCCTCCCCTCTCTCTCCTCTTCCCCTGTACTTTCTGGACTACAGTTATATTTTGCCATTCATATGAGTGTGTAGGTGATTATTTATTGATTTCATAGTAGTATTGAGTATATTGGATACTTTTTCCCCCCCATTCTTGAGATACTTTACTAAGAAGAATATGTTCCAGCTCCATCCAGGTAAACATAGAAGATGTGAAGTCTCCTCTTTTTTGTGGCTGCATAGTATTCCATGGTGTACATGTACCACAATTTATTAATCCATTCATGGGCCAATGGGTGCTTGGGCTGTTTCATGTCTTGGCTATTGTGAATTGGGCTGCAATAAACATTCTGGTGCAAATGTCTTTGTTGTAAAATAATTTTTGATCATCTGGGTATATATCTAGTAGAGGAATTGCAGGATTAAATGGTAGGTCTACTTTTAGTTCCTTGAGTGTTCTCCAAACTTCTTTCCAAAAAGGTCATATTAGCTTGCTTTCCCACCAGCAGTGTAGAAGTGTTTCCTTCTCTCTACATCCATGCCAACATCTGTAGTTTGGGGATTTTGTGATGTGGGCTAATCTTACTGGAATTAGATGGTATCTCAAAGTGGTTTTGATTTGCATTTCTCGGATGATCAAGGATGATAAGCATTTTTTCATGTGTTTGTAGGCCATGCGCCTGTCTTCCTCAAAGAAGTTTCTGTTCAAGTCTCTTTCCCACATAGAAATGGGATTATTTATTCTTTTCTTATTCATTAGTTTGAGTTCTCTGTAGATTGTAGTCATTAGACCTTTGTTGGAAGCATAACCTGCAAAAATCTTCTCCCATTCTGAAGGTTGTCTGTTTGCTTTACTTATTGTGCTCTTGGCTGTGCAAAAGCTTTTGAGTTTGATCAGATTCCAGTAATGTATTTTTGGTGTTGCTTCAATTGGCCAGGGCCAGGGGGATCCTCCTCATAAAATATTTTCCCAGGCCAATTTCTTCAAGTGTTTTCCCTGCACTCTCTTCTAGTATTTTAATAGTTTCATGTCTTAAGTTTAAATCTTTTATCTAGTGAGAATCAATTTTTATTAATAGTGAAAGTGGTGGGGGTCCAATTATAGGTCACCAGCCAGCTCACCCAGCACCATTTGTTAAATAGGGAGTCTTTCCCTCTCTGAATATTTTTGATAGGCTTGTCGAAGATCAAAACTTAGGCTGAATGATAGCTGGGTCAAAGATGAAATCAAAAAAGAAATCACCAAATTTTTGGAACTAAATGATAATGAAGATACAAATTATCGAAACCTGTGGGATAATGCAATGATAGACCTAAGAGGGAAATTTATAGCATTGGAAGCCTTCATTGGAAGTTAAGTAGCTGGGTTCATCTCTTGATTCTCTATTCTGTTCAATAAATCTACTGCTCTGTTTTTGTGCCAGTACAAAGCTGTTTTAATCTCTATAGATTTATAGTATAGCCCGAAGTCTGGTAATGTGATACCTCCTGATTTATTCTTATTTCTGAGTAATGTATTTTCTATTTGAGGGTTTTTATGATTCCATATAAAACAAAGTACTATTTTTTCAAGTTCTTTAAAGCACGACAATGGTGCTTTAACAGGAATTGTATAAATGTGTAGTTTGCATTGGGTAGTATGAACATTTTAACAATGCTCATTCTTCCCAGCCATGAGCATGGTATGTTTTTCCATTTGTTAACTTCTTCAGCCTATTTCCTTTATCAGAGTTTCATAGTTCTCTTTATAGAGATCTTTCACATCCTTTGTTGGGTAAATTCCCAAATATTTCATCTTCTTTGGCACTACTGTAAAAGGAATAGTGTCCTTGACTATATTTTCAGCTTGACTATTGTTGGCATATATAAAAGCTACTGACTTATAAGTATTGATTTTGTATCCGGAGATACTGCTATATTCCTTGATCACTTCTAAGAGTTTTGAAGTTGTGTCCCTGGGATTTTCCAGATGTAGGATCATATCATCAGTGAAGAGTGAGAGTTCGGTCTCCTCTGACCCTATTTGGATACACTTGATTGTCTTCTCTTGCCTGATTGCAATGGCTAAAACTTCCATTACTATGTCAAATAGCAGTGGAGACAGTGGGCTTGCCTCTTTCCTGATCTGACTGGGAATGTTTTCAATTTTACACCGTTTAGTATGATATTGGCTGTGGGTTTGCTGTAAATGGCCTCTATCAGTTTAAAAAAAATGTCCCCTCTATGCCTATTTTCTTAAGTGTTCTGATCATGAAAGGATGCTGGATATTATCAAAGGCTTTTTCTGTGTCAATTGAGAGAATCATATGGTCTTTGTTTTTTATTTTATTGATGTGACGTACTATATTTGTAGATTTGCATATGTTGAACTAACCCTGTAACCCTGAAATAAAACCAACTTGATCATGGTGTATAGGTTTTTTGATGTGCTGCTGAATTCTGTTTGTTAAGATCTTATTGAATATTTTGCATCAATACTCATTAATGATATTGATCTGTAATTTTCTTTCTTTGTTGGATACTTTCCTGATTTGGGTATCAGGGTTATATTTGCTTTATAGAATGTGTTGGGAAGTATTCCTTCTTTTTCTAAGTTTTGGAAAACATTGTATAATACAGGTACTAGTTCCTCTTCAAAGGTTTGATAGAATTCAGATGTGAAGCCATCTGGTCCTGGAATTTTGATTTTGGGGAGATTTCATATTGTTGAAATCACTATTTCAGTGATTGACATAAGTCTATTCAAGATTTCTAATTATTTCTGTTTGAGTCTAGGAAGGTGGCATGCTTCCAGGCATTGGTCCATTTCCTTCAGATTTTCATATTTCTGGGAATAGAGATTTTTGTAGTAATCACTGAGGATTTTTTAAATTTCTAAAGTGTTTGTTGTCATTTCTGATAGACAATATTAAAGATTTTACTTTTCTGTTTCTGGTTAGGTTGGCCAAAGTTTTGTCAATTTTGTTAATCTTTTCAAAAAAACAACTTTTGTTTTGTTGATCTTCTGAATGATTCTTCTGTTTTCAATTTCATTTAATTTGGCCCCAATTTTGATTATTTCTTTTTCTTCTGCTGGGTTTGGGGTTGGAATGTTCTTCCTTTTTCTGTTGCTTGAGATGATTCATTAAGTTGTTGGCTTCCTCTCTTTCTGTTTTCTTGATGAAGGCTTCCAATGCTATAAATTTCCCTCTTAGGTCTATCATTGCATTATCCCACAGGTTTCGATAATTTGTATCTTCATTATCATTTAGTTCCAAAAATTTGGTGATTTCCTTTTTAATTTCATCTTTGACCCAGCTATCATTCAGCCTAAGATTATTTAGTTTCCATGACTTTGTTTGAGTATGAAGATTCTTGTTGCTGTTGAGTTCAACATTTATTCCATGGTGGTCCGAGAAGATACAAGGAATAATTTCCATACTTTTGAATTTGCTGAGGTTAGACTCGTGTCCTAGGATATGATCTATTATGGAGGATGACCCATGGGCTGATGAGAAGAATGTATATTCAGTTTTATTAGGGTGGAATATTCTGTAGTGGTCTGTAAAGTCCATTTGTTTTAATATTTCTTTGTTTAGTTTAATTCTAATGTTTCTTTGTTTAGTTTCTTCTTGGAAGATCTATCCAAAACTGTCAAAGGGGTGTTAAAATCTCCAAATATTATAGTGCAGGAAGATATCAAGTTGTTCATATCCATTCAGGTCTACTTTATGAATTGAGGAGCATTCTGGTAGGGTGCATAAATGTTAATTATCAAAATCTCTTCATGTTGAGTGTTTCCCTTGACAAATATGTAGTGACCTTTCTTATTTTTGTTGCTTTAAAGCCAATTGCATCTCCTACTAAAATTGCAACCCCTGCTTTTTCTTCTTTCTTTTTGCCTGTATTATATAAATCCATCCCTTCACCCTGAGTCTATTTTTATCCTTTAAGGTAAGATGAGATTCTTGTATACAGCAGATATCCAGTCTGAGTTTATATATCCAATCAGCCAGCCTGTGCCTCTTTAGAGGACAATTTAAACCATTCACATTAATTGAGAGAATTGATAAGCCTGGTTGTGTTTTGGGTGTCATGAGTTTTGGATGTCCAGTGGACATTTTTAATCCTTTCACCATTGTGGAAGTTGGGTTTTGTTAAAAAATTTCTGGGTGAGTTTACTTTGGAGGTAGAGCATTGTGCTGGTCATTGTTGAGGATGGGTCTGGAAATATCTTGGAGAGCTTGTTTAATAATGGCAAATTTCTTCAACATGTCTATGTCATTAAGGTATTTGATTTCTCCATCACAAATGAAACTCAGTTTAGCTGGATACACGATCCTGGGCTAGAAATTGTTTTGTTTTAGGAGATTGAAGTTCGATGACCATCTTCTTCTGGCTTGAAATGTTTTGGCTGAGAGATCGGCAGTCATTCTGATACTTCTCCCTTTGTAGGTGATGCTTTTCTTATGTCTGGCTGATTGCAGAACTTTCTCCTTTGTCTTACCTTTGGCAAAGTTAATCACAATGTGTCTAGGAGATGCTTTATTTGGATTGAGTCATGTTGGGGTTCTGAAATTGTCTTCTATCTGAATTTCTGTACCTCTTGCAATGCTTGGGAAATTCTCTTCCAAAATCTCTTGGAGTAAAGCATCTGTACCTTTAGGACAATCCTCTTCTCCTTTAGGAATTCCTATAAGATGAATGTTTGATCTTTTGGAGTGATACTACAACTCTTTCAGGGAATAATCAGTTTTTGCTCTCCATTTGTCTGCCTCTTTGAGTGTTTGGGAACATTCAAAAGCTTTGTCTTCAATTTCAGAGATCCTTTCTTCTCCCTGGTCAACTCTATTACTGAGGGATTCTACTGTATTTTGGAGCTCCTCAACTAACTTTTTCATTTCCTTGAGCTCTGCTATCTCTTTTCTCATTATCTCTTTGGTGACTTTGTCTTTGAATTCATTAATTTCTTGAGACAACTTTAGAACTACTCTTTGGAATTCAGTTTCTATTTTTTTTCCATTCTATTTATCTTATTTGCAATCCATATTATTAATTTGATTTCTGACATTGCTGCCATTTGTCTATGCATGGCATCTTCAGTTATATCTCCTTTGTCATTTCTTGCAGGGGTTGATCTACTGTGGATATTCATGTTGCCAGAGTTCTTCTGTTGAGTTCATACCATGTTTATTTCCCACCATTTGGTTATTAGAACTGGTAGGGAGAGATTGAATTGGGGTTCCCAGGCAGTAGAGATAGCCCCTTACCAAAGCTCTAGGCTTTATAATTGTGGCTTATCTCCTACAACCTTACGAAGGCCCCTTTCAGAGTTTTGGCCAGAGACTCTGAAGACCTACTTGGTGAGCTAGCACAAGCTAACTCTTTTTTGATATCTGCCAACCTCTACCCTATCTTAAGAAACCACAGTATTACGTTTAAATCTCAACTGTGAAGAGATGCAAACAGCTGCAATGCCCAGCCCCCACCCTTTAATTCTTTTACACTACAGAACTCAGAATGTCCCCCAGTGGACAGCCCCAGACATGGGTTCCAATTAAATTGTCTCAGGTGGTGCAAACCCTGCTCAACAGAGAGGGATTCAAGGCTCTCCAACAGCACAATTGAAGCCAGGGATCCACACTCCTGCCTGCCAGACTCAGTCCACACTGTTGTCTGCTGGTCACAGGCCCAGTTGGAGTCAGGGGCCACATCCCTGCCCCTGAGTATCAGTCCATACCCAGCTAGCCTCTGCTTGCCAGACCAGTTCGAGTCAGGGGACCATGCCCCTGTCTGCCAGTCTTAGTCCACTCTGCCTGGCAAGCCTCTGATCATAGGCTCTGTTGGAGTCAGGGCACTGGGCCTGCCCTCCAGTCTCAGTCAACACCCAGCTAGCCTCTGCTTGCCAAACCCTTTGGAGCCAGAGGACCATGCCCCTGTCTGTCAGTCTCAGTCCACTGCCTAGCAAGCCTCTGTTCACAGGCTCTGTTAGAATCAAAGCACTACATTCCACTCGCAGATCTCAGTCCTCACCTGTAAGCCTCTGCTCACCAGCCCCACTGCAGACAGGGGACCATGCCCTGGCCCTCAGGTCTTGGTTCACACCCAGTAAGCCACTGCTCAAGGGTTCTGTTGGTAAAAGGGGGCCACATCCTTGCTCTCAGGTCTTAGTCCATGCCTTGCAAGCCTCTGCTTGCAGGCCCATCAGGGACTGGGGAACAGCCTGTCTGCCAAACTCAGTTGACACAGGGCAACCACTCTCCCACTGTGAGTTCCATCAGAGCTGGGGGTTCTGCACTATGTCCCACCAGACACAGCCCAAACTGAGGGTCAACACTACCACTGGCCGGGCATAGTCATAACCAGGGGACTACTCCCCCTTCTGAGTGTCCCTTTCTTCCCACACCCTCTCTCTTTCCTGTTAGTCACAGATTCCATCCTGATGGTTGGTGGTTCACACTATGCCCGTATCTCTCAGGACAAGACCAAATACTCTATGTTTGGGGAAGAATACAGACTGCCATGTGAGGGTCAAAGGGTAGACTGAGAGTTTGGACCTGTGGGGGAAAATATGTGTTCAATTTTATGCCTGGGAGAGTGGTGTCTATGTTCATAAGTGGGACCTCCCTGGAGAAAGAAACCTGGAGTTTAGTGGCTCTCTCCAGCGAGGTAAAATGAGAGGTCTTTTGTTCTCTGCTCCTTCACACATAGCCTGTGGCAAGCCTGGGGGAGAGGTCTCCCATCCTCTAGTTGATAGGCTTTGTACCTGTAATTTGTTTTCTTGAATGCTCTTCCTTGGAGTTACAGCTTGCCAAACTTCTTTCTTGGCTCAGTTCCCCACCTTTGGCTTCATAGAGTCCAATTCCACCCAGTTTTTCTTCCTCTGCTCAGGAGCCTCTGCTGAGTGTTGCTATTAGTCAGCCATCTTCCCAGAATTCCATGGGGAAATTTTTTTTAATCATTGGTTCAGAATTTTGTAGAGGATTTTCTTAAAGGATTCATTCAAATCACTCTGAGTCTTTTTGTTTATTGCCTGTGTGACCATCACTGTCAGCTGCATACCCATAGACTATCAGCTCTTTGTAGGCAGGGACTCTATGTTATTCACTGCTCTATCCCTAGGGCTTAGAACATTACCAAAGACTATGTAGTCAGGAGCCATCGGTCAGGTCTTCCTTCTTAATGCCATCATATCTAAGCAAGTAGAACCTATGAAGGCAGACCAGCTCCGAGGAAAAAATAAAGATCCCCAGCACCTGGTCCAGACCCCAGGCTGGTAAGTGCCTCACAATGTATTTTAATTGGTATGTATAGACCATTGATATTTAAAGTGATTATATAGTTGGATTAATATCTACTATGTTCATTACTCTTTCTATTAATTGCCTTTGCTCTTTATTCCTATTTTTGTCTTCCATTCTCGTTCTGTCATTTGTGGTTTTTACTAAGCATTTTATGTGATCCCATTTTCCGTTTTTTCTTAGACTATCAGTTATATTTCTTTATAAACTTTTTTAGTGGTTTCCTTAGAGTTCTCAATATACATTTATAATTAATCTACATCTGTTTTCAATAACCCCATATCACTTCAGAGGTAATGCAAATACCTTATAGTAACAAAATATTCCTATTTCCTCCATCTTGTCCCTTGTCTTCTTGCTGTCATTCATTTTACATAAGCTGTAGTCATTGACTACATTGTTGCTATAATTACCTGAACAAACTGTTACCTGTTAGATCAATTAAGAATAAGAAAAATAGGCTTGGTGCCCATAGCTCAGTGAGTAGGCTGCCGGCCACATAAACCAAATGAGAAAAAGAATAAGAAAAATAAAAGTTTTTATTTTACCTTCAGTTATTTTTTTATAATGCTCTTTATAAGGTTCCTTCTGCATAAAGAAAGGAAGAACATTATAAGTAAAAACCTTTCTGAAGGCCTTTTAAAAACATTTCTTGCAAGGTAGGTTTACTGGTGACAAATTCTCTCAATTTTTGTTTGTATGACAAAGTTTTTAAATCTTTACATTTGAAGGATAATTCCACAGAATACAGAATTTCAAGTTGGTGATTTTTTTCTCTCAAACTATAAAGTATTTCACACCATTCTTCCTATTTTCATGGTTTCTGAGTTTCTGAGGATGTAATTTTTATCTTTGCTCCTCTATAGGTAAGATTTTTTTCCTCCTGCTGATTTCAAGATTTTTGTTGTTGTTATTCTTGATTTTATTTTTGCAATTTGAATATGAGTTTGGGGGATTTATCCTTCTTGATATTCTCTGAGCTTCCTGGGTCTGTGGTTTGGTGTCTGTTATTAATCTGGGAAAATTCTCCAGTATTATTGCTGAGAATATTTCTTTTGTTTCTTCCTTTCTTCTCTTTCTGGTATTCCCATCACGCATATGTCACATCATTTGTAGTTGTTTCACAGTTCCTACTTATTATGTTTCGTTTTTTCTCATTACATTTTGTTTTTTTCTCTTTATATTTACTTGTTCTTTTTTCTTTTTACATTTAGGTTTGGGAAGTTCCTATGGACATATCTGTAGACTCAGAGATTCTTTCCTCAGCCATGTCCAGCCTACTGCTGAGACCATCAAAGGCATTTTTTGTTTCTGTTATGGTAACTTTGATCTGTAGCATTCCTTTCTGATTCTTTCTTAGTGTTTTCATCTGTCTGTGTACGCTACCCATCTGTTCTTGCATGTTGTCTACTTTCTCCATTAGCCCCTTAGCATTTTATTCATAGTTGTGTTAAATCCACAGTCTGTTAATTCCAATACCAGCCTGGTTTATCTGAGTTGGTCCTGATGCTTGCTCTGTCCCTTCAAAGTGTGCTTTCTGCTTTTAAGTATGCCTTGTAATGTTTTGCTGAAAGGCAGACAGGATGTAGTAGGTAAAAGGAACTGCTGTAAAGTAGCTTTTTTTAGTCTATAGTCACGTGAGTGGGTCTCAGTCTGTTAGTAAGCCTGGACCTCTGGACTGTGAACTTCACATGTGATGATCAGTTTCTCTCCCTTGGGTGAGACAGGATGGTTATAGCAGGCTGCAGTTGAGTATTTCCTTTATCCCACAAGGAAGGCTAGAGGGGCAGGAGTTGAATATTTTCCTCTTCCCAGATAAGCTGGGCTCTGGCAAAACTCTCTTAGGCTTTGGTTAAAGTTTCTTCAGGGAGTAGGCCTTGTTAGAAAGAGGAGAATGCTCTAGTGTCATTTTAAAAATTGTTACTCTTGACCAGGTGTGAGAGCTATAATCCTAGCACTTTGGGAGACAGGAGGATGGCTTAAGGCTAGGAGTTCAAGACCAGCCTAAGCAACATAGTAAGACACTCTCCCTCCCCTCATCTCTACAAAAAAACAGAAAAATTAGTCAGGCATGGAGGCTTGCACCAGTAGTCTCAGCTACTGGGGATGCTGAGGCAGGAGGATCACTTGAGTCCAGAAGTTCAAGGCTGCAGTGAGCTATCATACCACTGTACTCCAGCCTAGGTGACAGAGTGAGACTCTATCTCAAAAAAAAAAAAAAAAAGATACTTTTCCCAACCCCCTACTGAAAGAACAAGGGGATTTTTTTTTTTTTTTTAATATTCACTGTGAGAACCTGTTTGAGCTCCTAGAAGTACAATTCACAAAAGTGTGTCATGCCCCCAACCCCAGCCTTGTGACTTGTCCTACTGGACTCTTCATCTCTTGATTTGTCTTTACTGATCCTCCAGGAAGTTGTCAGTTTTCCCTACCTTGGCACAGGTTCCAAGAGGTTTTTATTTTCTTAAGTTTTGGTTGTCTGTATCTGTTTGTCTATCTCCTCAATTTTGGAGGTTGCAGTTTTCCTTCTGACCTCATTTCTCTGACAGATCTAAGCAGAGCTGTTGATTTTTCATTTTATTCAGCTTCTTATTTGTTGGGATAGAGGAAGGGTTTCTACACTCTTTACTTGCTGAACTGAAAATTGAATGTCTCATTTTATTTTTCAGAGTTCTCAGCTGTAAATTCTATCCAGGAGTTTTAATGTAATTTAGTGAGAGAGATAGGGTAGAGTGTACTCCATCTTTACTAGAAATTTTGTTCCCAGTTTGTTTTTTGGAACAAAATCCAATAAATATATGATCAGAGAAAATATTAAGAATGTATTTTAACATAATATTACTAGTTTCTTCTGGGTGGCAAGATTTGAGGAGGTTTCCTTTTTATTTTTTATTGT
Organism: Otolemur garnettii; assembly: GCF_000181295.1. Lineage (NCBI taxonomy): Eukaryota > Metazoa > Chordata > Mammalia > Primates > Galagidae > Otolemur > Otolemur garnettii. The sequence goes on along the minus strand of NW_003852541.1, from coordinate 4,204,360 downwards.
TGAGGATTCATTGAGGGTACAAAGAACCAGGTTACACTGCTTGCATTTGTTAGGTAAAGTCCCTCTTATAATTGTGTCCCACTCCCAAGAGGTGTGTTACACACTGTGACCACCCTCCTCCCTCACTCTGTCCCTCTCTCCAGTCCCCCATCCCCCTACCCCCTGCCATGTATTAGCATCAATTGTCCTCATATCACAATTGAGTACATTGGATTCTTACCTCTCCATTCTTGTGATGCTTTACTAAGAAGTATGTGTTTCAATGCCATCTAGGTGAATACAAAAGACACATATTTTTTGTGGCTGAATAGTATTCCATGGTATACATACAATACAGTTTGTTAATCCATTCCTGGATTGGTGGGAATTTAGGTTGTTTCCACAGTTTGGCAATTGTAAATCCAGCATCAATAAACAGTCTAGCGCAAATGTCCTCATGACAAAAGGATTTTTTTATCTTCTGGGTAGATGCCCAGTATGGGATTGCAGGATCAAATGAGAGGTCTAGTTTGAGTTCTTTGAGGGTTCTCCAAACTTCCTTTCAAAAGGTTGTAGTAGTTTGCAGTCTCACCAGCAGTGTAAAGGTATTCCCTTTTCTCCACACCCACACCAGCATCTGCAACTTTGAGATTTTGTGATGTGGGCCATTCTCACTGGGGTTAGATGATATCTCAGGGTGGTTTTATTTGCATTTCTCTGATCATTAGGGATGAGGAGAAATTTTTCATATGTTTGTTAGCCATTCATCTGTCTTCTTTAGAGAAGGTTCAATTCATCTCTCTTGCCCATTGATATATGGGTTTCTTTGCTCTTTTTATGTTGACTAATTTGAGTTCTCTATAGATTCTAGTTATCAAACTTTTGTCTAATTCATAACATGAAAATATCTTTCCCCATTCTGATATTTGTGTATTTGCTTTGGTTATTGTCTCCTTAGCTAAACAGAAGCTAACCAGTTTAATTAAGTCCTATTTGTTTATTTTTGTTGCTGTTGCAATTGCCACTAGAGTCTTCTTCATAAAGTCTTTCCCGGGGCCAATGCCTTCAAGTGTTTTCCCCACAGTTTCTTCAAGGATTTTTATTGTTTTGTGCCTTAGATTTAAATCTTTTATCCATCTTGAATCAATTTTACTGAGTGGAGAAAGGCATGGGTCCAGTTTCAGTCTTTTACATGTGGCTAACTAGTTCTTCCAGCACCATTTGTTGAATAGGGATTCTTTCCCCCAGTGTATTTTCTTGTTTTGTTTATCAAAGATCAGGTGGTTATAAGATGTTAGATTCATTTCATGGTTTTCTATTCCAGATGTCCATGTCTCTATTTTTGTGCCAATACCATGCTGTTTTGATCACTACGGCCATGTAATATAGCCTAAACTCTGGTAGGCTGATGCCCCTGACTTTATTTTTATTACTAAGAACTGCCTTAGCTATGTGGGGTCTTTTCTGGTTCCATGCAAAATGAAGAATTATTTTTTCCAAATCTTGAAAGTATGATGTTGGTATTTTAATGGGAATTGCATGGGGAGGTTTCTGATTCACTCATTGGTAATTTCCAAATTTTCTCTAGTGAGCATAATTACTTATATAATTAGGGAAAAATCATTAAACACTCATAAAATAACCTAGATGTGGTGATCTCACATTTAGTGGTCAGAAAAATTTCCACAGTATAAGTTTCAGACTATTTGGACAGAGGGAGGGTTCACATGAAGCGGGATAAGGCGGCACCCAAATGATGTAAACATTCTCATTCCAGCCCTGAATACCTTATTGGCTCAGGAGGAAGGAAGAAAATCAGCACAGATGCCGGCATCTGCTTTTCAAAACAATGGAGCTTTGGGGCTTTGTTTATTTTACTTTGCATTATCTATTTTATATTGCCTAAATAGTCCATTAAAATAAGAATATAAAAACCAAAGAAAAGAGACATTGCCATGAGCTATTACAGAGGGCCCCATATACCTATCCCATTAGTCAGCCCTGGGGACGTACAAATTGGCTGAATGGTAGCCTCCAAATAGATATGTCCATGTCCTAATCTCTAGAATCTGTAAATGTTATCTTCTTTAGAAAAAGAGTCTTTGGCTCGGCGCCTATAGCTCAACCAGCTAAGGCGCCAGCCACGTACACCTAAGGTGGTGGGTTCGAATCCCCAGCCCAGACCCGCCAAACAACAATGACGGCTGCAACCAAAAAATAGCCGGGCGTTGTGGTGGGCGCCTGTGGTCCCAGCTACTTGGGAGGCAGAGGCAGGAGACTCGCTTGAGCCCAGGAGTTGGAGGTTGCTGTGAGCTGTAATGCCACAGCACTCTACCCAGGGGGACAGCTTGAGGCTCTGTCTCAAAAAAAAAAAAAGAAAAGAAAAGAAAAGAAAAAGAGTCTTTGCAGATGTAGTTAAGGATTATGAGATGAGGAGCTCATCCCAGGTTTCTGGGTAGGCTCTAAATCTGATAGTGAGAGACATACCAGAGAATAAGCATACTCTTACAGAGGAGAAAGTGCTATGGAGACTCAGGCAGATTCTGAAGTCATATGGCCACAAGTTAAGGAAGCTGTAGTCTCCAAACCTTAGAAGAGGCAGAAAATGTATTACCTTCTGGAGCCTCAGGAAACCCTGCTGATGGCATTTTGGTCTCAGCCATTTGGTCAAAACTGTGAGATAATACATTTCTGTTGTTTTAAGCCACCAAGCTTGTTGCAAATGGTTAAAGCAATTGCAAATGGTTAAAGCAATACCAAGAAGCTAATATACCTACAGAGAGCTCAGACTGTTGGGAGGTCACTCTGCCCAGGCCAGCTCAGTCCAGAAACCAGACCTAACTCAGACCAATGAAAAGTCAGTTGCAATCTGATACGGGAGAGCAGAAGTGTGCAGGCAGAGCCTTAGCAGGAGACAAGGCCTCTAACCAGGAGCTTGTTGTCCTCTGAGAAGGGATTCTTGAGAGACCCATTGCTATGCTATAGAAGTATCTCTGCTGTGCATGTTATTTGACTTAATGTCATATCCTTTGGCAAATGTGTGCATCAATCAGGATAGGTGAAACCATGATGTGATAACAAGGAAACTTAAAGTTTCCTTGGTGAAGTACAACATGTTACACACTTATAATAGGTCCTCTATGGCTTCTGCTCCATGTTTTCCTTCTCCAGGAACCAGGCAAAGAAGCAGCCACCATTTCAATAGCCATTTCAATTGTCAACATCACAGATGGAAAGAGCTTTGGCAGATCTGACATAAGCAATTAAATGCTCCAACTCATTGGGCTGACTCATTAGCTGTCCACCGCCCAAACAAGAAGACTGGGAAGTATGATCCTATCATGTGCTCAGAAGATGGAGAGCTAAAACTTTGTAAACACAATGACAGCACACTTTCTGTGGATCCAAAGCCCCTATGTCCCACTTATTTTTCTATAATAAAAAATTCTGTAATCTCAGCAAGGTCCTGTCCAACACAGGACCTTGCTGAGATTATGTTTGGCTACTGTTGAATGTCAAGAAGGAAGGGAAAGAGGGAGGGGAGGGAGGAGGGAGGGAGGAAGAAAAATGTTTCTGACATGTAGAAAGTGATCACAATGATTTTTTCCAAACCAGCACTAAAAATGGAACACAGCAAGAGTCCCACAAACAGAAGCTGAATGCAAATTGACTCTTATTTGTGTCTCTTCTAATTTCAACTTGAAGTGTTTTGTCAAAACTACAGAGCCTGGAGTCAGGAACAAGGTGGGTGCTTGTGGAGCCCACCTGGGCAATCAGAACCCAGGGCTAGTATGTGTGGCCATGGATAGGTTAGGCGTCCAAGCAGCCTCTGCCAGGGCTGCTCTTCCTATTCCCACCCTTGGTTCAGGCACAGACACCACTGCAGAGGTATCCTGGTGACCCAGGGCATGCCCAGTCCTACACACCATTGTGCTCACTTTCTCTGCTCTGACAAGCCCTGAGTTGGTATCTGCAGGTTGCCTTTAAAGAGCCCCTCTAGATGACACTACAGATATATGACCTTGTTTTTGTTTCAGTTTTATCCTTAAATTAGTTATGATTTGTTGATTGGAGGTGTCAGAAACCGCACTCAGGGTGCGCCTGTGGCTCAAAGGAGTAGGGCACTGGCCCCATATGCCAGAGGTGGCGGGTTCCAACCCAGCCCTGGCCAAAAAAAGAAAGAAAAAGAAACTCCCCACTCAAAATGAGTTATAGAAAAGAGTGCAGGGGATTTCAGGTATGGTTGGATCTAGGTGTCTAAACCAATGCCCTGCTTATCAGTTTGGCTTTCCTCTTTATTAGCCTCATTCTTAGATTGGTTCTTCCCCATCTTACAGCCCTAACTTGTGAGTCTAGGCCAGTGCCAGGAGCATGATCAGGTTCAATAAACATTTGCACAATGAAGGAATGTAATAGCATCTAGGAATATAAAATCAATACCCACAAATCAGTAGTCTTCATACATGCCAATAGTCAAGCCAAGAATAAAATCAAAGACTCTAGTCCTGCTGGGCACCGTGGCTCACGCCTATAATCCTAGCACTCTGGGATGTCAAGGCTGGTGGATTGCCTGAGCTTACAAGTTCGAGGCCAGTCTGAGCCAGGGAGAGACCCTGTCTCTAAAAAATAGCTGGGCATTGTGGTAGATGCCTGTAGCCCTACCTACTTAGGAAACTGAGGCAAGAGAATCGCTTAAGCCCAAGAGTTTGAGGTTGTGAGCTATGACAACATGGCACAACAAGGCAACAAAGTGAGACTCTGTCTCAAAAAAAAAAAAAAAGACTCTATTCCTTTTACAGCAATGCCAAAGCAGATGAACTACCTGGGAATATATCTAACAAAGGATGTGAATGATCTCTATAAAGAGAACTGTGAAATCCTGAGAAAAGAAACAGCAAAGATGTTAACAAATGGAAGAACACACCATGCTTGTGGCTGAGAAGAATAAACATTGTTAAAATGATCATACTGGTTTGGTGCTTGTGGCTCAAGTGGCCAATGTGCCAGCCACATACACCCGAGCTTGCGGGTTCCAATCCAGGCCAGGCCCACCAAACAACAATGACGGCTGCAACCAAAAAATAGCTGGCGTTGTGGCAGGCGCCTGTAATCCCAGCTAATTGGGAAGCGGAGGCAGGAGAATTGCTTGAGCCCAGGAGGTTGCTATGAGCTGTGATGCCACGACACTCTACTGAGGGTGACAGCTTGAGGCTCTGTCCCAAAAATAAAATAAAATGTTCATACTGCCCCAAACAATCCACAGATATAATGCAATCCCTATCAAAACATCAATGTCCTACTTTAAAGAACTTTAAAAAACAGTACTTTGTTTTATATGGAACAGGAAAAAAGTCCAAATAGCCAATCCAATTCTTAGAAATAAAACAAATCTGGGGGCGTCACATTACCAGACTTCAGGTTATACTCTAAGTCTATAGTGATCAAAACAGCATGGTACTGGCACAAAAAGAGAGATATAGACCTATGGAATAGGATAGAGAATCTAGAGATGAACCCAGCCACATATTGCCATTTGATATTTGATAAGCCTAACAAAAGCATGCACTGGGGAAAAGAATCCTTATTTAACGAATGTTGCTGGGAGAACTGGTTAACCACAGGTAGAAGACTGAAACTGGACCCACATCTATTGTCATTGACAGAAATTGATTCTCACTGGATAAAAGATTTAAATTTAAGACACAAACAATAAAAATTCTAGAAGACAGTGTGGGGAAAATGCTTGAAAATATTGGCCTGGGAAAAGATTCTATGAGGAAGACATCCCCCATCCCCACCCCCAGCAATTGCAGCAATACCAAAAATAAATAACCGGGATTTGGTTTTTGGTTTTTTTGAGACAGAGTTTCACTTTTCACCCTTGGTAGAGTGCCATGGTGTCATAGCTCACAGCAACCTCAAACTCTTGGGCTTAAGTGATCCTCTTGCCTCATTTGACCCTTATTAATGCTCCACTTTAATGCCACTTTTAACATCTTTTCCCAGCCTTCCAAGTAGCTGGGACTACAGGCGCCCAGCTAGTCTTTCTATTTTTAGTAGAGATGGAGTCTCACTCTTGCTCAGGCTGGTCTTAAACTCCTGAGCTCATGTGATCCACTGACATCAGCCCCCCCCAGAGTACTAGGATTATAGGCATTAGTTACTGTGCCTGGCCAATAACTGGGATTTGATCAAGCTAAAAAGCTTCTGCACATCTAAGGGTACCACAAACAAAGCAAACAGATAGCCTTCAGAATGGGAGAAGATTTTTGTATGTGATGAATCTGACAAAGGCCTGATAACTGGAATCTACACAGAACTCAACAACAACAGCAAACAACCCCATTTATAAGTGGGCAAGAGACTTGAACAGAAATTTCTCTGAAGATGATAGACAAATGGCCAAACAAACATAGGAAAAATGTTTATCATCTTTAATCATCAAGAATTGCAAATCAAAACCACTTTGAGATATTACCTAACTCCAGTAAGGTTAGCCCACATCACAAAGTCCCCAAACTGCAGATGCTGGTGTGGATGTGGACATAAGGGAACACTTTTACACTGCTGGTGGGATTGCAAAGTGATACAACCTTTATGGAAAGAACTATGGAGAATTATTAAAGAATTAAAGGTCAACTTTCCATTTGATCCCACAGTCTCATTACTAGGTATCTATCTAGAAGAACAAAAATCATTTTACCCGAAAGACATTTGCACCAGAATGTTTATTGCAGCTCAATTCATAATTAAGTCATGGAAGCAACCCATGAATGAATTACAAATTGTGATATATGTATACCTTGGGATACTATTCAGCCATAAAAAGATGGAGACTTTACTCTGTTATGTTTACCTGGATGGAGTTAAAACACATCTTTAGAGTAAAGTGTCTAAAGAATGGGGAAAAAAATACAATGTACTCAATACTAATATGAAACCAATATATAAACAATTACATGCTTATACAAATGGTAAAACACAAATACAGTCCAGCAAGGGGGTGGGGTAAAGAGGGAGGGGGAGGGTATTCGGCTGGATCTCAGCTAATGTGCACCCAGCATGCCTCCTAGGTGAACTTTATCTTGAAAGTGAGAGCAATGTAACCTAAAAATCATACCTTCATATTACAGTAATTTGAAATTTAAAAAAAGAAGCAATGAACTCTTTCAAATGACATTAATGAGGATATATATTAAAGCATCAGGCTTTCACTAACCATGACTTGTTAATTTTTTTCATTGCTAAAGTAGTAAGCAAATTTCTACCAGTAGGAACCAATTCTACTGCCTTTCTGTACCTCCTAAAATTATCAAAGTGAATCTCAAGTCTCCATGTCCTTCTGTCATCTTCTAAGTACTTCATTGCTCTCTTTTTCTTGGATATGAATAAATCTGAAGTATCCTGATAAGAAAAAAAATAAACACTTGCACAATGAATGAAATACTTGTGCAGTGAACTGTGACCCTTAGCACTCCAGGTTCACATCCTATCAGCTTAGCAATTCCAAGGAAAAGGCCGTAACTTTCCAAAGCAAAAGTCCTTAGGGCTTACTCTGATTAGTCTGGCGTGGGTTTGGGTCATATATTTGTCAGAATAGGCTAGACTTTGCTATGGTAACACATAAATCCTGAAATCTCAATGACTTAACATAATAAAATTTTACTGCTTATATCATATAGTCCAGTGTGTTTGAGGAATGGGAGCTTTGCTTCGAGTGGTCACTAGATGGCCAGGCTCCTTCCGTTTTGTGATCCTACCATCTTCAGTGCAAGGCCTCAAGATTATGGGAAGACAAGAGATAATGTTATCTGCTGGAGATATTGTGAGGTCAGGCATGGAATTGGCATGTAGTATTTCTGTCATATTCCATTGATCAAAGCTGACCAGGAGGAGAATAAAGTTGTTTGGTAAATGCCTCATATAGTATCTTGCTTTAGGCCAGTGACCCTCCTTAAGCCAGTCACTAAGACCAGGAGGTTTCCTTGCGCTGATTGACCAGGCCTGGGTTTCATGCTCAGTCCAAAGTCTCAGGCCAAAGTCTGGAGAGGGAGTCAGCACCCCCAGACTGCATGGACTGGCTGTGGAGGAGGGCTTCTCCCTTGTGGAAGAATCGGGGTGCCTTTAGTACAAGGGGGAATGGGTGTTAGACAAGCAGAAATAACACTGACCACTAATACCTGGGCATTGCTTCTTCATTCCTCCCTAGCCCACTAGGGCCAGCATATACCTGCCAAGTGTCCTCTGCTAGGTCAAGCCAGCAAAAGGGCTTAAAACAGCCTCAGCTTTACTTACATTATTCCCAAATAACTTTCATACCCTGGTAGTCCATGAGAATCTAATTTAGTGAGAATTTTGTAATTCTAGACAGAGCATAGATTTACAGCAGTGTGTTAAAAACTCCTAGAGTTAATATGTATTTTAATAACTCCAAGAAACCAATCATAAAATTCATATATAGGACTTGTAGAAAACTTGTCAGCTTTGACTGATATATGCTACAGTAACACATGACCCCACATCTCAGTGCTTAAAGCAACAAGGTTTACTTTTTTCTCCTGTTCCACAGTGACAGTGACCAGCCAAGTTCTATGTAAGTCTACTGCTAGACATAGGTTAAAGAATCATCCCCACCAAGACACACCATTCTCTTAGCAAAGAGGACAGAACTGGCTGAACTACGTGATGGCCTTGAGAGCTTCTGTTCTGACATTGTCTAGTCACTTCTGCTTACATTCCACTGGCTATTGCAATCACAAAGCCAAGTCCAACGTCATTGGGGAGAGGCAGTTTACTCCACCCTGAGGGAGCACTGTGGAGTTGTGGGCAATGGGCAGGGATCTCTTACAGGAAAGGGGAGGGCAAAAAATTGGGAACAAAACAGAATGTACAAATATAAAAAATAAATGCAATTATCACAGTATCATCACCCAGAGAAAACCACTGTTGACATCTTGGTGGATTTCTTTCAGAATATTTTTCTAGGCATATGTAAACAAAAGTGTCCATCTAATCACACTTCATATGAATCAATCAAAATACTCAAACCAAGGCAAGCAAACCCAGGCAAATCTAAGCAACCAGCATAGTCAAACTTTAATGAGATGATCCAATCAGGCAACTCAGCCCAAAAGAGCTCATTAATTTGACTGGAGACAGATTAATTGGTCCAACACTTGTTGAGGGCCTGCTGTATGTCAGGTATTGGTATCTGTTGACTTCAGTATTGATGTGACTAGGTAAATTAAGTCCAACATCTGACCTCAAATGAAAGTGAACATTTTTTCCTAAAGTATATCTAATATCTGTTTTAAACTTAATTTATGAGGAAGATTTTTCTGTGTTGCTAAATTCTTTATAAATGTAATTTTAATGACCACGTAAGGGTGTATTATATGGTCATATAATGATTACTTAACCCAAGTCTCATTTCTTTCTTTCTTTTTTGTTGCCGTTTTTGGCTGGGGCCAGGTTTGAACCCATCACCTCCGATATATGGGGCCAGCATCCCATTCCTTTGAGCCACAGGTGCTGCCCTAGTCATGACATTTTAAATGCTTCTAATGGCCAGGAGGTGGTGGCTCACACCTGTAATCTTAGAACTCTGGGAGGACCAGGTGTTGGATCGCTTAAGCTCAGTAGTTCCAGACCAGCCTAAGCAAGAGCAAGACCCCATCTCCAAAAATAGCCAGACATTGTGGCAGGTACCTGTAGTTCCAGCTACTCAGGAGGCTAAGGCAAGAGGATTGCTTGAGCTCAAGAGGTTGCTGTGAACTGTGATGCCACAGCACTCTACCAAGGGCGACAAAGTGAGACTATCTCAAAAAAAAAACAACACACACACACATTAGACATAGTAAACAAAAGTGTCCTAATGCTTCTAATTTCTGAGTTTTTGAACAATCACATGTATTTGCAAAAAACTTTCTTCTTATAAAATTAACTCATTTTCGTCACAGAAAACACAGATAGGAAAATAAGAAAATTCAATCTGTTATTCAACCATCTAGCGATAATCATATGGCTATACTTAAACATACACATTCATTGGTAAACAAAAGTGGGATCATTTCAAACATATTGCTGTGTGATTTTCTGATTTTTACTCATGTTTGAGACTCATAGAAGGGAACTAATAAGACAAAGGTTATGGGCATGTTTTAATTCTTGGTACATTTCACTGTTCTAAAATGTCACATTAATGTGCACTTCCTCCAGCCTTACATAAGTGCCTCCCCCATAATCACGATTGTGATCGTGCCTTGCTTCCGTATTTTCCGGAAAAAGACTTGAATTCCAATGATATACCAAGTAGATAATATGCCTAGGTGGCAGGTTAGTCCCTGAGAGGCCTGGTGCTTTGAGGTAATGCCAGCCCCTGCCTCACCTGTGTTATGAACAACGCTGCTCTGGGACTCAACCCTGTCCCTACCTCCTTTCTCTGGACATTCAGCAGCTTCTAGTCACTGCCACCATTGAGCCTTGTCGCCACCTGATGGATTAGGTGTAATCCATGGATGAATAGTACTCCTCTACTGTAATAATAATACAGTGTAATACTCTAGTAATAATAATAATGATACTCCTCTACTGTAATAACTTACAGAAACCTCATGGGAAGGCTGGACCTATTATAAAAAATGGAATACTGCAATTGTGCATCAAAAGACACTAATTACAGAATAAAAAGGGAACCCATAGAATAGGAGAAAATATTTGTCAATCGTGTATCTGATAAAGGATTTATACCCAGAATATATAATAGAACTCCTACAATTCAACAACAACAGAAAGTCAATTTTAGAAATGAGCAAATGATATTTCTCCCAAGAAGATACACAGTTGGCCCATAACCACATGAAAAGATGCTTGCCACCATTAATAATTAGGGCCGTGTAAATCAAAACCACAGTGAGACACCACCTCTCACCCATTGTAATGGCCACTATCAAAATAAATGCCAGTGGGAATGTGGAGAAATTAGAATACTTGTGCACTGTTGGTGAGAATGTAAAATGGCACGGCCACTGAGGAAAATGATGTGGTAATTCCTCAAAAACTAAAAATTAGAATTGCCATACAACCTAGAAATTCCATTTCTGGATATATACCCCAAGAATTAAAAGCTGGATCTCAAAGAGGTATTTGTACACTCATGTTCATAGCAGCATTATTCACAATAGCTTAGAGTTGAAAGCAATCTAAATGTCCATCAACATATGACTGGATAAACAAAATGTGGCATATACACACCATGGAATATTATTTAGCCTTAAAAACCAAGGGAATTATGACACATGCTCAATGAACCTTGAGTGGTTATGCTAAGTGAAATGAGCCAGACCCAAAAGGACAAATACTGCCTGATTTGACTTATCTGAGGTACCTACAGTAATCAAATTAATAGAAATAGAAAGTAGAATGGCGATTTCCTGGGACTGAGGGGAGGGAGAATAGGGAGTTATTGTTTAAAGGGTATAGAATTTGTTCTACAAGAAAAATTTTCTGGAGATGGATGATGATAATGATTGCACAACAATGTGAATTCACTTAATACCTCAGAACTTACACTTAAAAATGGTTAAGATGATACATTTTGTTATGTGTATTATAACACAGTGAAAAAATGTTGGACAAAAAATGGTCTTGGAAATAGTTGGTGGTGTTGGCTGCACAACACTATGAATGTAATTAGTATCACTGAATAGGACACTTAAAAAATAAAGCAGTATACAGGCAGTCCCTGGGGTTGGGCACAAGAGAATGTTCTTGAGAACATCTTTAGGTTAGATTTGTATGTAACTTGGATCCCTGATGAACAGCACATATATGATGGTAATAATAATAACAAGAATGCTATAATGGCTCATTATGTGGTAATAATAATACAGTGTAATACTACAGTAATAATAATAATGATACTTCTCTACTGTAATAATAAGTTACAGAAACTATTGTGCTCTTTCTTTTGATTCAAACAGAAAATAAAAATAAACTCATACAAAAAGTTTAGGGAAGAGATAGAAGCATTTTCAAAAAAGAATATTCAAAGTTAACATTCATCTAATGTCACATCAATGCCTTGCCTACTGGAAGGGGCATTTGTGAGGCAAGAAGAGAGGCTGACATTAATAAACAGTGAAGATGGTGGGGATGGTGCTGGAGAGGACAAAGTGGGTGCTGGAGAATCAGGGTTTGATTCTGTTGCTGCAGGAGAGGAGCTTACAACTGAAGTTGGCTTCTTAAAAAAGGTATCTGGGGTTGTTTGCACACATTTTTTTTCTTTTTTTTTTTTCACCATAAATGGCCTTGTAGCAGCTGATATTCTCGCTATCTATTTAGTAAGCCTTTGTAAACTGTTTACTGTTAGGACCCTGCTTCTCAAGATTAGCAAATCCTGCTTTAATGAGATGGAAGGCTTCAGCTCATTCTTTGGTCGTAAACTTTTCTTGGCTCTGGATCATCTGATTCTTCTTCTTGTGTTTCTAATCAGCTGCTTCTCTGTCTATGAGACCAGCTGCGACGGTAAAAACGGAGCACAGACAAACCATTTACATCATGAGGGTCTGTTTACATATGAAGAAGAAACTAGTTCCCAAATTACTAACTTATGTAATTATAAATTACCTTTATGGGGAGCCTTGGCAGCCTATTCATAAGTACGGATCACCATAAGTCAGGTCATCTATAACACGGGGACTGTCTGTATTATAAAAGTAATGAATGTTGCTTCTGAGATTAAGCTGTAAAAGCCATGGCTCCATGTCACTTGCAGACCTTCTCTCTGGCTGGCTGGCTGTCACCAGCTCACTGTGATGAAGCCAGCAGCCATGTAATGAAGTACCATACAGAGAGGCCAATGTGGTAAGGAATTGAGTACAGCCTTTGGCTAACAGCCAGTGAGGACGCAAGCCCCTCAAGTCTAACAGTCTCCAAGTTTTGCCAACAACTATGTGAGTGAGCTTGGAAGGAGATCCTTCTCCAGTAGCCACCAAACTTTGAGATCATTTGTTATGCAACAATCGATAACCAAAGAGCTACTCAGGGAGTATGAAATGCTTGCTTCTTGTTGTTGTCCTTGTTTTAATGAAAACACCTAACTCCTTTTTTTTCCTTTTTGAGACAGAGTATCACTTTGTCAACCTTGGTAGAGTGCTATGGCATCATAGTTTGTAGCAACCTCCAACTCCTGGGCTCAAGTGATCTTTTTTTTTAAGAGACAGAGTCTCACTTTGTTGTCCTCGATAGAGTGCTGTGACATCACAGCTCACAACAACCTCTAGTTCTTGGGCTTAGGCAATTCTCTTGCCTCAGCCTGCTGAGTAGCTGGGACTACAGGCACCCGCCACAACGCCCAGCTATTTTTTGTTGCAGTTTGGTCAGGGTCAGGTTTGAACCACCCTTGGTTTATGGGGCCAGCACCCTACCCACTGAACCACAGGCGCCGCCCTCAAGTGATCTTCTTGCCTCAGCCTCACGAGTAGCTGGGAGGTACCCACCACAAAATCTGGCTATTTTTAGAGACAGGATCTCACATTACTCAGGCTGGTCTCGAACTCCTGAGCTCAGGCAATCCACCCACCTTGGCCTCTCAGAGTGCTAGGGATACAGGTGCGAGCCACTGCAGTCAGTCTGAAAATAGTTTTTAATCTTAAGTATTGAGAAGCATTACTCTAGATGAGAAGTGATGATAGGATCTATCACATACCAAATCAGCTTGCACTTGGGTTTTCACAGTGTTTAAAAACATTTTGCATTGGTATTTAAAACTTGGGAGATGTCCCGCACACTCTGAGATCTCGGATCTCTCTTGACAAATCAGAGACTGGGAAGCCATGGTCCTCATTCATACCTGGCAACTGGCAGCAAGGCTGAGTGGTGCTCCTCTGTTTGCCATAAAACACACTGCCCTTGTTGTCACCATTTCTGAGGGCACATGTCCCAGCTGTGACTTATCATTGCAGTTCCACCATTTCCTATGGTAGAGTTTAGAGCAGTGGTTCTCAACCTTCCTAATGCCATGGCCCTTTAATATAGTTCCTGTGGGTTGCGACCCACAGGTTGAGAACCACGGGTTTAGAGAATACTAAGATACCAAAATATTGTCCCTGCATCTTCATCAAAGAACAAGAAAGACTGAGTCAGGGCTCAGATGGTGCACTGATGGCTCATCTCTGTTCCATCTAACCACCTAATGTCTGCTGAGGCTGGGATGTCTTCATCCATCTGTATGTAGCTTGAGCTAGGATTGCTCCAACTGCCAGGGATGGATCAGCTGCGGTTTGAAGCCTCAGTTCTCACTGACAGTTGGATCCTTTGATTCTCTTCCTTGTAGTCTCAGGAACTTCCCTTCTGCAAGTGGCCTTTCTGGGTGTCTTCCCTGCAGGAGGCTAGATTTCTTACATCTTACTCCTGACATAACAGCTCACAAGGGTCCACCAGTGGAAAGTGGTAAGCCTTCTTAAGGCTTAGGACTGGAGCTGGCCCATCTGTACAACCAAAATAAAACTAATAGCACCTCTCTCAGAGGACTGTCACCAGGAACCCATGAAATGTGCTGTGGAGCTTAGAGCAACATTGACTCTGTGGGTGGCACAGAAGTGTGGGCTGGTGTGGGATTCCAGTGATGATGATGTGGGATGGGGCTGCTCACCAGAGCACCAAAACCCATCCGCTGGGGAAGCAGCAAGAAGTGTGCCTTCTCTCCTGCACCTGGGCTCAGTGCACCCTGGCCTTCCCGTCCTGGGATCCCCTCCCCACTATATCAGGAATAGCAGACAGGGTGAGGAAAGGCGATCATGACAGTCTCCTGAGACAGGTCCAGCGTGTGCTCAGCTCACTGGCACCCCAGCTCTAATGGGGTCCACAGGCAGGCCAGCAATGGGGGTGCGGTGGTGGCAAGAGCATGTGCCTGGCCCTGGGAACCCTGTCAGCATGTCTTCTTCTGCCTGGGGCCTGCAGACTGTCTCAGGGCCAGGCCCGGGCTGTGGAAACCCCTCCCAAGTGCTTGTTGGGGACAGGACTCTGGTGAGGTCCTCTGCACTACTCACCAGGCTGGGGCCCCACATAGACTAGCTGGGTTGATGGCCGCCATCATACCTTCAGAGGGGCAGGTAGGCCGGGCGGGAGTGGATGGGGTCTAGACCTGACTCCCCATGTGGGCTCCCACCAACCTTGTCTCCTGTGGCTGTCACTATGCTTTCTGAACCTCCATGGCCTCATTTGTAAATTGGTGCAATGTTCAGTGAGAAGAGGAAGGCTCCTTTTCTGTGAAGATCAGGTAACACAAGTCTGTGGGTTGGCATGACCCCGGAGCTCATGCCAGCCCACAGACTTGTGTTACCTGATCTTCACAGAACACTGCAGCATTTTGAACTGGTTGACACATTTTAATCTCAGAAGGCATTTACCTAAAATTTAAATTTCCAGCATCTCTTTGAAGATGGTGGTGGAGCTGGCACTGTGGCCTGGACATATGTGACACCAGTCCCACAAAGCCACAGGTGGCTGGAGCTGGCAGGAGCCACCCCTGTAGACAAGGGCCTCCCTGCCCAGTTGGTCAAAGTCCCAGCAACTACTTACTTCCCCAGCTGGTGGCTGTGTCTGGGCCCTGCTAGCTTCACAGTGCAAGACACTACGGTGACTCTGACCATGGGAACCAGGACAGCTGGTCACACTGAAGTATCCCCTGCTCAAGTCAAGACTCAGTCAAGACTCCATCATATACCAGCTATAGCCCACTCCTGCACTGGGAAAGTCACCCTCCCTGCCATATAGCTGTGGATAGGAGCAGGGAAGGAGTGGTACAGAGGACCCTAGGGTGGTCACACGGCTTAGTCTTCAGCCTCCTCCTTCATGCCTTCATGGGGAAGCTGCAGCTAAGGCTCCAGGCACTGTGAAAGATGTTGGCATCTGCACCTGGCCCGTGTGCAGCGAGGGTGGAGAGCACCTGGAAATTACAGACATGGGGAACGAAGGGTACACTGGGCAGGAAGCAGACTGTCCTCACATCAGAGCCACATGACCTCAGGGATCTGCTTGGCCTTGGGGTGGGAGTTCACAGAGAGACCTTACCTGCTATCCTTGCTCACACGGGACATGGAACCAAGAGTGCTTGACTACACTGAATGTGGCTCATGGGGTCCCTCTGGGAGGAGAAATGGAAGAAAACAGAGCCAGATGGGCCATTGTGGCCAGGGCCTCAGTCCTCTGGCCCTTAGACTTGGCCTTCCCTGACAGCCTTTCCTTGCCTCTGTGCTTGGAATCCCTTTTCTTATCTTTCTTTGGCAAACTCCTTAAGACACAGTGGAAAAGTTTCCTTCCGTGAGAAGACATCTCTTTTTCTGCCAGACACCACAGGGTCTTGGAAATTCCTCATTATCCTCCTGTCCTGCTACTCTGTATTGCGATAAAATATTCAAACAATGATGTTCCCATCAAACCCTTATATCCTAGGAGCAAAGGCCACCCTGTATCCCCAGTACCCAGGCCTAGGCGTGGTACACAAAGGTGCCTGGCACACAGAGGCATCTGAAACTTCTTTCTCACCCGTGGTCCACAGGGTGGGTGGGGCCAGTGTGTGGTCCCCAAATGGCTGGTGTCCCTGTGGTCCTTGCACAAGCTGCAGGAGCAAGGCCCTGTGGCGTCAGAGCCCATGTGCAGCAGGCCCAGGGGATGGGAGGGGTCTGCCTGACCTCAGGGGTGTGTGTGGGGACAAGCATGAAGTCATGCTTGTTTACTAGACTCTGACACAGGGCTGGTCGTTTCCTCCCTGCTGGGCTGCACAATCCTCCTTCCCAGCTCTGCCAGCCTCTGACTTACTCTCTGGCATCCCAGGCTGTCGCTCTTGCCACCCATTTCAGCAGGGATGTGAAGTCAGGGTTAGTGTGCAGTTTTGGATCATGAATATAAGAGAAGCATTTAGGGGGTGGGATGACAGACCCTCCCTGTGGCTGCCCTGCCCAGGCTGAAAGGCACCCCCACCTCCAGCATTTCAGCAGGCTGGGGACAGACTCATAGAGAGCCTACCCACAGGGAGCTCCTGGAAGGGAACCACCAGAGGGACAAAGAGAGGATAGCTAGCTCTAGTGGCTCTATTCTGCTGTTAATGCTCATGGGCCCCTCAGAGAAGAGCCTGCAGGATAGGGGGGAGCGCAGGGTAGGGGAACCAGTGGGGCCTCAGAGAGATGAGAAGGGAGGGCCAAGGCCTGGATGCGGGGCAGCAGGTAGAGGGGGGTGGTGGCAAGACAGACCATGGCTCACATGGGAAGGGCCAGTTGGTTGGTCAGCGCAAGGAAGGAGCTGGAGAAAGAAGGCCCTGGAGTTCCCCCAGTAGGAGGGAGCCCCATTTTCATTCCTTTCCCCAATAATTCATTCCTGTAGCAAAATGTCCTCAGGGGCCAGACAGTGGACAGACGTAGATTTCACAGGCTGGAGAGAGCCTGATGTATCTAAAGCCATTCACAGGCATTCACATTTAAAAAATTAAAACACATACTGCTGGCCAAGAAAAAAATTCACCATGTTAGGGCATTTGCAGGTGCATGCAAATAGGCACTGGAGCCTGCATCCACACTGTCTCATTTGGTGTAGGCCCAGTCACTTTGTGGTCCCTGGCAAGAAGATTGACAGGTCCTCACACTTCAAGAGCAAGTTCTTTTGTCTACAAAGGTCATAGACTATGTTTAAAAATGAGGAACTTACTGTAAAGATAGGGGAAAGGGATTTGGCTATTTTCTCTGTGGTTCTTAATTTATTTATTTTTCTTGTTGAAGTATAATCTACACACAGTAACATGCACAAATCTTAAGTATGCAAGTGGTGATTTTTATGCATGCTTACATTCATGTAACCTCTACCCAGATCAATATAAAGAACATTTCTATCCCCCTGAAAGCACCCTCATACCCCAAACCAGTCAATCTATATCCACATCCCCACTAGAAACAACCTCTATTCTGATTTCTATAATCATACATTAGTTGTGACAGTTCTTGATAATCACATAAATTGAATCATACTATATAAACATTCTTGTAACCCTCCTTGTGAACTGAAGGCTTCATTTCTCTTAGATGAATGCCTAGGGTAAAACTGGTCATGGAGTAGCTGTATGTTTAAGTTTTGATTAGAGAAACTGTAAGGCTGGGCGCGGTGGCTCATGTCTGTAATCCTAGTACTGTGGGAGACATAGGCAGGTGGATTGCCTGAGCTCAGGAGTTAGAGACCAGCCTGAGTTTCTTACTAAAAATAGAAAAACGAGCCAGGCATTGTGGTGGCATCTGAAGTCCCAGCTACTTGGGAGGCTGAAGCAAGAGGATTGCTTAAGCCCGAGAATATATGGTTGCTGTGAGTTAGACTGATGACACAGCACTCTACCCAGGGCAACAGAGTAAGATTCTGTCTAAAAATAGAAAGAAAGAGAGAAAGGAAGGAAGGGAAGGGAGAAAGAAAGAAAGGAAGAAAGGAAGAAAAGGGCAAGACAAAGTAGTTGTACCATTTACACTTCCACACCCAATGCATGCAAGTTCCAGTTGCTCTATGGCTTCATCAACACTTGGAATTATCAGTCTCCTAAATTAGCTATACTGGTGGATATATAGTGGTATCCCACTGTAACTTTAATTTGTATTTTCCTGATGACTAATGAATATTTTTCTTTTGTTTTGTCACTTTTCTTTTTCATATATATGAGCCCTTTATATATTCTAGATACTACATATATGTTCAATGAATATTTTCTCCCAATCTGTGGCTTCCTTGCTTTCTTAAGGATATTTGATAAGCAAAAGTTTTCAATTTTATTGAAGTCAAATTTACCATTTTTTCTCTTATGATTGGTGACTTTTATATTCAGTTTTAAAATTCTTTCTTTACTCTGAGATAAAAAGATATTTTACTGTTTCCTTCTAAAAGCTTTATTGTTTTATCTTTCTCAAATAAATCTGATTCATATCAAAATAATTTTTCTGTATAGTATAAGGCTAGGCTTATAAAGAGATTGAGGTTCATTGTTTCATATGGATTTCTAGTCACTTCCATTCCATTTTGAAAAGATCATCCTTTCCTGTTGAATTGCACATGAGCCTTTATTAAAAATCAAGGCACCACATATGTGAGAGTTTATTTCTGACATCTTAGCAATGAGTCTAACAATTCATGAACTTGGTATACCATTCCATTATTCAGATCTTTATTGGTTCCCTTTAGTAATGCTTAGTAGTTTCCTATACACCTCTCATTAAAAAAATTTTTTTTGAGAAAGATTCTCACTTTATGCCAAGCTAGAGTGCCATGGTTTCAGTCTCACTCACGGCAATCTCAATTTCCTCGGTTTAAGGGACCCTCCTGCCTCAGCCTCCCAAGTAGCTAGGACGACACTATAGGTGTCCACCACAATGGCTGGCTAACTTTTCTATTTTTAGTAGAAACAGGGTCTCACTCTTGCTCAGGCATGGTCATGATCTTTGGAGCTCTGGAATCCTCCCACCTCAGCCTCTCAGAGTGTTAGGACTATAGGCATGCGCCATCA
Organism: Otolemur garnettii; assembly: GCF_000181295.1. Classification (NCBI taxonomy): domain Eukaryota; kingdom Metazoa; phylum Chordata; class Mammalia; order Primates; family Galagidae; genus Otolemur; species Otolemur garnettii. Next base: position 4,184,850 of record NW_003852541.1, on the reverse strand, counting down.
CACCTGACCGCTCATCAAAAATGTTGATGTTAATGTACATAGCATTTTTTATACCACTTTTCTCCTTATTATAAAGGCAACTATCATCTGTACTTTTCTTTTTTTTTTTTTCTTTTTTTGAGACAGGAGCCTCAAGCTGTCCCCCTGGGTAGAGTGCCGTGGCATTACAGCTCACAGCAACCGCCAACTCCTGAGCTCAAGCGAGTCTCCTGCCTCAGCCTCCCAAGTATCTGGGACTATAGGCGCCCACCACAACGCCCGGCTATTTTTTGGTTGCAGCCGTCATTGTTGTTTGGCGGGCCGGGGATTTGAACCCACCACCTTGGGTGTACATGACTGGCGCCTTAGCCACTTGAGCCACAGGCACCAAGCCCATCTGTACTTTTCTCTCTCAAACATTGTGTACATATTCTCAATCCAAAAAAAAAAACAATTTTTTTTGAGACAGGGTCTCACTCGGTTGCCCAGGCTAGAATGTAGTGGCATCTTTATAGCTCATAGCAGCCTCAAACTTCTGGGCTTACATGGGCTTCTGCCGTCTCAGGCACCTAAGTAGCTGGGACTATAGGTGCATACTGCCAAGTCTGGCTGATTTTTTTTTTAGTTTTTATAAAACTGAGATCTTGCTCAGGCTGGTCTTGAACTCCTGGCCTCAAGCAATCCTCTTACCTCTGCCTCCCAAAGTGCTAGGATTACAGGCATGAGCCATGGCACTTGGCATTTCAATCAAGTTTTGAAAAGAGCTAGTCTAATTGGCCTATTCAGCATCATAGTCACCCCAAGCAGATGGCTGGCCTTGAATCAGGGGACCAAGCTGATCTCATTATTGAGCACAGAATACTCCTGCTTCCCTGAGCAAGAGCTGTCAGGTTACAATATTTTTCCAAGGAAAGGAGAAGGTGTGCGTATCAGCTACTGTGACCACAATGCCCACTATAGTTGTGTAGTGGGTTGAATGGTGTTTCCCTAAAAGACATACCAACCATATCTGCCTGAAATCTCATAATGTGACCTTGACTGAAGTAAGAACTTTTACACCTGTAACTAAGGCAAAGATCTGAGTTGAGATTATTCTGTATGCACTTATAAAATACAGAAAGGGAGGAAAGAGGCATGTGAAGACGAAGGCAGAGATGGGAGTAATTTGTCTTCAAGACAAGGAGCACCAAGGATAACCCACAGTCACCAGAAGCAGGGAGAGAGGCCTGACTCAGATTCTTCTTCAGAGCCTTCAGAAGGAACCAACCCTCTAACATCCTGACTTTAGACTTCTGACCTCCAGAACTAGGAGAGAATACATTTCTGTTTTAAGCCATCTGATTGTAGCCACAGGAAACCAGTATACACATATCCATAGACTAATAACTGAACCCAGAACTGCTGGGTGATTACAACTAGTGCCCTGATAGAGTGAGGGAGCCACTCAGGCTGTGATAAACAGTCTACTGCAAGTGTCCTTATGATAAAAGATGTTTTTTCTTCTGGGTAGATGCCCAGTAATGGGATTGCAGGATCAAATGGGAGGTCTAGCTTGACTTCTTTGAGGGTTCTCCATACTTCCTTCCAAAAAGGTTGTATTAGTTTGCATTCCCACCAGCAGTGTAAAAGCATTCACTTCTCTCCACATCCACGCCTTTTTGCTTGTAATTTTAATGAAAATTATTTCAGCCTATTAGTAATGAGTATGATATTTACTATTTATTTTGATACATATGTTATTCTCTGGTAACAGTTTTTTCCTGTATTCTTATTTTATTTTTTGAGACAGAGTCTCACTTTGTCACCCTCGGTAGAGTGTCATGGCATCACAGCTTACAGCAACCTCAAACTCTTGGGCTTATTTGATTCTCTTGCCTAAGCCTCCTGAGTAGCTGGGACTACAGGCAACCGCCACAACGCCTGGCTATATTTTTTGATTGCAGTTGTCATTGTTGTTTAGTTGGCCCGGGCCAGGCTCCAACCCACCAGCCTTGGTGTATGTGGCTGGCACCCTACTCACTGAGCTATAAGCACCAAGCCTTATTTGGCAGTTTATTGAAAGTAACTGCTAAATTGTATTGTATTTCCTTGGTGCATGTTTTGATATTCTCTGATCTTGAATTGCTTCTCATTTTTGGAACAAGCCCTATTTAATTAGTATATGTGTGTATGTATGTATGCTCATATATATAATTTTGGGGGGGCACTGCTGGCTCCAACTTTCTAACAACTTGCCATAAAACAAACATAATCATAAAAATAAATTAAAAACAAAATAAAAGTATTAGATTCTAATTGTATACTGAAGGGGTGCATTGGGTGACCTTGAAGGGGATGGTGCAGGGTTCCACCTTGCCTTTGAAGGACAGTGTGTATAGTGGTTAGAGCTCAGTCTTGCTTATAGATGGGGATGCCCACTGTAGCAGGCATGGTGGTCACCACATACAACCTCTCTTTCACGTGGAAAAATGCTGTTTTTCCATTTCCAAAAATGCTAGAGTTTCCCGCACAGGAAAGGAGGAGTGTGTTGTATTCAGTAATGAGATCAGCTTGGTCCCCTGCTTCAATGAGCTGTAGGTGGAATTCTGTGTGGGCCTTTTGTGAAAGCCTTTTCTTCATATGTTTGTTCGTCATCGTTCCTCCCTCTTCTTTCCATCTAGATACTTTCTATCTAGATCGCATGATGGCTGGAGGCTCAGCAGCTATCTTGTGACCTTGAGGATTGATGCTACATGTGGAGAATGGTGGAGCAAGAGGGTAGAAGGAGTCTGGGTCCTGATGACGTGTAGCCGCCACCCTAATTGCAACCTGCCTAGGCTCAGACTGCATTTACACGAGATGGAAATGCACTTCTGTCTTGTTTAAGTCACTATCATTTCCTCAACATAATTCCAGCTGAGAAAAGTAATGAAGGAACCAGGTCATGCTATTGCAAGGATGGAATGGCTCTGTGAAGGTTTGTATACTATAAGCTGCTACACCCTACTGCCTACTGCAGCCCAGTCCTGAGGAAAGTGAGAGAAGGGTGCAGGGGAGTCCAGAGTGTGTGCTATCCAGTCCGCACCCATGCTGTTAGGTGAGGCTTCAGGCACACAGAACAGACCTCAGTACACCCTCCAGCTACACCAACACATCGGGGGCTTTCTTATGGGAGGCTGTGTCCTGACCACGTGGCCCTTTCTGCAGCTTTTCCTTCCACTCAAGTAACCCTGTCTTTTCCTCACCCCTACCAGCCTGGCTCCTATCACCCCCAGCTGGTGGGAAGCTCAGCTGTGCTCTAAGCCATGTCTGGAAGTCATTAGTGGACTGTAGAGGCCCCGCCAGGAAAGCAAACAGAGCTGGGGGTGGAGGACATGAAAGAGTCTCCAGTCCCAGCTACAAGAAAGGAGAAGGAGCCAGGTGGGGAAGGAGAAGAGGGGCGAATGCAAAATCTGAGAGAGAGGGCAGGGAACTGAGAAGACATGCAGATTGGGGAGGCTGTGTGTATCTTTGCAAAAGAGAAGGACCTGAGCCAGCCTCAAGCAGGAGTTCAGTGTGGGAGACAGCAGTGATGAGGGTGGCTGCAGCTCTGTCCTTAGGAAGGACACAGCAATGGGAGAGGTGTACAGGTGCTTTGGGGGACCTCGAAGGGGATAGTGCAGGGCTCCACTGGCCTTTCCCTTCTGGCCATTACAATAACACCATGACTCACTGCAAGCCTGGAGTACAGAGGCAGCTAAGAAGCAGCTCCCCACTGGACCTGAGGAGGACGGCTAAAGCCCCGCCTGGGTGGGTAAAGGTAGGAGGTACTTTTCAGTCCATCTTACTGATCTGAGAAACAGTATGCTTGGGCTCTCTCGTTGCCCGTAAAATCTGAGGGCTCTGGTTGCCAAACTGAGATCTTGTTTATAGGAATGAGCAGAGATGGGGCAGGAGCAAATCTCTGGCCTTGCTTAGAGGACCAGCCCAGGTGGGTGCCTCATTCCCATGGCTTAGTGAACTATCTCCACCACCTGGGGTACTATCAGCCAATTTTAGAGACAAGTGGCTACTCAGAAACAAGGTCATCTGTGCAAGATTGTTAGCAGGGGCCTGCAGCCTCATGGGCCCTCTGACTTCAGGTTCCCTGAGTCCTGGGATTAGTGGGAAGGGGGAGCTGTGCAGGTCTATCCCTGCAGACTGTGAGGGCAGGGCCAGCCCATGGACTGCTGAGTGGACGCCTTCTTCATCCCATAGGAAGGGCTCTGAGGGCTGGTGTGCTCTCTAGCACATTCTTGGCAGCACCTTGTTCTGGCCCACCAAGGGCAGACCTTTTCTGGTGCCTTCTCATTTAAGTTCATGGGTTTGGGATCCAGACTCACTGTTGAAAGCACCAGGTGCTCAGACTTGGATGAACAAAGTTTCTTTTCTTCCTCCAGGAAAAGAGGGAGGGCCAAACCTTGGGCCCCCCCGAGGCTGGACTAGAGGAGGAGCATGAGAGCCTCAGACATGAGGGGCTTCCTCCATTTCAGGCACTCTGAGTTCCAAATTTTAAATGAATATCTATGTTCATCTTTGAAATTCTGGCAGGACTGGCTTCAGGCTTCCAGGGTCCTCCAGGTACCACCCTAAGGATAGGAAGCAGAGGAGGAAGAGCCTCTCACTGGCATTCTCTCTGAAAAAGACCTTTTTAACATACTTGGTGAATTTCTTCCTTATTGTTTTCTGTATTGTTTCTTAGTTGTCACAAATCATTCCTTCATTTAAAAATATAAAACAAAAAAGTTATGCAGAAAGATAAATCTCTGCTTAGGTTACTTGGAGTTTTACTTACAACAGGGAGTGCAGAACCATCTTAATGTATAAACCAACTAAATCTCCTCCCCTTTCTTATATTCCATAAAAATTAAAAGGTGCATTACTTGATTCTCAAGAAGATGGATGAAAGCCCAGGACAGGCCAATACAAAGAGCAGTTGGTCAGCCTCAACAACCAGCCTGCCCAGGGACACCTCTCAGCACTTGACCCCAGCTTCACCTCAAGCCCACACTCCTCAGTCAGGGGGTGCTTCCTGAGTACTTACTAAGTGTCAGGCACTGTTCTCAAATTGGGGACCACAGTGGTTGACAAAACAGACAAAGTTTCCTACCCTGGTGGAGTTGCTGCTGCAGTGTGGGAGTCAGACACCACCAGCACATACCTGGCAGGTAGGTCTCGAGCACTCAGGGAGTGAGGGAGATGAGGATATGGGCAGAGCTACCTTATTAAGTACCATTTGCAGGGTAGCATCCCATGAAAAGATGACGAGACCTGATGGACAGAACCCCATGTCTGGCTATGAATAGGAAATGCACTTGAGGGTTAGATGGTGACCTCCCTTCCTTTCCCCTACTCCAAAACTATGTCCATGTGTGAGAATTTGTGACTGTAATCTGGAAAAAAAAAAAGTCCCTGTAGGTATCATTAACATAAGGATCTCAACATGAGAGCATCCTGGGTTATCCAGGTGGCCCCTAAATGGAACGATATGTTCTATTAAGAGACAAACAGGGAGAAGACAAGAACATCAGGTGACCAGGAGAGTGGCAATGGAATTTATGCATCCACAGGTCAAGAATTGTCTAGAGTTCCCAGAAGCTGGATGAGGCAAGGAAGGATACCCTTCAAAGGTATGCCTTCAAAGGCAGCACAGCCCAACTGACACCTTGATTTTGGACATCTGGCTACTAGAACTGTGCAAGAATAAATGTGTGTTGTTTTGAGTCACCCATTTATAGTGATCTGTAGCAGCAGCCACAGGAAACTAACACACCACTGCAAGAAGGGTGGTGAAAGTGGAGAAACCAGCATGGGGTGTCACCCCAAGACACAGCCACCCAGGTAACCCCCCAGCTCACCAGGTCTGCTCATGTTCAGGGATTGCCACATTTATATACTACCTAAAATTTTTAAGAATGTCTCCTTGTTTTCACCTGAATAAACTTATTTTAAAATGCAATATTACATCACTAAGTTAAATATAAAACTAGATTCATTTCCCATAAATAGAAGGTAACCATGAAAATTAATGCAATGAAAACAGAACTGTTATTCCATTCAAATGATATGTCCTGCTACCTGCCAAGATCCCTGAGTCTGTGACTGCCTCTTTGAGTCAAAAACATGAAATGGGGTTATGTCAAAGAGGCACCAAAGAGACCATCTCTCACCATGTGACTGTGTCCCTGTATCCCCTTACTTCAGCATTGCTCATAATTTGCAGGGCCTACATCTGGTCCCTCAAGCCCTGACTGCTCCAGCCAGAGTAACTCCGCAGGACCCATAGGGTGGTGCTGGAGCACTAAAGCCAGTAGAGTTCAGACCAGGGGTTTGGGGAATAGAGTTCTCATGATGGGATGGTGGGAACAGGCAGGCACTTGCTATTCTAGGGAGATTGGAACAAAGAGGACACCTTGGATTGGGGAACTTGGGGAAGAGGTGGAACATACAGGAGCCAGGCTAGGCCTGAATGAATGAATGGCTTCTCCTTTGGACAGTGGAGGCAGCTCTGTGATGCCAGTTTTACTGGTATTTTAAGGGATGATAGAGTGAAATGCACATTTAGTTGCAGATTGATTTTTCTCTGCATGGTTTTAAAGCCATCTGCATTAGTTCCAACTTGAATTTTTCAGCATACAGAACTGTAAAAGTGCTGTGCCTGAGAGAGACTCCTGTGACTGGGCTCCAGGGATGTCACAAGGGCACAATTTAAATATTTCCCTGTTCAGAAACAAATTTCCTTACATCAAAATAGCATGAAATTGTAAGAGATCCAAATTTCAAGCCAGGAACTCAAAAGCACAAGAAATGAGGGCAGGGTGACTTTGACTTGCCTGGCATTCCATTGTAACCTGCCCCCATAGCTTGACTCCAGGACAAGCATGGGGAAACTTTTCATGTTGGAAGGCTGCATTAATTTACCTGTAATCAAAAGGTTGCATTCAAGAAACTTTTATTAAATATGCTTTAAAAGTACATTATTTTGGCTTGGTGCCTGTGGCTCAAGTGGCTAAGGCGCTAGCCACATACACCTAAGGTAGCGGGTTCGAATCCCCAGCCCGGGCCCGCCAAACAACAATAATGGCTGTAACCAAAAAGTGGCCAGGCGTTGTGGCGGGCGCCTGTAGTCCCAGCTACTTGGGAGGCTGAGGCAGGAGACTTGCTTGAGCCCAGGAGTTGGAGGTTGCTGTGAGCGTGATGCCATGGCACTCTACCCAGGGGGATAGCTTGAGCCTCCGTCTCAAAAAAAAAAAAAAAAGTACATTATTTTGTAAAACTCTAAATACTTAATAATTTTTAAAAACCTATTTTTTTATTTCTAAAGTTAACCTTTAATGACTTTGCTGTGTCCACTTTTTGTTGGAAAGTATTTGAATATTGGTTGCAGCATGGAGTTCTGTAGTTTCAGTTGATCCTCTAGATGGTATCAGTCTTTTTATTTTTTTTGAGATAGAGTCTCACTTTATCACCCTGTGTAGAGTGCCATAGCATCATAGCTCATAGCAGCCTCAAACTCTTGGGCTTAAGAGATTCTCTTGCCTCAGCCTCCCAAGTAGCTAGGACTATATAGATGCCCACAACAATGCTCCATTTTTAGTGGAGACCAGGTCTCACTCTTGCTCAGGGTGGTCTTGAGCTTCTGAGCTCAAGCAATCCACCAACCCACCTCAATCTCCCAGAGCGCTAGGATTACAGGTGCGAGTCATTACTCCCAGCCTTAGGTATCAGTTATTTTTGACATTAAAGGCATTTTGATTTGTGTTAGGTCGGAGAATGTAGATTTGTACCAGTAAATGGCTGAAAAACAAGAAAGCATTTTTCATACATGTTGACTAAAAGTGGGGGTATTCTACTGCATTTTCCCATATTTCAATTGGAGTTTTCTTAGCATCAATGACTTAATATGTCATCTACTAGGAGTTCAATCATTCCATCTGTAGTTCTTTAGGGACCTTGGTGATATCGACTAGGTGAGGCTGAAATGCTGATTTGAGTGTGATATCATAATTCTCAAAGTCAGTGAAACTTTCACTGTATTCTCCAATTAATAGGTCTATAACAGCTGTGTATTCTTCAAAAGATTCATATATATAGGGTGTCTGTATTATCCTGCTCATCGACAACCTTTGCTAACTGGGGAAAAGGTTTGTCTGAAATGTCCTTTTGAAGAAGTGTTTTGAAAAAGATAGCCTTTTCCAAAATGCTTGGATTATTCTTTGCCATTTATCGTATATAGACTATTTTACCTTGCAAAGAAATATCATGTTTTGATTTGACATGATATCACTCAGAAATACTGCATTCCTATAGAAATCTTCTTTCAAGAACATTGCTGACTCTCTCCTTCTTCTTCTTCTTCTTCTTCTTCTTCTTTTGACTCTGTTCTTCTTAAATGTAATTATCTGGCTAAGTCCTATCCCTGAGATAATCAATGTACTTTAAAATGATACAGGCAAATCCATACTTCAACTTAAGCAGGTTGTGAAACTGATGGTGCCATGTTGCATTTACACAAACATAGGTAATAATATTTGTAACTTGTTGCAAAGTATTACATAAAATAGTAGATTTAGCACAGAGCTTTTGCTGATGCAAATATAATAAAAAGAAATGAGAGCATCTGAATCTGTTATTACTTTTTTTCTATGCAATAAATCCTTCATGTTTCCCTGTCCCTTTCCTGGAAGGTGTACCATCTATGCATACACTCACTAAATTTACCAAATTCAGTCCAACTTCATGACCTTTATCTTGAAAGTTGTTGAGGACAACCATTCCCCATGTTCTGTTTCCAAGAATGCCAAAGTGAGTCACTTTTCTTTGTAGCAAAGAAAATCTTCTGTTATGACCCAAATGAAGTATAAAACCTGTGCAGAGTCAGTAGCATCTGTTGATTCATCCAAAGAGATTAAATAATATATACAGAATGTGCCAAAAAATGTATACACATTTTAAAAAAGGAAAAAATTGTATTAAATTTGTAATACTCCTTTTGTGTTGTAATGCTAGTGAGCATTGAATTTCTTTGATTTAATTTTGATACTATAGTATCACAAGCAAGCAAATCATCTCATCTTTAGGAGAAGCAAGATACTATTGCATTCCCAATCCTCATTTAAAAAATGTTTTCTTCTTTCAACATTCTCTTGGTCTTCTTTGACATGATGGGCTGTTAGGCAAACACAACTAAAAAATACTGTTGTGCTGTGCAACTATTCACAAATTCCATTTCAAACAGAAAGACTGTGCACTATTGTCAAAAGCTGGTAATAGATCAACATATTCAACACTCTAAACTCTCACCCACCAGTCTCAGTAGAGGCACCAATCCAGTGGGAGAAATTACTGAAAGGTGTAAGTGGTGGCATCCAGAGACAAGGCCAGATCAGAGATGTTCAGGCCAGGTTTATTGAAAAGGAGAGAGTGACCTGCCTGGGCAGTGCAAAGCTGGCATCTGTGCCAATGGGCAGTTAGAGACCCCCTTTTTTATGTTTATATGGGGCCGTAGTGTGTGGGCAAATTTCATAGCTTGTGGGGGAGGCGAGTTAGGGAGTTAAAGTTCTCTGGCTTTAACTTCTCTGGAGTGGAACTAACTGGGCCCATTGTCTTAGAAGAAGAGGAGAAGGAGAAGAGGGAAGGGTTCGTGTGTGGCTGTAATAGGCCCTCCAACAGTTACAAATAAATCGTGAGCATAGCAGCGGTCGATTGAGCCCTTACTAACATTCTTACTGTGTCAATTAATCTGGGAGGATTGTTTCATTGGAATTTACATATAATCTTTGATATTTTAAATATGTTCATTTTACAAATAAAATAAAAATATAAAAGGCAAACAAAAAATGTATTAATAAAAAGAAAAGAATTTGTTCTGTAAAATTTGAATTCAGTCAAAAGGCCACACTTAAGGACCTAGAAGGCCACATGAGGCCTTAAGGTGGGAGGTTCCCCATCCTTTGTCTAGGGTAAACCAACAGTTCTTCCTGAGAGGGTCAAGGGAGGCCCAAGTAGCTATTCCCAGGTCCCTTCCCTGCAGGGTCACCTGGCTGGTGGCCCCTCTACACAGCCCTATCCCCCATAGGCAGAGGGTGTTGGCAGCACCTTGTTCTTGCTAGCCCTGGGGGCTGCAGTCTCCATTGGGGTTTTCCCTCACCTATCCCACAAGTTAGTAGAGCTTTTATTAAACCTTCCCCCAAAGAAGGAAATCCTGCCATTTGGAACAAGATGAATGAACCTACCTATGCTAAATGAAATAAGCCCATCATAGAAGGCCAAATACCGCGTGGTTCCACTTACATAAGGTATAAGGTACCTAAAATAGACTCACAGAGACTAGAAAGGTGGTTGCGAGGGGGTGGGGGCTCAGGAATCAGGGAATTTTTTCTCAATTGGTTATAAAGATTCTGTTGCACCAGATGAGTAAGTTCTAGAGATCAGCTATACAGCATGGTGCCAATAGTTAACAATATGATGTTGTGCACTTTAAAATATGTTAGACTAGAGCTCATATTGTGTTCTTAAAACCATGTGTGGTGGGAGAGTGCACGCACACAGAATACAAGGAAATGTTCAAAGGTGATGGATATGTTTAGTACCTCGGTTGTGATGGTATCCCAGGTGTAGGTATATGTTCAAATTCTTGTGCACATCAATTGTGTACAATTTTTGTATATCAATTATAGATCAATAAAGCTTTTTGTTAAACAAACAAAAAATTCTCCTCAACTTGCCATATGTGAATGTGCCCCGAGAAATAAATCCTCAAAATAGTTTCTGGGATCTGGTTAGTCACACACAGATTACACCACTTTGCCAGGGAGAAATAGGACATGGGACATGGCCAGTGGTTGCAAGAGATAACCATAGGTGGAGGCCCAAGGAGTAGTCCCTTGATATGGCTGGGGGTTTGGCCCCTCCAAATCTCATGTTGAAGTTTGATATTCAGTGTTGGACATGGGGACAAGTAGGAGGTATTTGGGTTGCAGGGGTGGATCTGTCAAGAGCTTGGTGCTCTCTCTGACATAATGAGTGAGTTCTTATCTTATTAGTTCATGGGAGAGCTGCTTGTGTAAAAGAGCCTGGCTCCACCTCTTCCTTCTCTCTTCCTTACACTCTCCCTCACCATGTGGCACACCTGCTCCCACTTCACCTACTACCTCGATTGGAAGCTCCCTGAAGCTCTCACCAGAAGCAGATGCTGGCACCATGCTTCTTGTTCAGTAGGCAGAACTGTGAGCCAAATAAATCTCTTTTCTTTATAAATTGCCCAGTCTCAGATATTCCCATTTATAGTAGCACAATACAGGCTGACACAACACTAAAGCATCATTTTTCAAAATGTAGTCCTTTCTACAGACTAGTACCAACTGTTGCTGGTTATAGATGAGGTAAGATCAGAGATCAAACAAGTTTGGAAATTTTTGTAGCATTTTGGTGCAGCTGCTACGCCCAAGTGCATGCAAGAGCATGACCAATTGTCATATTGCAAGATGTAGACAATCTGGGGCATTGCCAAACTCACATGATCTCACATGGTGCAAGTCGTTCTTCCTCACATTCAACAGCATAGTGGTATTACTACATCTGAAGGTTTAAGGTTAGTCTTACTGCAACCCAAGAGTATTCAAAATATGGAATTTCTTTCTTTCTTTGAAAGATAATTTAACTATAACTTACAGAATAAATGTTGGGACTGGCTGCCAATGGAGAAATGAAGATGAATTTTAAAAATACAGTGTCATTTGCTCCATTTTAGATTAAAGTTTAAAATGAATTCTTAATCTTCCTAGGGTCACTTTTAAGTTTCTACATTCATTTTTGTCAACATACCTCTGTGTGAGACTGGCTTTTGTACTATGAAAATTACTAAAACTAGAATTTAAAAAAGCTCAGATGTATATATATTGTCCCCTGAGACTAGCATTGTGCTGGTTCAACCTAGAATAAATAAGTCAACAAGCGAAAAGCAAACTCATCAAAATCATCAAAAAAGGGAATCATTTTTAAACTTTTAAATTTGTATTTACAGTTTGCAAAATGATAAAAAGTTTTTCATGCAGATATGATTCTTTATATTAATTATCTAATTATACATTTTTGGTGAATGTATAGTTCTTATAATTAAATTTTTTTTCCTATGCTGTTTGTTTTAATTACATTTATATATTGAAAAATACTTGTGTATATGTCTGATATAATATTTTGTATATCTTGTATTAAATTTTTAGTAATGCTTTTTGTTAAATGTATTTACTAAAATATCAGTCTGCAATGTACTAGTAATTTTTTTTTAATGACCCTTCCTCAGAGATAGTTTGAGAAGCATAGTGCTACAGTATACTTAGGGACAAGAAGAAAATAACAGCTAAGAATGAAAACTCCATGGTGGCCTTGGAGATGGTTTCATCTCCTGAGGGCAGGGCAGGTGTGGTTGAAAACCAAGCTTATGACCTGATTGCAAGGGTTGCAGAGTTGCAGTGACAATTAAATGTACAACTTTGCTGAGGTTAGTTATATTTGGTTAGGGCATCAGACCTTGAGACGTAGGAGAAGGACAGTCAGACAGACACAAATGGGACTGAGAACTGAATCCCCAGATTCCCTGAGACTCCCTTGACAACAGAGACAATCCTTTAGCACAGGTGACTGCCTCTGCATACCTGCACCCCTCAGGACCTCAGGGCCCCAGTGAGAATTACATCCGACCATAGCCAGGCAGAGAGGTATAGGACTGAATCTCAGAGGCCAGAGTTATATGACCTTGCCAATCTGGATGACCAAGATCCCAGGGAGTATGGGTAGAAGGGGTGGGAGGTGGAGCAAAGGGAGGGCAGATTCCAGTGCATTTGACCAAGGAGATGAATGCTAGGTTTATTTGGCCCTCATCCATTGATGTGGATTCACCTACCAATGCTGCTGGGTTTAATGCGTCAGCTTGAGACAAAGGAGAGATGCTATTCATCACAGACTGGCTACTGGAAGCCTTGAAGGAACATAGCTAATACGTTGGGTCCTCCTGGCACACTGAGCAAGGAGTCTGGAAGGTAGGTATTTAGAGGGCTTCCTCCACCAGGGATGCCCTTTGGTGGGGGTTCACAGAGATCACTGATATCACCATGCTCTGCCCATTTCAAGTCACCCAGCTACACAATTTTAACCCAGACCACCTGGGCCCTAATTTTCAATTTCATTCTTTCCAGGCCCTGCCCACACAACCAGTCTATTAGCTACTGCCACCGAGTCTGCATTATTTGGGCACAGATCATCAACTCAGATCTTCCAACAAAGCAAGACTTGGGAAGCCATGTTTTAATCCAATATTTCTCTCCTGCCCTCTCACCCATGTTTTTCTTGCTATCATATGTGAAAAACACTGGTGGTGGCTAAGGTTTTAGATTTCTAGTGGGACCAAACTGAGCAAATAGACACACCCTACAATGATGCTACAGCTCAGAGTTTAGTAAACTATGGCCCATGAACCTGACTTGCTCTGCCATCTTTTTAAAATAAAGATTTCCTGGGATACAGCCATGCTCATTTGTATTTGGATTGGATTGTCTATGGCAGGTGTCCTCAAACAGCCTCCACATGCAGCCTGCCTAGGACATTTATCCAGCCCACTGGGTGTTTTTGCTGCCACCGCCTGTCCTGCTTAACAGCCGACTCGTCCCGGGGCCCGCAGTCTAGCCTTCCAACGGTCTGAGGGACAGTGAACTGGCCCCCTGTTTTAAAAGTTTGAGGACCCCTGGTAGGGGACAATCTTATTCTCTGTCCATATGATCCAGCTGGCATCAGCCACACTGCAGCGTCTTACCTAGTCTAGCCCTGAGCTTTCAACTATTGAAGCTTCCAGGAGCCTCCCCCTCCATCCTGACCATAGAAACTGCCCTGTTCTGTCTTTCTCTCAGTAGCTTATGCCTACTTAGTTTTGAGCACTCAGGTTATGTAAAACTGAACAAAAGAAATATGTTACTGCAAGAATTTTTCTTTTTTCGTATTTTCTAAAAGACATTTTTCAGGCTATGAACTTTCCTCTGAATACTGCTTTGTATGTATCACACAGGTTTTATTTAATAATATGTATGTTCTAATACTATTTCAATTTAGTCTTCTGCTTTAGGGTTGTTTAGAAAGATTTTGGTTTTGATTTCTGATGAGATTGTTTATACTATCCTTTCATTGTTATCAGAAAAGTATTTTTGCTTTATCCTACAATTTCATGAATATTCTTGTCATCTCCTCTTATTTAATCCTCACAACTCATGTATTGATTCCATTTCACATATGAGACAACTGAGGTCCTCAAGGGATAGCAATTAAGGGTCTTAGAGGTGGAGTAGGGACCCAAACCCTAACCCAGCAGACTGGAAGTGGTACTGCTCCCTTGCCGTGAGAATGTCTGGGCACAGAGGCCATGCCTGGGAGTCTCTTGGCAAAGACATTCCTTTTCTGCATGAAGAGCCTACTGGGCAGTAGCTACTTGAACCTGGCCTGAGCTTTGCATCTTCTTAGTATATGGAAGCAGACAATGGAGGTTATGCAGCCAATGATGTGCATTTGGCCTCTCAGGCCTGAGAAGTCACCTGACTGCCACTTCCCTAGCCTGCCCCCAGGTCCCAGTGGCAGCCCAGGCCCCACTGACTACTTGCCTCTCCCTCTGGTGCAGCAAAGCAAGCAATATCCCAGGAGGGAAGCTACCTGAGCCCCAGCTCACCCCCAGGTCCCAGCAGCAGCCCAGGCTCCACTGACCACTTGCCCTTCCCTCTGGTGCAGCAGAGCAAGCAACATCCCAGTGGGGAAGCTTCCTGAGTCCTTGCCCTCTCAGCCTGGGGAACTCCAGGGAGACCTGGGAACAGGTGGAAACTTGGCTGAGGCTTGGCCCATTAGAGGACAACTCCAGAGCATTGGACAAAGGGCCAGTGTCAGGCAGGAAGTTGGAATGAATTAGATAGCTGCTTTCAGGGGGGTGGTCAAGAAAGGATTATCTACGGGTGACAAGAGCCAACTAGGGTAGAGGAAGCCTTTCTGGCTGAGAGAACCACAAAGGCCAAGGCCTTGAAGAACAGCAATTTCTTGTGTTGGCCACTCTCCTCGTCATTAGAGGATGGAGCTCACACACTGAGCATGGCCCTAGTGATCTATCACACCGGTCCTCTGGCTTCCAACTCACCCTTTGCTTGTGTGCACATACATACACGAAACAACTGACTAGAATGTGCTGGGCCCCTCTGAAAACATTACCAGCCAATTTTGAGGGTGATAGAGTTCATGCCAAATCTGGAAGTGCAGCTCTGCCTAATGGGCAGTGTTACCTCCAGGGCCCTGACCTGCTGATGGCTCCAGACCAGGTGCCAAGCCTCGCAGGCTCCTCTCCTATCTGTCACTGGATGAGTTGGCCCAGAAGGCCCTGGACTCCTTGAGGGCCCACCATGGTCTGATTCACTCCTGCTCTGCAAACAAGCAATAAATAGCTTGTTTTGTTTGTCTGTTGATGATAAGATAATCTCCAAAAATCCCTTTCTGCTGGGAGGGCTGACAGAAAGGCCATCTGACCAACACCTATCCTTGTCTTCAGTGATCATTCATTTCCCAGCTGTGTTTTTTGAAGGAAATAACAAAGGCTCTAAATCCTGCCTATGGTGGGGACTCTGTGGCTTCCTTGGTGGTGACTCCACAGCAGAGCCCTGAGGCTGGCTTGTGGGCCTTCTCTGGTCTTGCCTCTGTCCTGCCTATGGGCTTCCTTACCATCTTCTGAGCACCTACCCTGTGCTTCAGGGATTACCAGCCCCTTCCCTTTGTCCTCATGAGCTAGGCTTTCTCAGCCCCATTTCACTGATGAAGAAACCCAGGCTCAGGGAGGTGAAGGACTTGCTCAGGGTGATAGTCCCACAGGATCTGGCACGAGAGCTCAGTTCAAACCTACTGACATGATTCTCAGCATTGCACCTCCCCCGTGCCCCGATGTCCAGGTTCTACGCTCTGAACCCATCTTCAGCATAGTTCCCAGTGCAAGCTTCAGATGCAGATCCCACTACCTGCAGAGCCTGCACTGGGGGAGGTATCCCCTGGCACCTCCCATCCAACAGTCCCAAATAGTGGTCCCCATGCTCTCAGGCTGCTGCCATCCTGTATTCTGGCCCCCACCAAGGCCCTCCTGGTTTCCCCCTTCTCTCCCATCTGGTAGCTCTGGGTCCCTATTTGTGCTGTCCCCCAGAGCTTCCTTTTACCCACTTTTCCTCCTGCTCCAGGCTCACACCAAAACCCACCCACCCAGCCTTCTACTGCCCTAGATCTTTCTAAGATGCATACCCTGAAGGTCATCGCTGTTTAAAGACTTCCACTGAGCTTTCCACAACAGGATAGGAGGGATGGGAAGGCCCTACCCAAGTACCCTGTCTGTAGGCCCCATGCCCCAAACCCCCAGGCTCCAGCTCCAACCCCACCTGAGGTTCAAATTCCAGCCAGCTGGCTCCCCACATGCCTCTCTTCTACTAGGCCCTGTGTGTCAAGATATCCTTCCCTCCCCCTGGGGACACTCCTACCCATTTGTGATGGATAAAAGGATTTTACAAGCCATTAGCCACATCCTTCCTCTGGTAATAGCATCTCAGATTTTGCCTGGAGATGCCCATCCCACCTGCATGGTGAGTCTGTAAACCCAACTTCAATGGTGCCTGCAAGGATTGACCCTAGGACACCCAAGTCCCTGGACCCTCTTGGGAAATCTCCAACTCTGCTGGAAACTTTGGGGTAGGTTGCTCTCTGCCCATTGGGGATTCAAAGGCAACAGTATATAAGCCTGGAGCTTCTAGGAGCCACCAGATAAAGAAAGCTGATATGAAGCCAACACAGAGAAGAGCAGAGCTGAGAGAATTAAAGAGAAGGAATCTTCATCCTCAGCCTGGACCTAGCTGTACCTGCACCTACCTCATGAATTTTTCAGTCATATGAACCAATCACCCCTCTTGATCACACCACTTCAAGCTTTTCCTCCCAGTTGCACACCACCAGGATTGGCTCAAGTGACCCTCCACTTCTAGGCACAGTGGGCAGCTCCCCCCGCTTGCTTCTTATTATCTGTGGTACTTCATAGCACAGTAAGTGTTTACATCTGCCTTCCCCTCCCCCAGCTTGACTAAACCATCAAGGGCAAGGTAGAAGTTGAATCATCATTATCCAGTGTCAATAGGTCTGGGTGCACAGTGGGCCCAGGAAATGCTTGAGGAATCTCAGTGTGGGGGGGAAAGCCATGAGGGAAGTCTGTTGCTATACCCTCCCCCATTCCCAAGTGCAGTCTGACTGTCAGGGGAAGAGAGGACATGGGGAAGGCATGTCCATCCTTCCTCAGCAGCCTTTCCCCATCTGAGCCAAACTGAGATCCTCAGAAACACATGCTCCTGGACCCTGAAATCTGAGGAGTTCCAAGGTGAATTCTAGGCTCCAGCTCCTAGCTCAATCCATGACTGGGGAAGAGAATTCACTTCTCACATCTCTTGAGAGGGGCTCATTGTATGAACCCCAGCCACCTAGAGACCCCAGGTAGAGTCAGCACCAGGAAGACATTGTCTGAAACCCTGAATGTACTTTCAGGAATAGAAAATTTCCTTTCTTTTTTGTTCAAGCATTTTGAGATGAGTTCCTGCCCCCATGAACTGAGCCAAGGCCTGAGGCCAGTGTTGTGTCAGACACCAGGCTGGATTTGGAATGGCAGGAACAGGGGGGAAAGCTGGTAGAAGGCAGGAGGGGGCCAAGCAGAGCCCTGTGTTCAGCAGAGACTTGGAGTCCATCATAATGCACGATTGAGGAGTTTTTTCTTGGTAAATGAAAACACAGTGTCATACCCAGATGGTCTTCAAACAGCAGGTATCCAGATACCTGGCATGAGTCACAAGACAGTCACTGTGGCTTGTCTCTGTGATTAGGGCCTATGGGAGCTAACGCAGGATTGGTGAATCCCTTCTGGGAAAGAAGTCCCCTGATGCCAGTATCTCTGTTATGGTTCCCTCTATGCACTGGGACATGCCAGGATGAAGGGCTGGGAGTCTGGATGTTGGTATGTTTTTAGTTACTTTTGCTCAACAGTATCTGAGGGCCCATGAGAAGGTCCAATTTACTCTACAGACCAAGATCGTGACATGGGACAGTCTGCACCCCTCCAGGACAAGAGCTTCTTTTTCTCCCTATGTTGACTTCTCTGCTGAGGAGCAGACCAGGCACACTGGCTGATGCCCAGAGTCTTTGACCCCAGCTCAGAGTGGGTGTGGGAGGCAGTCAGGGAAGGCCCCTAGAGAGGAGCTGGTGGTGGCAGAGAAGGCCCAGGACTAGGACTGGCACATGTTACACAGGCCCCTGGCCAAGCAGCACTCACTGGGGCCTTGTCACACCTGCCACGGACCACCTTGCAGCAGGATGGGAGGAGCCACACTGCTCCTCCCAGGCCAGGGGCCAGCTTCTCTGCTCCCAGAAGTACCATGGTTAGAAAGCCTGTCCTCCAGATTCAGAGATCCTTAATTTCTTTTTTGTGGGGAGGAGGGATGATGAAAATATTCTCAAATTGATAGTGGTGATGGTTGTATAACTCTATTAAATACTAGAAACCATTGATTCATGCATTTTATTTTTTCTCCCTGTTTTATTGAGGTATAATTGACAAATTTAAACTGCACATATTTACAATGTACAAAGTGATGTTCTGATATAGGTATACATTATGAACTGATTACCACAATCAAGTTTATAAACATATCCATCACCCCAGATCTGTATCAGGATTTGTGGTGTTGTTTTGTTGTTTTATTGTTTTGAGAACATTAAAGAACTACTCTCCTGGCAAACTTCAAGTATAGTCACTGTGCTCTACACACATCAGATCTCCAGAACTCATTCCTCCTGTCCAGCTGAAACTCTGTACCCTTTGGCCAATATCTCCCATTTTGTATGCTTTTAATGGGTGAACCATTTTGTAAGTGAGTCATATCTCAATACAACTGTTAAATCTAAATCATACATGGAATATTATGCAATATGATAACATCTTTGTAGCCCTCTTTTTCTTTTTTTTTTTTTTTAGAGACAGAGCCTCAAGCTGTCCCCCTGGGTAGAGTGCCATGGCATTACAGCTCACAGCAACCTCCAACTCCTGGGCTCAAGCAAGTCTCCTGCCTCCGCCTCCCAAGTAGCTGGGACCACAGGCGCCTGCCACAACGCCCGGCTATTTTTTGGTTGCAGCCATCATTGTTGTTTGGGGGGTCTGGGCTGGGGATTCGAACCCACCACCTCAGGTGTACGTGGCTGGCGCCTCAGCCGGTTGAGCTATAAGCACCAAGCCTGTAGCCCTCTTTTTCTACATAATGATATGGCCTGTGCAATTGTCTAATTCACAGGGCTGCCTGGCATTTCCTTCTGAGTATGTTCCATTCTTCATTCACTGGAACACATTGAAGGATGTTGGTTATCTTCAATGTTTGCTGAGTAAAAACGGCACTAAATATTTTTTGTCCAACTGTCCATTAAAATAATGTTGTGTCAGAAAACACATTATGTTCCATTTGATATATGTTGCCAAATTTCAGTCTAGAAAGTTAATACCCAGGAGCCAGGCACGGCAGTCCATGCCTGTAATCCTAGCACTCTGCGTGGCTGAAGTGGGAAGATCCCCTGAGCTCAGGAGTTTGAGACCAGCCTGACCAAGAACAAGACCCATCTCTACTAAAATTACAAAAATTAGCTGGGTGTGATGGTACATACCTGGTACTTGGAGGCTAATGCAGGAGGATCACTTGAGCCCAGGAGTCTAAGGTTGCAGTGAGTATACTTTACACTTTACTCTATCTGGGCAACAGAGTAAGACTCTGTCTCAAAACAAACAAACAAACAAACAAACAAACAAAAACTAGTATTCAAGGAGAGTTTCCCCAGAAGTATATGAGAATGCCCACTAGCTCCATCTGATGGAAGAGGAGAATGACCTACTCCAGGCCACACAGGCAGTCAAGGCTTCACCAGTAAGCCCAACCCCAGGGCCAGCATGGTCTTTGCCCTACAGCTGCCTCTGTCCGGCACTGACATTTCCATCCATCTCCTCACTATGGGCTCTGGGACCTTGGCGTCTGCTTTTCCAGCACCATGTGGTCTCCACACAGTTTGCTTACTGGCCAGGCAGGAATGAATCCTACCAATATTAGAACACAGGACTTCGCAGGCTGTACAAATGCTTTCTATTATCAAAGCAACCCAAGTGGGGTAAGCAAATGGCGTGGAGGAAGTTGTGAATGGTTTTATGGATTATATACTTTATAAATCTTAGACAATACACTGGCCACAGTAATATGTAGATGCTGTTTGTATCTTGATTCAAACAAACAAGGTGTAAAAAGATTTTTTTGAGATAGTTAAGGAAGTTTGGATAGGAAGTGAGTGTTAGATAACAAACAGGTATTGCTTTTCATTTTGTTTGGTGCCATACTGTTATCGTGGTTCTAGGAGTTTTTATTTATAAATCCACATAGTGAGTTACTGCATTAACAAATCTAATCATAGTAGTATTTGTTCTAGAAAAACAAACCAAAGCAAAACCTGGAGGGGTAGGTGAAACAAGTTGGTTAAATGGTAATAGTGCTTGACTCTGGTGATGAGAATGTGGGGGGCTCATTAGACTCTTTTGCACATTGTTTTTAAACAGGCTGCTGGGAAGTTTTATTGTTTGTTTGTTTTTTTAGAGGGAGAATTCATTGGGGGTACAAAGAATTAGGTTACACTGATTGCATTTGTTAGGTAAATTCTCTCTTATAATTGTGTCCTGCCCCCAAGAATTGTGCCATACACCATGAACCCCCAATGCCCTCCCTCCTCCCCTCTCCTGCCTCCCTCATTCCCTTCCCCCCCACCATCATTAGGTCATCTACTGCTTTCATATTAGAATTGAGTATGTTGGATTCTTGCTTCTCCATTCTTGTGATGCTTTACTAAAAAGAATGTGTTCCACCTCAATCCAGGTTAATACAAAAGATGTGAATTCTCCATCTCTCTCTCTCTCTCTCTCTCTCTCTTTTTTTTTTTTTTTTTTTTGCAGTTTTGGATTTTTTTTTGGCCAGGGCTGGGTTTGAACCCACCACCTCCGGCATATGGGTCTGGCGCCCTACTCTTTTGAGCCACAGGCACCACTCTTCTCCATCTGTTTTGATGGCTGAATAGTATTCCATGGTATACATATACCCCAGTTTATTAATCCATTCCTGGATCAGTGGGCATTTAGGTTGGGCATTTAGGTTGTTTCCACATTTTGGCGATTGTAAATTGAGGTGCAATAGTCTAGTGCAAATGTCCTTATGATAAAGTGAATTTTTTTTCTTTCTGGATAGATGTCCAGTGATGGGATTGCAGGATCAAATAGGAGATCTAATTTGAGTTCTTTGAGGATTCACCACACTTCTTTCCAAAAAGCTTGTATTAGTTTGCAGTTCTACCAACAGTGTAAAAGTGTTCCCTTCTCTTCATATCCACGCCAGCATCTGCAGCTTTGATACTTTGTAATGTGGGCCATTCTCACTGGGGTTAGGCGATATCTCAGGGTATTTTTGATTTGCATTTCTCTGATGATTAAGGATGATGAGCACTTTTTCATATGTTTGTTAACCATTCGTCTGTCTTCTTTAGAGAAGGTTCTATTCATGTTTCTTGCCCATTGATACATGGGAATGTAGGCTCTTTTTATGCTGATTAATTTGAGTCCTCTATAGATCCTAGTTATCAAGTTCTTATCTGATTCATAATAGGTAAATACCTTTTCCCATTCTGAAGGTTATCTGTTTGCTTTGGTTGTTGTCTCCTTAGCTGAGCAGAAGCTATTTAGTTTAAGTCCCATTTGTTTAGTTTTGTCTTTGTTGAAACTGCCACATTAGTCTTCTTCATAAAATCTTTCCCTAGGCTGATATCTTCAAATGTTTTCCCCACACTTTCTTCAAGGATTTTTATTGTTTCATGCTTTATATTTAAATCTTTTATCCATCTTGAATCAATTCTTGTGAGTGGTGAAAGGTGCAGGTCCAGTTTCAGTCTATTGCATGTGGTTATCCAGTTCTCCCAGAACCATTTATTGAATAGAGATTCTTTTCTCCAGTGTATGTTCTTGTTTGGTTTATCAAAGATCAGGTGGCTGTAAGATGTTACTTTCATCTCCTGGTTTTCTGTTTGACTCTGAATGTTTATGTCTCTATTTTTGTGCCAATAACATGCTGTTTTGATCACTATGGCCTTGTAGTATAGCCTAAAGTCTGGTAGGCTGATGCCCTTGGCTTTGTTTTTATTACTAAGAATTGCCTTGGCTATACAGGGTGTTTTATGGTTCCATAAAAAAATGAAGAATTATTTTTTCCAAATCCTGAAAGTATGATGTTGGTATTTTAATGGGGATTGCATTGACTCTCTAGATTGCTTTGAGAAGTATAGATATTTTGGCAATGTTGATTCTTCCTATCCATGAGCATAGTATGCTCTTCCATTTGTTAATATCTTCTGCTATTTCTTTTCTTAGGGTTTTGTGATTTTCTTTATAGAGATCCTTCACCATTTTTGTTAGGTATATACCTAGGTATTTCTTTTTTTTCTTTCTTTCTTTCTTTTTTTTTTGTTGTTGAAGCTACTGTGAAGGGAATTGTGTCCTTGATTAGCTTCTCAACCTGGCTGTTATTGGCATATACAAAGGCTACTGATTTGTGGGCATTGATTTTTATATCCTGAGATATTATGTATTTTTTGATGACTTCCAGGAGTTTTGTGGTTGAGTCTTTGGGGTTCTCTAAGTATAAGATCCTATTGTTGTCAAAAAAGGAGAGCTTCACTTCCTCCACCCCATCTGAATGCCCTTTATTTCCTTCTCTTGCCTGATTGTATTGGCTAGAACTTCCAGCACTATGTAGAATAGTTGTGGGGATAGAAGACCACCTTGTCTGGTTCCAGTTCTAAGTGGAAAAGCTTTCAGTTGTATTCCATTCAGTATAATATTAGCTATGGGTTTGTTGTAGATGGCTTCAATCAGTTTAAGAAATGTGCCACCTATGCCTATATTCTTAAATGTTCTAATTAGAAAAGGATATTGAATTTTATTGAATGTTTTTCCTGCATCTATTGAGAAGATCATAGGGTCTTTGTTTTTGCTTATGTTGATATGGTGAATTACATTTATGGATTTGCATATGTTAAACCAGTCTTGCATCCCTGAGATGAAACCTACTTGATCATGATGTATGATTTTTTTTAAGAAGAAGCTATAATCTATTGGCTAGGATTTTATTGAGAATTTTTGCATCTATATTCACTAGTGAAATTGGTCTGAAGTTCTCTTTAGTTGGGTCTTTTCCTGGTTTTGGTATCAAGGTGATGATGTTTGCTTTGTAGAACATGTTTAGGAAAATTCTTTTCTTCTCAAATTTTTGGAATAATTTCTGCAGTATGGGTATAAATTCTTCTTTGAAGGTTTGATAGAATTCTGGTATAAAGCCATCTGGATCATGGCAATTTTTATTGGGAGATTTTTTTATTGTTTCTTTGATCTCAGTGCTTGAAATTGGTTTGTTCAGGAGATCTATTTCTTCTTGGTTAAGCCTAGTGAGAGGGTGTGATTCCACTCCCTCCTCAGGGCTAGAATGCAGTGCCTCAGAACAACCTCACACTCCTGGGCTCAATAAATCATCCTGCCTCAGCCTCCCAAACAGCTGGGACTATAGACACCCACCACGAGGCCTGGCTAATTTTTTCTGTCTTTAGTAGAGATGGGGTCTCCCTCTTGTGCAAGATTGGTCTTGAACTCCTAAGCTCAAGGGATCCTCTGGCTTTAGCCTCCCAAAGTGCTAAGATTACAGGCATGAGTCATCATGCCCAGACCTTTTATTCATGTTTCATTTTTTCTTTTCTTTTCTTTCTTTCTTT
>NW_003852541.1:4126032-4160932 GCF_000181295.1 Otolemur garnettii | reverse complement strand
AATCTCCCTCTGTTAAGCAGGCTGGAGTGCAATGCTGGATCATAGCTTATTGCAACCTCTAACTCCTGGGCTCAAGTGATCCTCCTCCATCGGTCCCTTATAGTACTAGGACTACAGGTATAAGCCACCATACCCGACTGGTTTTCTATTTTTTAGTAGACATGGAGTCTTGATCTTGCTCAGGCTGGTCTGGAACTGATGAGCTTGAGCAATCTACCTGCCTCGGCCTCCCAGATGCTAAGATTACAGGTATGAGCCACTGGGCTCTGACCCAAAAAGATTTTCTAAAGATAATATTGTAAAGGAAAGGAAGTTAAAGAAATGTCCAATCAAGTCCTTTCGATTTTCTGCTGTCTATAATGTCATGGTATGGCCTTTCCTCAGTATGACTTTTTTACCCTGATGAAAATGTTCTTTTCTTTTCATATTTGGAGCTTTTTCAAAATCTCCTACTGTCATGGGTTGAATGGTGATCCCTCAAAAAGATATGTCCATGTCTTAATTCCTGGGAAAAAAATGCACACTCTGATTTCCATTTACAGGAAAAGGAAAATGGTTTTTGTTGACAAGTTATTTCAGAACATAAGCAAAATGTTGCCCATCAGCAGAATGTGAAACCCTGTTTTATTGGCTTGACTTGTCTGTGAAGACACCTGGGAGGTGTTTTCTCTCCCGGAGGTATCAAGATTCCTCTTTCTGTAAGCTCAGGCTGGAGAGCAAAAATCCCCAACACTCACTCTAGTGCCATTCACTGAAGTGAAAGGTTAAGGATAGAACAGACACCTTGGCAGTACTCATGGGTTCTCCAGCAACTGGTGAGGTCAGATAAGCCATGGCCCCTACCTAGGCAAGGAACAAAAAGCCTGAAAAATCCAGGCAAGAGTGAGTGCAGAGCTGGATCCAGTCCCATAAATCTGCTTTCCTCTGTTTTATCCTCATTCACAGATTCTTTTTACTTGGAGTCAAGTTGAAACCCCACAAACAAAACCCCAATCTTATATTCTAACGCCTTCACAACTTCATGGGAAAGTAAACTCATCTTTCTTTCTTTCTGGGTTTAGCAGACAGACAAGTGCCCTCTTAGATGACACTTGCTGGTAGCCACAAGGCTGATTTCCACAAGGCTGATTTAGGTCCCTTGCCCAGTGCAGAACCACTATGTATTCAGAGAGTGTCACTCATGCCTGGATCTGGGTCATTTGCCCCCACCCTCAGCAGCCAGCAGGCAGTCTGAGAGCAGAGAAAGGGTGATTCCACAAAGGAAGTCCAGGGTGCTGTCTTCAGTGGGGGGGAGTGGGGGGGGCAGGCATAGGCAGACATCTCCCCACTAGCCACTCCAGAAGGTGCCATTGCTGGGATGCTTAGTGAACATCCAGGTGGCCCTCCCTGAAGCCTACTTTTGTCACCAGTGGGGCTTAAGAAGGTCTCATGCCTCAACTGTCTTAAGGAGCATGGAAATAGGGCCACACATGAAGACAAAATGGTTCTAGGTATGCTTGGAGCCCCAGCCCCCTGCCCCCTGGTGACTGGGTGGCCTTTGCTTGGGATATCCTCCATTGCCCTGCCTGCATGGCCCCCAGAAGCAACTTGTCTCTGCCATCTGATGAGGGAGCACCATAAGAGTCCTGGATCCCAAACCTTCACCTTCTTTCCTTGTTCTGGGCTCCTAGAATTATAGCCAAATGCTAACGCTAGACTGGACAACTCCAAGGAGACATCCACCACCACATCTGGGGAGCTCTCTCTGTCCCCCAGAATCTGTAGGACATCAGTAGTATGTGATGTGGCTGACTCAGGCAGGCAGCACAACTGGTATCCAGACTGGAGAGCATGTAGGGGCAAGGCCAACCCAAGACACAGCCACACTCAGTGCCAGTCCACTGCTGCCCCTGGAGATGGAGGCAGAATTGCCAGTTCTTCTCACTGGTCATGAGGGGCTGGAAGTCTAGGGAGCAGCCTTGGGTCCTTCTGACTCTCAGCTTAGAAGACAAGAATACAGTGCAGGCTGGTTACAAGATTCAGGTGGCAGCTAGCATAACAAACTGTCCCAATTTTGCCCAGAACTGAAGAGCTCCCTGGGACTTGGGAATTTCAGTGTCCAAACTAGAACTATCCTGGAACCCCAAGACAGGATAATGGAGGAGTAACCCGTGAAGGGAAGGAAGCATTTCAGGGGTTCCCACTTCTAGACCTGCAGGGGCTGGACCCGGAGAATGCAGCTGTGGAGGGATGACTGGACAGAACCTAAGGCCTGCTGGGGAGACTGGCTGACTTTCATGGGGCAAAGATTTGACCTCCCTTCCTGGATCTCCTGCTGATTGTTGCTCACAGATCAAAGCCAACCAGAAGCCAGGGAGCCCGGGACCCCTAGTGAAGCCAGCCTCTCTGGCACAGACCAAGGGGAATGGATGGAGAGGGTCCTGCATGGGTGCATGGGGACACTGGTACAGAGGTGAAGTCAGATATAGTTCCAAAAGCAGGCCTCGCAGAAGAGGCAAACTTTCCAAGGCAGGGTCCACCCAGCCACTAACCCCTGTGATCACCACAGTAGCTCAAGTGAGAGGCCCAAGCAATTCTGGGAGAGTGGGTCCTCTGGCCTGTGTCCTGGTGCCCCCATCTAGAGCATGTGCTCAGGGAAGCCTCAAGTTCTCCACACTCAGGCTGCTTCCTCTGGGGCCCCTAGACAGGGCTACCCTAACCCCCAGAGCACATGGCATCTTCTTGGGAAAGGATGTAGAGCCACTTCTCTGCTGGGTTAGCAGCCCTTGTGTAGCTTCCCCTCACCCCAGGCTGCTCTGGGTGTGCTCTGGAAGGCTCCAGAAGCCAGGCCTCCTGAGGGTCCTGTTGGTGTCCTCGTCCTCTGGGTTTCCCACAGGGCATGTGAGCCCAAACACTTCTCCAACAGAAGCTGGTTGGCTTAGCGCAGCCATGAAGAGGAATTAGGCAGTCACCCTCTACTAAGGGTTTAACTCCAGGGCCAGCCTGGGCTGAGCATATCCATTAAAGCAAGGATCTGGAAACAAGGGCCCATAGGCCAAATCATGATCCTGGCTTATTTTTGTATGTCCACCAAAACTAAGAATGGTTTCAGATTTTTAAAGAAATGTGAAAAAAATCAAAACAAAAAGCATGCAAAGAATATGCAACACCACAGACTAAGCAGCCTATACACAATAGGGATTCATTTCTCACAATTCTGGAGGCTGGAAGTCCAAGATCAAGGCACAAGCAGATTCTGTGTCTGGTGAGGGCCTACTTCCTGGCTCATAAAAAGTGCCTTCTCATTATATCCTCACAGGGCAGAAGGGGCAAGGCAGCTGTCTGGGGCCTCTTTGGTAAGGGCACTGATCCCATTCAGGATCGTTACCCTCATTACCTGGTCTCCTTCCAAAAGGCCAGGCCCACCTTAAGGTAGCATTACCAAGAGTCAGGATTTCAACATATGAATTTAGGGAAGGACACAAAGATTCAGCCCATAGCAGAAGCCTCTTTGTCTGGGCCAGAGAGTAGACAGGAATGGCATGACAGGGTGGGCCTGCTATGCTCTCATCACTGCTGTCCCACACAGACTCCCCCTAACCCCAGTTAAGCAGGGGTTCAGGCTCGGCTTTTTCAGGGTACAATGGTACCAGAAGTATGTGAGGGACAGCACTGACATTCTTGGGCCAGATCTGGGCTTTCCATCGTGATTTCTTTCCCAACTGTAAAACAATGTTTGCAGTGCAACCATATGGCTTTATGGTGGAGAATCACATTAAGAGGGGTATAAGAAGTTGACACTGGTCAACCTTTTGAAAAAAAAAATTTTATCTTGTATTCCCTAAAATAAACATGTATTTCTTCTGGGGGAGAAAAGTTACAAAAATGTATAAGTAGCTTTTTTTTTTTTTAATTAACCTCTAGTCATAGAAGAGTGCATTCAGTCCTGTGGCAGACCTCCTCCTAAGAGGAACTTAATAGGAGTCAACACTGCCCCCAACCTGTGCTGAGGGTGGGGTAGAATCTGCTCTTGCTTTAGTGCTGGGGTGGGGCCCAGAGCCAGTGATGGAGCTATCTGGTGAGCAAAACCTGAGATACATGACCCACCCCATTGCCCAGTTGCCAGCCAAGCTTCTTATCTTTGTAATTCCTGCCTCAGTTCCCTGCCCAGCTCTCCACTTCTGGCTATCCTCGAATCCTAGCCCCACACTAGTCTCTGGAACTTTCCCTAGGAGTGGATTTTTTGCAGTCTATGTGTCCCCTCATCCACCCTACCCCAGCCCCACAAAAGAGGTGGGAGTGGAGGTGTCTTCCTACCCCATGCCCTGGTCTGGCCCCAAGGTCTTCTGTTCCCTGTGCCCCTACTTTGAATCTGAGCTGAGGACCAGCTGCCTTGAGGTGGGACACTCTATCCAAGTCACAACACCTGGGATGTCTGGCTTGGACTCCCCAAATCTCACCCAACATGGGCAGCACTCACAGGTCCTCCCTCATCACCATGGAGTGACCTAGTGCATAGATCCCAGCTGTAGTCCTCCGTACCCTGCACCCCAAGTTCCCTGGACCCTCTGCTGAAGTCGAGGAAGCCCTGTGCTCCACAGAGCTGGTCTGAGCTGGATCTCTGGGCAACACAGAGATCAGCCTGGCATTTCTGCATCTAATAGGGTAAATGGAGATTAGAAAGAACAGGTGACCAGCTGCATTCAGGCAAAGCTGGGGCTCATATAGACTGTTAGTGAGGACCCTGATGATAATGTGAGAGCTGGTAGAATCCCTCCCACTTCCAGACCAGTTCCCTTTTCCTGTCTAAGACTATGGGCATGTTGTTTAATCTTTCCAAACCCCAGGGGCCCATGTGTGACTATGGGCATATTGTTTAATCTTTCCAAACCCCGGGGGCCTCCTGGGCTGAATCAGGACAGATCCCTGAGAAAGCTGAGAGCAGGAAGGGGAGCCGTCTCCAGCCAGCAGGACCTTACAGGCTGGAACCACAAGCTGCTCGCCCAACTGCTCCCATGGACCTCAGAGCCTACTTGCAACAGGTTGAAGGGTCAAGTCACCTTAGAGTGCTGCAAGCAAAGGTGGGAATTTATAGAGTCCCAATACAGAGAAGTTCAGGGAAAGATCATGGCTTCAGACCTGGCTGGATCTAGGGGATCTCATGGCCATCATTTCTCCATCCTAGAGCTAACTGCTCTGCTCTGTATTGTCAGATGGCCTCTCCTCACCCTATCCCAAAGGTGACAAGGTCCCCAGCATCACCAGACTATCCACTCAGCAGAGGATAAGCTCATCTTCTCTTCTGGTGTCCTTCAAGTCCCTAAGTAGATTGTCAAGGGCCCAGCATGGGCCACATGTTGATCCCACTTGAGGATCTAGTGGCTATGTGGCCAGGCTCAGGCCCCACCCTCCCAAAGGATTCTCAAGAGTTTGGTCCCCCAAGCAACGGAGATGCCAGGCCAGCTGCTGAGGCAGATGCCTCCCCAAGGGTTGTAGCATTCATTCATGTCACTCCCACCATGGAGTTGTGGATCCCCAAAGAGGATGGAGGACAGACTTGGATCCTACTAGGACCACAGAGTTCCTGGTGCCTTGGTGCTGGATGACTTCATCCTGTCCCCAAGTTAGTTACAGACAGCAGAGGCTAGTTTGGGAAAGAAAAGTCTGATCTCCAGACTCAAGTTCTAGCCCTCACACAAGGGACCTTTCCACATACCTGCTGCTCCCTCCCTTTGAGAGTCAGTTAACTTCCTCTGGCCACCTGCCTTGGCTCTGAACTGACCTGCACCAACACAAGTCCCAGCCTGACCCCACACCCTCTTTGTATTCCACCTGGAATTGTCCAGCTGTGTATGTGACCACTAGCTTAAGGCCTACTTCCCTATCACTTTGTAAGTGCCAGGAGGGTGCTGGTGGATCTGCTGTCACTCATCATGAAGTCCCAAGCACCAGCACAGGCATGAAGTGGGTGCTTAGGATGAGGGAATGAATGAATGAATGAGACTGCCTGGTGGAGGGTGAGGGGCAAGAGCTGGTGCAGCAGCTCCTGAATCAGCTCAGCTCTGCTATGGTGACCAAGCCAAGCCCCCTCCTTTACTGTCACTGAGTCTCAGAAAACTGCCTAGGACAAACACCTCCTCCCAGGGCCTGCAAAGTCTGGTGAAGCTAGAGAGAGATCACGTCAGGAAAAAAGCTCTAGACAAGACATGAAAAGCTTCATTTTGTTCTTTAACACGTCTGGGGAGGATCTGTTTAGAATTTTAGGATTTTTTCCAAGTTAAAAAAAAAAAAAAGACTAGATGTCTTCGAAGTACACCACTGTTAGGCCAATGCTCATGACCTTCCTTGGAGATGAGGAGCCTGGAGCTCAGTGCGGAGGAGAGGAGCATCCTGGAACCAGGGCGGGGGAACACCAGCCTCCGTGACTCACAGTGGGGTAAGATCGGGCTCCAGACCCGAATGGGAGCCACTGGCTCAAAGAGGGGAATTTCCTGGGTCACCTCCAGCTGTGTTCACGATATAGGGAATCTTTACCTCCAAGCTCAGACTCCACAATAAATTTCAGGTTCAAACTTTGCCACCGCTACGGCTGTCCAATCTTAGGAAAGTCCCTTGCCATCAACGAGGAGCCCAGGAGTCCTGTCCTCGAAGGGCCAACAGCAGATTTTATAGGCCTATCGTTTGCCACGTTTCCGGGGCTCTGAGAAGGGGGGGGGGCACACACAGTGGGGCGTGGCAGGATCAGAGGCTCACTGGAGAGTATTTTGAACTCCTTGGTTTACATCGACTGTCTTAACCCTCGCCAACAACTGGGAAGTAAGGGGCCTTTGCTATTCCCATTTTACAGATGGGGAAACAGAAGCACCGATTCGTTAGTCCTCTTCCCATGGCTCCGCGCTAAGTCAGTGGTTGAGTAGGGGTGTGAAGAGCGGTTGGCTGCCCCGAGCCCTCCTCCAGGATCCAGTGAGCTACGCCCTCGCATTACGGTCCTGGCTCCGGTCTGGGAGCCGCCCCTCAATCCTTAGCCGACTATTGGGGGCCCGGTCCCCGCCGTTGTCACGACAACCGGGGGCCTATGGGGAGCAAGCAAGCAGGAGGTGGCCCCGGCCGGCCCCGCCCCCTAGCGGAGCTCGGAGCTAAAAGGGCCAGAGGCCAAGCGGCGGGAGTAGGAGACCGCTGAGCACAGGGAGCGCGAGATATCTGGAGTGTCCCAAGCACGCAGATCCCGGAGCAGCCACGGGACTCGAGCAGCGGCCACCATGTGCGGTGAGTGCCTAGTTCTCCCGAGCCGCCCTCCTCTGGCCGCCGGCGGGTGCTTGTGCCGCAGCCTCTCAGTGCCTCTCTTGCGAGCCGGCGCCGGGGACCTGACCAGGGATGCCTGTCTTTCCCAGTCCCCGACCATGGGGCTTTCAATGTCCAGGCCTGCCTACTCTCCGTCCCCGACCCTGGCCCCCTGGATGTCTCCGGAAGGTGTAGGGGAATGCCCAGCCTGGGTCTCTGTCGTAGTGAGGGGCACCCAGGCTGGGCCCCCCCAGAGGGATGTTAGTTGGGCCCGGACCCCCTCCCCCAAACAAAGGTGTTCCCACCCGAAATCCACTGAGCGCGCTTTCCTCCACTTCCCCTAATCCCCCACAAAGGCAGCCACGCGAACGCTGGCGCATCCCGTGTGCCCAGCACTGCTCTCAGCCCACCGCACCCTCCTAGGAGGTGCACTCCAGTAGCTCTGCCAGGCTCGTCCGGGCGGCGGCATCAAGCACAGCCCTTGGTGCTCTCAGGAAGGGCCTTCTGCGTCCTTCTCGCGACCCTAGACGAACCTCTTGTCCCTGGAAGGGTTGGTTCCCTGTTGTCGCTTCTTTGCTGAAAGGAACTCTCCGGGAGGCTCGGGGCAGAGGCAGTAATTGCAGCCGAGCCTCGGCCCCAAGCTAGGAGAGGGAGTCCGGGGTCGGGAGAGCCTCCAGGCTCCGGGCGGCGGGATTCCCGCTGCGAAGCCGCGCTGTCCCGCGTGGCTGCGGGGCCGAGGGGAGGGTGGCGGTGGCCCGAAGCGCACATCTGCAATTCTTTAGTCTCCTGGCTGGGCCGCCTCTGCTGGCCTGGAGAGAGCCGGGAACTTTTGCTGGGACAAAAGGTCACTGTTGTTGTTTTTTTTTTCCCTTTCTCACTTGAATAGAATTCAGTTACCCATTCCAGCCTCCTGTGGCTGGAGGACCTGGTGGAACTTTTGAAGCCATGAAAGGCCTCTCTCTGACTTTGCTGAGGGCTGTGGGGTGGAGTGCACCGGCGGTGAGCCCTGGGCCAAGGTCTGTACAGGCCTTGTTTCAGGAGCCAGCCTAGCAGGACATGGGCAGCTGGCTTTGGGATGCAACCTTACTCAGGCTAAGCAGGCATCAGTTTTGCAATGTGTAAGGCTGCCTCTGGGGACAGAGATCAGGCAAAGGTGGCAATTTCGGGAGATCTCAAAGCCTTTCAGATTCCAGACCTCTCTATGGCATTCCAGACTCTTGGCCAACTGGTGGCCTGTGCGTGAGACCCTTGAATTAGAAGAGTCTTGCCCCAAGCACCAAAAGCTTCACTTCCTTCCTCTGTGATTCCCTTCCACCCCCACCCCAGCCTGCTCTCCTGCTTTCTACTTGCATCTGGCTTTCTCTTATGTCTTTCTGAGGTTTAAGGGGGCTCTACCTTCTCCAGCCCTCAAAAATCTCAAGTGCTTTTTTCTGCTTTCTTAAAGGGCTGCACATTTATTGTCCCCAATGGAAATGTTGAGCTGTGACCTGTAAGACCTTATATCCTCACATCTTCTGGTACTTACTGATGGTGGAGTGTGAGAAGGGGGGTGGGGTCACCAAAGGACACCCAGGGCTCAAGAGAGTGGCTATAGCCCTTAGGAGTCCCCAGTCAGAGCCAGAATCAAAGAGAATGTGCAGGACTAAGATGCCTTCTTGGAATTACTTCCCTAGGGGCTATCCTTGCTGATGGCATGGGGGTGCAGCTCAGAGTGGAATCCTGTGGAGTCCCTTCATGGGAAAGTTGCACCAGGGGAACTTCTCAGCTTGGTGCTAAGGTGTCCTCAACATCTCTGTGACAGTTGGCAAGTACGTTTGCACAGAGGAAGCTGTCCCAGGCCCAAAGCAGGCCGCAGTAGCTGCCTAGAATTGAACGCATGGGTCTGTTTGTTTTGGATTATGGTCTATGTATGTATGGCAAGTGATACTGTCTTTCCTTTTATGGGTGTTTCCTTTTGTAATGAATTCATTACAAGTTTTTGAAAATTTAGTGAAATTTTACTGAAAAATATTAAGGAAATGATTGTGCTGTTGGTACATACGAGTGGGCAGACACAGCAAAAATTGTAAAGATGGTCCGAGAAAGATCCACACAACCTCTTTGCTTTGCCTTGTGGGAAATTGTGGCCTGGAGATGTCTGTTGCTGTTACATGGAAGCAGCCTCAGGTCTCAGATCTCCTGGGCAGTTCCCACAGGGTGGAGATCAAAGGCCCTCTCTTATCATGTGCTCAGATTATGTCTGCTCTCTCTATCTGTGCTATGTCTCCCTCAGAAAGCCAAGACCTGACAGTAGTTGACCCTCCATAAACTGAGCAGATGACCCTCTAAGACTTTCAGTGATTGAAACCTTAGCTGAAATGGCACTTAGGTATTCACATGTGGGGGTTTGTTCTGACACTTTGCTGACTTTCTGCCAAGGACAGAAGTTAAAATATTTCCTTCCTCCCTCCTTTCGTTCGTTCTTTCTTCCTTCTTCATTCAGCCACTTGTGAATGACTGTCAGGACGAGGCCTATATTTTCCAGGTATTGGGGTTTTGAAGATCTCCTGGGTGTGGTTCCCACCACCACTAAAGAAGGGCCAGGTGAGGGAAGGGCCAATGCTGAGGCTGATCACTGCCCAGGGATAACTGATCAGGGTAATTCTGGTGCAGAGGAAAGACTTTGAGCACAGGCTGCAGCAGGCAGTCCTGGGACAAACCAGGCAGGCAGACTTTTTCTTGTTTGATCACAGGTTTAAAACTTTTTCTTCTTATTCTTCTTCTTTTTTGGTGATAGAATCTCACATTGTCACTCTCAGTAGAGTGCTAGTCATAGCTCACATCAACCTCAACCCCTTGAGCTCAAGAAATCCTCTTGCCTCAGCCTCCTGAATAGCTGGGACAACAGGTGCCCACCATAACTCCTGGCTATTTTTTAAAGACAAAGTCTTGCTTTTGCTCAGACTGGTCTTGAACTCCTGAGCTCAATCAATCTACTGGCCTCAGCCTCCCAGAGTACTAGAATTATAGGTGTGAACCACTGTGCACAGCCTGCAAAACATTTTTTTTTAATTAGTTGCCAAATTATAAAATTGGAAGATTTCACATAAGTAAGTGGGATTTTGGCTTCTCATGAAAAACTCCAAAGATAAGCTACCCTGAATCCATATTTCCAGTTGGTTTGTGAGTGGGCACCAGCGCCCCAGTTCTCTCTGCCCCTACCAGCTGCCTCCCTCACTGGTGCTTCCTGTGACCACAGAAGGCTGAGCTTCGGATCATCTAGGAAGAAAGTGAAGGTAGAAGGAATTTGCACTTCCCCCCTCATTAGTATAGTGGTGAGTTAAAAAACAAAAACAAACAACAAAAAAAGGAATTTGCACTTTCTCTCCCTGAATTTTTTTTTTTTTGCAGTTTTTGGCTGGGGCTGGGTTTGAACCCACCACCTCTGGTATATGGGGCCAGCACCCTACTCCTTTAAAGCCACAGGCGCTGCCCCTGTCCGTGAATTCTTAGACCTTCCCTGTGCTTCACTTTCTTCACCAAGTAACTGATGAGGGGAAAGAAAAGAAAAAAGACTTGGCTGTGGATAATTGGAGAACTAAGGTTCTTGCAAGAAGCCCTTGCTTTGAATTCACCATCTTTTGTCTTGGTTAGTGTATTTGTTTCTTTGGTTGCTGTAACAAATGACCGCAAACTTACTCATGTAAAACGACATATATTTATTCTCTCACAGTTCTGGGAACTAGAAGTCCAGAATCAGTTTTACTGGGCCAAAAGCAAGAGGTTTTCAGGGCTGTGCTTCCTCTGGAAGGTCCAGCGGAGGATCCTTGCTGGCCTCTCTTAGCTGCTAGCAGCCTTGGTTTCTGCACTGGCAGTGTCTCTCCTCTGCCTCCTCCTCTTCATCCTTGCCATTGTGTGCTCCCTCCCTGAGGCAGTTATATCCAGGTTCAGAACTTGTGAACTTGGGAACTTGGGAACTTTGTGAGATAGCAGCAGCAAACTATGTTTTATATTGAGGGATTATTTTTGTATATAGCAAAATAAGTTTATGAAGAGAGACTAACTTGAGGTTACAAACAATTTTGAGAGAAAAATCTGAAGAATTCTACACATAAACAATTAAGCAATTTAATATGATCACTTTCCTCCTTTTCATTTTCAAAGGAAATAATTCTCACTGAAAATTTTAATCTTTTTGTCACCAAACTTTTGCATTCATAGCCAAAATTTGACAGATTTTTACAAGTATTTTTTCAATAATATTTAGGGTATATGTCACATCTTACTTTGTTCTTGGTAAAATCCTGGAATGAGGCAGCACCCGTAGTTCAGTGGATAGGGCACTGGCCACATACACCAAGGCTCACATCTGGCCACCAAGGCTCACCAAGGCTGGTGGGTTCGAGCCCGGCCTGGGCCTGCTAAACAATAATGAGAACTGAAACCAAAACATAGTTGGGAGTTGTGGAAGGCACTTGTAGTCCCAGCTACTTGGGAGGCTGAGGCAAGAGAATCAATTAAGCTGGAGAGTTTGAGGTTGCTGTGAGCCATGACGCCACAGGACTCTACTGAGGGCAACATAGTGAGATTCTGTCTCAAAAAAAATAATAATAATAAAATAAATAAATAAACTCCTGGAATGATAAGGACAGCAGGAACTTTTCTACTAAAAATAGAAATGTCTTGTCTAGTTTACTGCAGGAAGTAGAGTCTGTTATCTCATGGATTCCAGGGATAAAAGCTCCAAGGAGGCCTGAGGCAGAGGAGCCAAGTCCTCCTCCTGACCTTGAGCCGGCTGGGTCCACTCAGGGTACCTGGCTAAGCCTGCAGGTTCTTTCTGTCTTTCTTTAAGCACAGGCTGAGATGGGACCACACACTTCTGCCATGCCTCCAGCGTTGCTCTTGTTTCTGCGAGTAGGAGGTGGGAGTTGTCATGCCCACACCATCAATAGAGTGGTCTTCCCCAGTTGAGGTGAAGAAGAACTGGACAGAGAAGCCACAGCTTCTCAGCAGTCCTGACCATGGTCCAGTGGCCTTCACACTCCCATGGGCCTCACCCAGGAGAGTAGCCCTGCCCCCTGGTCCCAGGGCTGCAGGCGTACACACTCAGGAATTTTTTCTTTTTTCTTTTTTTTTTCTTTGAGACAAGAGTCTCACTTTATCACCCTCGGTAGAGTGCTATGGCATCACAAGCTCACAGCAACCTCCATCTCCTGGACTTAGGCAATTCTCTTGCCTCCCCCTCCCGAGTAGCTGGGACTACAGGTGGCTGCCACAACGCCCAGCTATTTTTTTGTTGCAGTTTGGCAGGGGCTGGGTTTGAACCTGCCACCCTCGGTATATGGGGCATCACATTCAGGAATTTTATGAGCATTCCTTGAGGCAGAAATCCAGTGTGGTCGGGACTGGGTGATCCAGTTTGGAACTTGGGATAGTTTCTAATCTGTGTTAGGTTCATGATAAGCCCCTTCAGTTCTGAGATGGTAGTGGAAAGATGTCAAAGTGGACACCTATCCTATAGGACAAGCAACCCCAGGAGTGGAGGCCGGTAAATGGCAGTAGCAGATGAAGGTAGAAAGTGACAGATGTTACGGAAAAGAGATGGAAAGCGGAAAAGGGAGCTCAGAGGTGATAAAGATGATTTTCATCTGGGGTAGAGTAATTGAGGAGGCATTGTATGAGAATGGATGTGAGGGATCGGAAGGGGAAGGTACCAGGCTGGTGGCCCCCCTTGGGTGTGGGACATGAGGTTGGACCCTGCAGGGGGTGTGGGGAGCAGGGGTGGATGGGCTGGACAGGATGAGAGGTTGAGGCAGGGCTGTGTGCTCTGAGGAAAAGGGGTGGGGGAGGAACCAGAGAGACTGGAGCCTGCCTGGCAGTAGTTCCAGAGGCTCTGGGGTGGGGTGAGACAGGAAGAGAAGGATGAAGTCAGAAGCAGTAGTGTTGGGATGGGGCTGGGCTCTTGGGGCAGCACCTGTCCTAGACCTAACCAAGGAGGCTCTGAGGCCTGTCCATCTGGTGCTGGGTAGGTATCCCCCCACAAGCCAGGTACTTTGTTTGAGAGCTATTTCTCACCCCTTGGTGAGATAGGATTCTGTGCTGACTGGGATGGGGGGAGGGCAGCAGTGAGTGATTGCTGTCAGGCAAACCTGGCTGTGAATTATTCAAGTTTTTGGCCTTGGGCCCTGGTCACCCTCTCTGCCCACAGGATCTGTAGTCTCTCTGCACTGGTTTGTAGGAAGCCTCTGTAAAGTGAAGGTACTAGGGTTTACTCTGTAGCCCACCCAGCAAGGTCCTGGGGACTTTCCCAGGCTCATTCTGCTAGAAGGCTGCACTCACTCTTGTCCTTCAACCAGAGAGGTTGAGTGCCTTGGGGCTACCCGTGAGCTCTGGAGGTGCTATGTGCTCACTGTGATAGGGGCTGACACCCAGGGACTCATGCTTAACATCCCTCACCTCCTGCCTTTGTGTCCTTCATGCTCCCACGGTGGGTTCCAGAAAACTTATCTGCATTTTTCATAGCTAAATGTGGCTATGGCTCAAAGGCCACCTTCTCTGGTGTTTCCCCTCTGGTTATTCACTTATTCATTTATTTATTCAATAAATATTTATTGAGCACCTAAGTGTACCAGGTCCTAGGTTAGGTGCTGGAGATAAAGAGACGGGTAAGACAGATGTGGCCTTCACCCTTATGAAGGTTACAATCCCATAGGTAATCAGACAAAAAGACAAGGAAGCCAGTGCTGTATCCATACAAAAAAAAAAAGATGAACTAATATATTTTGTAACAACCTGGGTAGAACTGGAAACCATTTTCCTAAGTGAAGTTTCACAAGAATGGAAAAGCAAATACTACCACATATACTCACTATTAAATTGGAACTAATTGATCAACATCCATGTGCACATACAGTAGTAAAACTCAGCAGAAACCAACCAGGTGGTGGAGAGAGGAGATGGGTAATTCACACCTAACAGGTACAATGCATGCTATCTGAGTGAGGGGCATGCTTATAATTTTGACTCAAACTGCATAAAAGCAACTCATGTGACCAAAATATTCTTTACTAAGAGTCAGTCTCAGTGCTGTCTACCCCGCCCCTGTTCCACTTTCTCTGAGGGCTCTGGGAAGTCCCAGAGCATCCGTATCCTCTCTTGACCCCTCTGTGAGCCTCCTGATGGGCCCACCCCTCTACCTCGTGGCACCCAGCACAGCCAGGAGGCCTTCATGGCCCAGAGAAGTGTTTCCAGGTGATCAGGCTACAGCCAAACCACCCCTGTGGTTTAACCATTATTTCTCCAGGCAGAAGGCCAAGAAGAAATAACCGTAAATGTTACAGTTTTCCTCTTGGTTTTATTTAATGACAATTTCTGAAGGGATAATTGCCCCATTTTATTTTAATGGATGCTTGCTAAGTGGCAGGCACTGTTCCAGCCACCACCTTCATTTCACTAATAGTGAAACTGAGGAATAGGGGTTTAGTGATTTGCTGGAGGCTGGCTTGAAAGGGATTTGAGATCAGAGCCTGGTGCTGGCCATAGGCTTCAGCTACCTACCTCTGTGCTTCTTGCTGACCCTCAGCTACTGAATGACAGAGGGAAGGAGCAAGCTACCCCAGGTGGATGACCCTGAGCCAGTCCTTTTTAAGGATAAAGAGGTATGTGTGCTCAGCTGTTGTTCCTCCAGGCGAGCAGGGCTGAGGAGCTTCAGTGAAGGCAGGTTTTTCTGGCCCAGCTCAAGACGTAGAGGGGAAGGAGGGACTGGCCTGAGTGGGAGCTGGCACCCAAGGATTGGCAAAGGAAAGGGCTGTAGGTGGTCCTGAGATTCTAGACATGATGGAAGGGTGACAGCAAAATCAGAACCCGACAGAAGTCTGGCCTGGACAGAGGTCCCAGTGCCACAACATCAATGCCTGTGAGATACATTTCTAGAAGTTCAACAGATACGCACATTTTTAATTTCGAGAGAATGCGTAATTGCCTTCCAAAGAGGGTGCTTAAATTTAAACTCTTACTTATTGTCTCAATCTTACTGATCTCATAGGCAAAATGGGTTTAAAAAATGGCTTTTATTTAGAGATGGGAGGGATTTAAAAGGAATTCTGATGTGACTAGCAAGAGAAATTCCTAGAAGATCAGCTTCCTTTTATTTTATTCTAATTTTTTGAACAATACGAATGCGATGTGAATGCCATTTTATTCACTTCAGTGCAGTATAGTACAGGGAGTGTCCAGCCAAAAGGATGAGCTGCAAAAGGAAAGAGAGCTTTGCTCATGAAAGACATTACTGAATAGATGTCAGTGCGGCAGAGGTTTCATGTTGAAAATTAGATTTACGCTTTCTTGCACAAAGAAACCACTCCTTGTCCATTTCCCTCACGGCAGCCATCTCCCAGACTGTGCCCACATGGCCTATGAGACTTCCAGCTGGGTGTAGACACAGCTGGTGGTCCTGAGGACAAGGATCCTTTAACCAGCCTACCAGGGGCTCTGGTGGCACCTCCTGCTGTACCCCCAGGAGGCTGTCACAGGTCTGGGGGTGGAGACAATATGTAGAATGTATTTGTCTGACGGCTGAGCAAAGCCAGCTTGGCCAGCAGGAGGGGAGCTGCAGTGGAGAATCGGACTCGTAGAACACTCTGGTGTTCAGAGTGTTCTGAATCTGATGATTCAGATTCAAGATCTCTTCACAGTTGGGGATGGTTACATGTCTGAACTTGTCAGCTTCCCCTCGTGAGGCACAGGTATAATTCTAGGACATTATCAGAATGCTAGGAAAGTTTAGATTACAAGATTCCAACAATTTACTTGGTCACCTTGGGAAACTGTCTCCCATAGCTGTATGGTCTTTACAGTGGCCACAATTTAACATGTCCTACAGGGAACTTTCTGATTGCTTTTCAGAAAAGTTAGTGTTATGAAGAGTTTCACCTAAATATACATAGTAATGATTGCACAACTCTGGATATACTAAACCCATTGAATTATATACTTTAGATAGGAGGATATTATGATACTTGACTTATGTCTCAAGAAAGCTGGCAAAAATTTGTTAATGTTGACATTAAAAAGTTAACTGTCTTTTTTTTTTTTAAATAAGCGACAAAAGTACATCCTGCACACAGATGTTTTTTGGGGGAAGTTCAGGGTATTAAGTGTGAGTTGTAACAGCTCTGCTGGGCCGCAGTGCTGCAGTGGCAGGCACTTCATGGGGCTGGGTTTGGGAAGGGCCTAGCAGCACACATAGCCCTCACATTCAGCCCCTCTCACCTGACCTAAAGTGAGCAAGGAAGACAAAAATAGCTTACTGTCAAAATTACCCTTGGCCGTTTTTTAAAGAAAACATCTGTAAATGCTCAAAGAGCACAGTGTGTGTGTTTTTATATATTATATAAACTCTGTACCTTAATAGGTATGTGCAAATATATATATCTTTTGCGCAGTAACGTACTGTGTATTAAAATGCTAAATATAATTTATAATACTACCATATTTAATTTTATCACCAGTTTTTTGATCAAGTGTGTGTGTGTAGAGGAATTGAGTGTTTGTGCAATGGGATCTACTTACTGTTTAGGACTATAATCTTCTTATCATTGAAGTTTAATCATTTATTCTGCATTGATGTGAATCGAATCTCCTTAACAACTAGAGATGTTGGCTCGGCGCCTGTGGCTCAAGTGGCTAAGGCACCAGCCACATACACCTAAGGTGGCGGGTTCGAATCCAGCCCAGCCCGCCAAACAACAATAATGGCTGCAACCAAAAAATAGCTGGGCGTTGTGGCGGGCACCTGTGGTCCCAGCTACTTGGGAGGCTGAGACAGGAGACTAGCTTGAGCCCAGGAGTTGGAGGTTGCTGTGAGCAGTGAAGCCATAGCACTCTACCCAGGGGGACAGCTTGAGGCTCTGTCTCAAAAAAAAAACCAAAAAATAAAAAACCAGAGATGTTGCAAGTGGTTTCTTATGGAATCATAGTCAGCCCTTGACTGTCTGTGGGGCAGGTTGTCTTCTCTTAGGTTCACCTCTGGAAAAACTTTGATTCTAGTCAGACATTTCTCTCACTCCAGAAAAATGTAATTGAGAAAATTAATTTTTAACCCTCACGGTGTTCGTCCCATGCCCAGTGGTCAGGAGTGCTTACATCCTAAAGTCAGGTCTCCTTGGTTCTACTCTGGTTCTGGGTGAGTCCCAGCCTTCCCAGATTCTGTTCCAAAAGGTAAGAGGAGGGTTATGGACCAACCTCAAAGGCTGCTGAGAGCTTGAACTGACGTCTATGTGGCCCAGTGCATGGTATGTGGTAAGTTCTCAGCAAAATTAATTACTGCTATGCTCTTAATGTTTATGTTCCCACTAAATTCATATGGTGAAATCCTCACCCCTCAAGGTAATAATATCAGCTACAGCCTAAAGGTGATTAGGTTGTGGGATGGAGCCCTTATAAATAAAATTATTGCCCTTATAAATAACGCT
Organism: Otolemur garnettii; assembly: GCF_000181295.1. NCBI lineage: Eukaryota > Metazoa > Chordata > Mammalia > Primates > Galagidae > Otolemur > Otolemur garnettii. The sequence continues at coordinate 4,143,221 of NW_003852541.1, read as the reverse complement.
AGGGAGACCCCTCACCCATTCCACCATGTGAAGTTAGAATGAGAAGTGAACCCAAACCAGATGCTGAACCTGCTAACCCCTGGATCTTGGACTCCAGCTTCCAGAACTGTGAGCAATAAATTCCTATTGTTTATAAGCCACCCAGTCCATGGTATTTTGTTCCAGCAGCTTACACATACCAAGATGGGAAATGTGAATATGTGAATATGCCTCAATAACTATTTTATCAACCATTCCTTTTGCTTCATCAAAACAGATACATAGGTTGCTACAAAAGTTTTGAGACCGACTATGTTATGGTCCATTATTTCACTTCCAAGGAACACAGTTGACAGTGTCCTTTCTGATTCACTAATGCGAGTTGCAGCTTGCTTGGCTTATTGGTGTTGCTGGGATGGTATCATTTATTTCCATCTGCATTATTTTACATTTCTTGATTTTCATGTATCTCAAAACTTTCATAATGACCTACTTATATGGTCATCCTATTCTGCATAATTCATTGTGAAGACATGGTGAGGAATACAAAGACAGAAATGCCAGCCTATGCCCTTGTCAGGGGTGTGTATATGTCCAATGATGTTAGAAAATGGGGTAGCCAGAGCCAGGGCCAGGTCACCTCCCATGGGAACTGAGCTTTGAGGTGGGCAGCTTTCCCCAAGGCAGGGAAGAGAGGATGAAAGGACAGAGGATGATGGAAGGGTTACCCACAGGGCCACAGAGAGGAGGGCCAACAGTTCATCTAGTCCATGGTGGAGTAGGTGGGTCTGGAAGGGCAGAACCAAAATGACAAGCATCACTTCCAATTTGGAAAAGTATTATTTTGAAATATGAGGGCAGAAAATAAAGCCAAACAACATCTTCTTGATTTGTTGGCCTACTTTGAAGATGAAGGCTCTGTGGGGCCCAAGGGAGAATGAGATGGTTTTACTCTTGCTATTGTCAGAGTAGTGCTTACTCATGGTCCAGCTCCAAGCCATACAGATGGAGGGGAAGTAGAAGCAGAGGCCCAGCAACAGTCCCCACCTGCCATCTGCTGCTGCTGTGACCTCCTTATGATTCTTCCCAGGCCTATGCTGTGCAAATCAAGGAATACAGGGAGGTGGGGACTTCAGGGTCCCAAGGTGGTTGGCTTATGTTGCTGGCTTTTGATATGATAGACGTGGCCACAGGGAAAGCTATCTCCTGCAAGCACAGCATGAGACAAATTTCCTGCAATGGAATGGCAAGGCCAAGAGGCATGACACAGGGTGCATGAGTGATTTTGTCACAGAGGAAGGAGGGGAGTGCCACTCTTCTTCACATCCAGGAAGGTCACACCTTGCTCTGCAAGCAGCAGGAGACCTTTGGAGTTGCCACCTTGGTTTGCATCCCCAAAGTGTTTTTTTCTAAGTGTAAACTGAGTGTTTTATAAAAGTGGCACTTTTTTCTCTTTGAATAGGAATCTTTGCCTACATGAACTACAGAGTCCCCCGAACAAGGAAGGAGATCTTTGAGACCCTCATCAAAGGCCTGCAGCGGCTGGAATACAGAGGCTATGACTCTGCAGGTGGGTCCCCCTCCTTCCCACTTCAAAACAGGACTTGGCTCTGCTGCCCTGCTCATGCCCATTTCTCTCCTGTGAGGTTTGACAATCTGGGCTTTTATTAAAGTTTCTTCTCAATATAAAAAAAAAAAATACTAGCCATTAAAGAAATTTGAAAAGTAGAAAAAGAGAGGAAACGAGGGTAAAGCAATAAATTTTAAGTAAGTCCTCCATTAAAGTTTTCCCCCATCAAGAAATAGGAGGCTACAAATCTTCAGTATGCAAAATGAAGAGGTTCTAGAGGTCTCCTTGTAGCACAGTGCCTGTGGTTCAGAACACTATATTATGTACTCAGCAATTTGCCAAGAGGGCCTTAGATCTGCTAAGCAGATCTTATGTTAAGTGCTCTTACCACACAAACAAAATAATAATAGGAGACTTTTGGAGGTGGTGGATGGATTGGTGATATAGATTGTAGTGGTGATTTCACGGGTGCAGATGTCTCCAAACTAATCAAGTTGTAGATATTAAATATGCACCACTTTGTGTATGTCAGTCCTACCTCAAAAATGTGTGGCCTCAGAAAACAAAAGGACCCTCCATCAATCTTTGATTGTCTTCATGTCCTTTATCCAGCCCTTGTTGTCTGGATGATCTGGGTGGTGAGGAATGAAGGTGTTGTACTTGGATATTTTTTGTTTTTACCTAATCATGATATCATTATGCAATTTTGTAATTTTAAATTCTTCTCTTTTCACTTATCATAGCACTTCCTGTCATCTTAACCTCTCCCAAAATATCTTTCTAAGTGGATACCTAATCTTCTACCTGGTGACTCAGAGTTTACTCCATCCACAAAATAGTGGATATTTAATCTGTTACCTACTTTTAATTAAGCAGCCCAAGGGAAAAAGAGAGCCAGATGATCTTATATCCCCTTCAATTCTTTTTTTTTTTTTTTTTTTTTAAGAGACAGAGTCTCACTTTATTGCCCTCAGTAGACTGCGGTGGTGTCACAGCTAACAGCAACCTCCAACTCCTGGGCTTAGGCGATTCTCTTGCCTAAGCCTCCTGAGTAGGCGCCCACCACAACACCTGGCTATTTTTTGTTGCAGTTTGGCCAGGGCTGGGTTTGAACCCACCACCCTCAGTATATGGGGCCGGCACTGAGCCACAGGTGCCACCTGATCCCCTTCAATTCTTGTTTTTGTTTTTTGCAGTTTTTGGCTGGGGCCAGGTTTGAACACACCACCTCCGGTATATGGGGCTGGTGCCCTATTCCTTTGAGCCACAGGTGCCACCCCCCCTTCAATTAATTCTTAAGTGAAAGCAAAACAGAGAAAAGATTTCAGGGACACTAAAGCAGTGGAGATACCAGCAAAAATATCACAATGTGAAGAGCACACAGGACAAAAGCCCTTCACTGAACCCATTGCTTTTAGCCGAGGACCTGGCAGTGCCTCCGCCACCACCTTGGAAGCATCCAAAGTGCTCACTGCTGTTAGCAGGCTAGGCAGAAGCTCAGGGAGGCAGCTGCCACACAGAGGAAGCAGGGAGTTTCCCCCTTTGCCGTTAGTCTCCACGTCTGGTGTGTCCACGTAGATTTCTACAAACTGCCCAGCTCTTTTCTGGGGCACAAGCCCTGTAGTAACCAGCCAACCCTGAACTAGCAGCCCTGCCCCTGTGTAGCACCTTGTGCATTAGTGTGTGATGCTTAAACCGCAGGTGTGGCAATCGATGGAAATAATCATGACGTCAAAGAAAGACACATCCAACTGGTCAAGAAAAGAGGAAAAGTCAAGGCTTTGGATGAGGAACTCTACAGTAAGTGGACAACACTCCAAGTTCAAGTAATGCATGCATCGTGGACCACTTTAACAGACAAATTTTTTTCCAACAGCATTCAAGACTAAAACTATTAATGTATCCAAGCTTGGATAAATAGAAGGAGGGTTAAGCTCATGTTGTAAAACGGTGTTTCACAGAGCGTAGGATGGCTTATTTTAGGCAGTGGCACATGGAGCTTTTAAATTTTTAATAGTTATGTGCAATATTTATTTTAATTATTCTAGCAAATGATACTGTTTTTCTATTTTATGTTTTGCTTTTTAAAGTAAGTTTATTTCAGTCAAGAAGTAAGCCAAGATACTGATAAGTCCTAAGTAAACCTCTGCACACAGGGATGTGAGGTCCGGCAGGAGGGCCCAGGGTGGAACCTGGGTGTAATGTGTTGTTGGCAGGAGTGGTGTGTCGTGGTGTGGAGACACCAGCACGTCTCAACAGTTGCATGTCATGGCTTGTTTTTGAAGTGTGAAAAATTGATTCTTCTTTCATTTAGAACAAAACAACATGGACTTAAAGGTGGAATTTGAGACGCACTTTGGCATTGCCCACACTCGCTGGGCCACCCATGGGATTCCCAATGCCATCAACAGCCACCCTCAGCGCTCTGACAAAGGCAATGGTACGTGTATGGTATAGCCTTCTTTTCCGTCCCTGAAGGCTCTGCCCCACCCTAAGCCACATGGCTGGGCTGATCCTGGCCACAGCAGTATCCATGCCCACCTCTAGCTGACTTCTCACCCAAATCCCCTTGATCCTAAAGCCCTGCTGGTGGCCCTGGACTTTTGTCAAGAAGCAAACTCAGGGGAGTGCAGTGGTTCACGCCTATAATCCTAACACCCTGGAAGATAGAAGTGGGTGGATTGCCTGAGCTTGGGAGTTTGAGACCAGCCTGAGCAAGTGTGAGACCCTGTCTCTGCTAAAAATAGAAAAACTAGCCAGGCGCTGTGGCTGGCATCTATAGTCCCAGCCACTTGGGTGGCTAAGGCAAGAGGATCTCTTGAGCCCAAGAGTTTAAGCTTGCTGTAAGCTATGGAACCAAAGCACTCTACCCAGGGTGACAGAGTAAGACTTTGTCTCAAAAAAAAAGAAGAAAAGAAAAGAACAGGCAAATTCAACCTGGCCCCTGGGTGGTGTTGACCTATTGAGCATCTATAGGAAAATGATGGCACTTGCCAGAAGGGCTGCTGGCTCCTTGGAACCTAGCCATGAGTGGGATGTGGCAGCATGAGGGACTAACAGAACCAGGCACTGTTCCTCCCTAAGAATTCAAAGTGTTCCAGAAGGCTGTACCTTTAAGGGAAGGATGGGGTCTGTCTTCATCCAGCTAAACCTACCTCTTTCCACAGAGGAGTGGTCCAGAGTGAGGCAGGGGGCTGTTCTGATCTTGACTGGTTTCTCAGTTGCCTACTCTACTCTCTGGGCCCCCTCAGGAGACCTCAGCAGCTAAGGGCTTAGGATTTGGAGAAGCAGAAGCTGCAGCCAGAGCCCAAGGGATACTCCCAGCAGGAGAGCCCTCAACTCAACTCACTTTGTATTAAAAGTGTTTTTAAAAGTTGAGAATTATTGTTCATACAAGTTCATATCTGGCATCCCTTGAAAAATGGGAGATCTGGAAACACTGAGTTCATGGCACCTCGGAGCACCATTGATGGGCAAAGGGCCAACGTCACTGTGACTGCTCATGGTTGGTTTTGGTTGGTCCTCCTAATACTCACCCCACACACACACCTGGGCCAGCCCCAGCTCACAGATCCATGCCACTTGGCTGGGCCCCCAGGACAGTTCTCCACAGCAGGATTCTCTTAAATAGTACCCTCTTCCTGCTTTCATGGTAGAAAGACTGGTAGGCCTGGAGCGCCTAGTGATAGCTCTCAGAGGCTTGCTGGTCAGTCCTCGGGGTGTCAGGGCTTCCTGCACTAGGACATGATGGGTGTGGAGATGGGGAGAGGATTTAAAACCTCACTCCTCCAAGACCTCCAAACCTCCAAGGGCATGCAAGAATCTAAGACGCAATCTGGGCCTGCCACTAAGTCCCCACTCTGATTGAAGCCTGGGCATTACAGGGGTGGGCATAAGTAAATAGAATGGTTTCTCGAGTCAGTCAGACCCCCACCCCAGATATCCCTGGCATGGTGCATGTTTTTACCATCCCTATATGACAGTAAGGGTCAAATATGTCAGAGCAGTTATTGGGGGCTTATTAGCAGGCACTTAGCCCCACTTGACAAACCTCACTGTGGTTAATCCTCATGGAAATAGGGCCAAGGAAGATAGCAGCACCTCCCTGCTTGGAGTCCTTTACCCACTACAGATCAGTGGTGCCCCCAGGTAGCACTAAGCAAGAAGGAAAACCACGAGGACTCCTAACAGAAAGTGCAGAGTGGTATGGCTTCTCTCCAAAGTACTCTCTAGGGACTCACCAGCTCACCTCAACCAATTTGGAAGGGAAGGCATCCTCCAGAGAATGGAAGGAGAGCCCCGTCCACCCTGCTTGGCAGAGCAGCTGTAGGTAGCACATGGGCCAGGGGCACTCATGTGTCTATGTGGTCAAATCTTTAGGCAACGAGGTAGTGAGGTTTCCGTTGGGGACTGTTCCTTGGGTCTGGTCCATGCACTGAACCACATGGCATATCAGGACTGGGACAAGATCCCTACACCAAGGAGGAGGACAGCAGACCCCACAGTGCTGGGGGACCTGGACTGTACATATGGCCAATCCCCAAGTCAAATGCAGAGTCTGATCCCCAGAGCAGCGGTGTTGGCTGAGAAAACACTGCCCCAAGATAGAGTGCCCTTGATGTTGCCACTTCAGCTGCAGCCTCCCAACCACCCATGCGATAAGGCAAACCTCACCAGAAAATCCCCTCCTCCAGGGCAGACAGTGATTCTGTGTCCCTAAAGCAGGGAGGCTCCAAGGAGACCCACCCACACCCAAACTTGGACACTTCTGCCCTGACTCAGGATGAGTAATTGAAAAGAAAACAACATGGGTGATAAGCAAAGATTCATAAACTTTCTTTAACAACCAGTGGTGATAGCTGAAGAGCACACCTTTAAGAAATTCTCACTTTTAGTAGCCACAGTGCCCAAGAAAATTTTACAGAGAAGCTTTTACAAAGAAAACATGTATTTTAGGGAAGAAAGAAGTAAGTTTTGGAACAATACTACGATGAAAGAAAATGTGACAGAGTTAAGGAAATAATGTAGAGAAATAATGTTATAATAGATAGGAAAAAGATTGGAGAAGGGGACAAATGTGGAACCAGTTACAAGAGATCCAACATATGGATTAACTGGGGTTCCTGGGAGGAAATCAAAATAAAATCTGAAACGCTGTAGCAGAGCTCAGCTGTAGCCCCCTCACCTGCTAGAGCTGGACTTTTCTTATTCAAACCCTCCCAGTTTTTGTGTGATGCCACAAAATTAAACAATAATTTTTTTAGGTACAAATTATAATGAAAATAAAGAAAAGTATTTTTAAAGTTGTAGTAGAAGAAATCTTTCCTGAACTGAAGAAAAACTTGGAGATCCAAAATATTACTTCATAGTAGTCAATATTTATGAAGGGCATCTAACATCTAAACATATTCTGGTGAAATTATTGAATCTCAAGAGTAGTAAGAAATTTTTCCCTCATCTAGGATGAGAGGAAGAGGGTGTTATTTGCTCAGTAGAACTCTCAGGCTGGCCTTAGATCTTTCCCTCAAAGTACTCACTCATTCATCAGCTATTGAGAAAATGCAGAGGGAACCAGGCAGACACATTGCTTGCTCCCATCCCAGGATCTGAGGGGTCCACCTTGCAGGATGTGGGGCAGTACTGGGGAAAGTGGGGGAGATGCAGCAGCCAGAGATGCAAGGACTGCTGGTGTTTTTCTCCCCAAGAAAACCAGGACTTTAAAGTGCAAAATGTAGATCAAACAAAGCACTTAAATAGACTGTTAGTTTGTAACCTAAAGTCTGTTGGGATGCCTGGGATGATTGCTGGTTAAAGAAGGGTTAATCATTCCCCCATGTGACTTAAATACCAAAGCCAATTTGATAGTTTTGCAGACTACAATATGGAGCTCTCAGCATGGGTATTTTGGTGGCTGCCTGTCACTGAGAGAGAAATGTGTATTTCCTTGAGTATAAATTGTAGTCATCGTAGACATCAGTTCTAGTCACTGCTTGACAGGGTCTTTGTAGGAGTGGAGTTTACAAAGGGTTTTCAAGCTATCACAGCATTTTTCTTCACATATGACTTGTACTTTATCTTTTCACAGCATTTCTCTCTTGACTTTTCTTCCAGAATTTGTTGTCATTCATAATGGGATCATTACAAATTACAAGGATCTGAGGAAATTTCTGGTAAGACTCTTCCCCTGAGTAACATCTGGGTTGCGTGGTATTAGTCTTCCTCAGAAACCTTCCAGCCAGCTCACTTGGCTCCAGAAGCAAACGCAGGAACTGAGTGAGACCCTTCTTAACCATACCACATCAAGAACAACCTCAGCCCCAGCCTCCCAGACTCCCCAGGCCTTGTCTAAGGAGATACTAGGGTATTAGCATTTATCTCAAGATCCACTACAGATTCCCAGAATCAAAATAACACGCCCTTGGTTTTATTAAAATGTCTGCACTATTTAACACATTGATGCATATACCCAATGGAATAGGGGCTGGGAGTCAGGCAGTGAGTGTCTAAAGTTTGGAAAGCTCGTGTAGTATTGGTCAGGATGTGGGTGGATTTGATTCACATATTTTATCATTGTGACTGCTGTTGTTTTGCAATGTCTGGATTAATGGCAAGGATAAACTTCTGAGGAGGAATGAGCTCAGGGAATCCAGGAGTGACTCAGAGGTGTTTGGCTGTATGATTTTGGCAAACGTTCTCCATCCTGTCCCAGTTTTCCTGGTTCTCAGCTTAAGTTGCTGCAAGGGCAGGTCATCTGGGAGGAGAGGGAGTTGGCTGGGCAGGCATTGCACAATGACCACTCTCTGACACTGTGTCCAACCACACATTTCAGGAAAGCAAAGGCTATGAGTTTGAGTCAGAAACAGATACAGAGACCATTGCCAAGCTGATTAAATATGTGTTCGACAACAAAGAAACTGAGGACATTACATTTTCAACACTGGTCGAGAGAGTCATTCAACAGTTGGTGAGTTACAAATCCCGTCTGTCTAAATCATTCCTTTATTTTTTTTATAAGCACTTATTAGGCAAATTTGCACAAAGTCCTGAGGATAAAAGATGGCTCATCTACAGCATCTGGCCTAAAGATGTCACATCCTTATAGTAAACATCAAAGAGAAAGTGCCTTGCCCTATTTTAACACCTCTGAAATTGTGACTGGCCTTATAGTCCATGACTTCTCATGATGTATGTGTGAACTTGGTGGGGGTATGCAAGAGAGGGTTGTGGTTCTGAGGGAGGATTGTGTTACTGAAGGGAATGACCCAGGAGAGAGAGAGATTGGTGACATCCCAGAGGGCAGGGCACAAGGAACCTAAGGGATGAGAAGGGAGCTCATCCAGGGGATAGTCCAAGGAGAGCCCATTCTTAGAAGAGGAGTTGGAGTCCACACAGGCCTGGGTGGGATAGGGGAGGCAGAGAGTGGCCCAGACCTCTCAGAGCCCCTCCTCCTAAACAGTGCTGACTATAGCTCCTCTGTGGCCATGGCAGCTAGAGATAGTGGTCAGGGCTGAGAATCCAGAATATCCTGGTTTACAGGCTGCTGTGGGCACCATGCTGTGGTTTATAATATATCATCCTTGGGTGAATGTTTTCAGAGTCTTTTTTAAAAAGTAAGTCTACTGTCAAAACCCTTTATTCTGTTACTGGCCTTCTTGGAAGTCCGGAATTTAGAGGACATGTGTATATATACGATCCTATCCCATACTTAATGCAACTAGGTAATGTGCGGTAAGTCAGTTTGGTATTTCACCGTGGTATTTCTTTTTCCATTTTTTATTTTGAAATTTTAGAAATATCTCCTCCACTTTTAAAATTAGGACTTGTCCTAAATTAACAAAAGCCTTGGGATTTGCCTAAAGCCCGTTGGTTTTAGGCAGTTCAAAGGGCCTTTGGGGCCTGGAGATGTCTACTTAGGCCCTCTGGCTCTGCAACCAAGTTGGCAACCTGGATCTGACACACTAGCCCCACAGAGCCTGGGGCTGCCCAGGGCTCCAATATTTGGGAGAGTTCAATGGAAATTTGGATTTATAGCTGGTTGTACCTAACTAAGGTCTACTAGAGTTGTGGTGAAATAGTAAGGATGTCAGGTTGTGGGGGAGAATTTTGCATCAAGAATTTAAGTATAAGCCCTATTTTGAAACTACTTTATAGCTTTCATAGGAAAGATATAACCTAATTATAGCCTTAGAATACGGGGAGGGAATGGGGAGGGGAGAGGGGTGGATGGGTGGAAGGAGGGGAGAGGGGTGGATGGGTGGAGGTGATTGGTGGGGTCACCTCTATGGTTTATTTTACAAGGGTACAAGTGAATCTTTCTAAAAGCAGAGTATGAATGTCTTAATAACTAAGAAAATGACATGAAGGCTACGTTAACCAGTTTGATGAGAGTATTTCAAATTGTATGTGAAAACACCACACTGTACCCCGTGGTTGCATTAATGTACACAGCTATGATTTAATAAAAAAAAGAAAAGAATTTAAGTACAGAGGGACTGGGAGAAGAGGGAGGGTGATTGATGGGATCTCATCTAATGTATACAATGTGAGGGTATTCAACACGCCCCCTGGATGAAGAGCTTAACTACAACTTGAACTTTACTTTAGAAATGTAAGCAATGGGCTCAGCGCCTGTGGCTCAAGCAGCTAAGGCACCAGCCACATACAACTGAGCTGGGGGGTTCAAATCCAGCTTGGGCCCTCATCCAGCCTGGGCCCGCCAAACAACAATGATGGCTGCAACCGAAAAATAGCCAGGCATTGTGGTGGTCACCTGTAGTCCCAGCTACTTGGGAGGCAGAGGCAGGAGACTAGCTTGAGCCCAGGAGTTGGAGGTTGCTGTGAGCTGTGATGCCACAGCACTCTACCAGGTTGACAGCTTGAGGCTCTGTCTCAAAAAAAAAAAAGAAAGAAATGTAAGCAATGTAACCTAATATTAATCTGAAAATAAATAAATAAATAGAATTTAAGTACCAAAAACATTTGGAATCTTGAGTTAGGAAAGCTATATTCTAGTTCTGGCTTTGCACAACAAGCAAGCTGAGGCACAGAGGGCAAGTGACAGTATCCACAGAAACAAGAGCAAGAGGAACAGTAAGAGCAGCTCATGCTTCTCTTGGGTTGAGTGCCAGGCTTCAGTTCAATGCTTTAGCTTGTTATCATCCCAGAAGCCACCCAAGGCAGAATGCAGAGGAGGACAACCAGGCACAAAGAAAGCTAAAATAGGATCGCCCAGTTAAGGGGTGGAGCCGTGTGTGTGTGTGTGTGTGTAGCTGAGTGCACCCCTCAGCATGAGGCCCAGAGCAGGGAGGGCCCCAGGCATCTCTCACTTCTTGGGCTTCTTGAGTGCACCTGTCTTGCCCACTCATCCTGGAGCTGAGCGTCCCTGATAGGCTCCCTGTGGGCCTGGACAGGTGTGGTTTATGTTGCTCACCAGGAAATTAGTAAGTTCTGATCTCTAGTACTTCAGCATATGCTGGTTTCCCTTTCCCTCCTGCCATCACCCTGCACTAATTCTTCCTGCATTCAGCTCTCCAGGGACCTCAGGACTGCTTGTAGGGAAGAGGGGTCTAGGGAGACCTGCCTGGGACAGTTGCCAGGCTACAGAGGCTGGGCTAGCTGGAGCAAGTTGGCCCTTATTGTTCATTTGTGAATTTTCAGGAAGGTGCATTCGCGTTGGTTTTCAAGAGCATCCATTACCCAGGAGAAGCTGTTGCCACAAGGTAAGGCAAAATGCATTGATATTTCTGATAAGAAAGAAATGAATAAAATAAAATTGCTTAGCTTGAGGTATGGAGGAGGAACAGGGCCTCCAGCACACAGGAAGGTGCTGGCTGTGTGTAAAGAGCAGCTATGGGTTAGCCCCAGTGACTGCGCCCCACCATCTCTGTGGCCAGTGGTACTAGAACTTCTGAGTTTTTAAATACAGAAACCAGAAAGTTGGATTTTTATTTGGAAAGTCCAGAATGTTAGAAATTGGCAGCAAATTCAAATTAAAAATAAAGCTGTATTGGGGGGGTAAATCCAGGTTTTGTGGGACTTAAAGCCAGTAAAATTTGGAGAAGACTGTCTTTAAGAAAAGGCATAGGCTCGGCGCCTATAGCTCAACCGGCTAGGGCGCCAGCCACGTACACCTAAGGTGGCGGGTTCGAATCCCCAGCCCGGACCCGCCAAACAACAATGACGGCTGCAACCAAGAAATAGCCGGGCGTTGTGGCGGGCGCCTGTGGTCCTAGCTACTTGGGAGGCAGAGGCAGGAGACTCGCTTGAGCCCAGGAGTTGGAGGTTGCTGTGAGCTGTGATGCCACGGTACTCTACCCAGGGGGACAGCTTGAGGCTCTGTCTCAAAAAAAAAAAAAAAAAAAAGAAAAGGCATACAAAATTATGAATACAAAAGTAAGAACCAGAGTGGACATTGATTTAGATCCAATACCAAAGAAGCCTTGGAGGCCGAGATCTCAAACTTTATAACCTTCACAGCAGGTGTGTTGCAGCATTTAGCCCAGAGAGCCTGGTTCAGCCCACACATGGCTCCCAGAGCTGTCTGGATTTACAGAAATTAAGCCATCTTTTATTTTATATTGAGATGCATTGATTATCCACCTGTACATGCAACTGATATTTATTGAACACTTACTGTGTTCCAGGCCTTGGTCACCTAGTGACATTCAACCTGGTCCCTTCTCTGAAGGGCTGGACAGCTGTACGAGAAGTCAGAGAAGGGCAAAGGATGGTGATGCTCTGTGACTGAGGACAATGCACTGGAGGCGGGAGGGGAAACAGGTGTCAGCCTGGAGAAGGCAGGCAGCTGGAGAGGCCCTGACCAGCATGAGCAAAGGCAAAGGGCCCAGGGCAAATGTAGTTGCCCCCAGGATCCCTTCTAGATTCCAGATGGTGGCAGGGTGGAGGGGCACTGTGGAACTTGAGGCTCTTCCATGCTCAGTGTGTGCTTATTGCCATTAGCTATATGCCAGGAATAGGGGACATCACTGAGAAAGGGGGTGTGGACCCTGCTCCAGAAGCCTCATGAGCTGGTGAGAGTAGAGAAGTGGGCAGACCACCCTGTGGGCTGTAGGCTTCATTCTGAAGCTCCCAGGAGTCATGGAGGATGTACTCATGGCCCTAAGAGACTGGGCCATGAAGGGTGAGTCTGTCCTTGGCAGATAGTCACAGTGTCTGGGCAACAAATGATAGGCATTTACTTTTTTCTGGTACTGGAACTGATTTACCATTTTGAATTTAATTCTTTCCAGTCATAGAATTATAAAATAACAGTTGGTTCTCATCAAATTTAGAAGCTCCTTTTAAAATATGATACTATCATGATGTTACACATATTATTTAAAATGAAGTCAGAAGAGAGCACTGTGAAGAAGCAATAAAGTTTTATGGCTCTGTAACCTCCAGGACAATCTTTGGGATACCCTGGAGAATTATGTTCCATTCTGGAGGAACCACAGAGCTCCACCTATAGCAGTACAATTGGGGGAGCCATTTGCCAAGAAAATTTAAACACACTTCTCGCTGTCATTATTATAAAGACTATTTAAGCTTTAAATAGTCTACCTGCTAGGCCTAGAACTATGCCTCAGATTTGCTTAAGACATAATAAAAGATTGACCAAAATAATCAGTGTGCTCATAGCACCTTCTTCAAAGCCACATTTTGTCCCCCACTTTGAGAAGTCAAAAGTAGGATTCAAACACGCTGGAAAACAGGGTCTATTGTTCATAACTATACTGAGTTGGGTTAACAACTAGTGGTTATATGTGGGCAGGATTCAGGCTATCAGTAGTTCACTAGTTCATTGACCTAAGTTAACAAGAAGCTAGTCGAGGTAACCAGGTAACCACTGTATTCTAATTAATGTACTTGAAACAGTTCTCTTAAATTGCCTCTTTGCCACCTGCTGTGCGTGTGTGGAGAGGTGGCTGAGGCATCCTTTAATAACTACTGGAATTTTACCTGCCTGGTTCTGACTTGAATGGTGGGTTTAGAGTGTGTGAATTATGAAAATGAGCTGCTTATTTCTATGCACACTCATTGTAAATTTGATTTGCATGCTGTAATTTATAAGGATGAGCAAAGAATTAGATTTTGGAGGCAAGATGTCATTAAAATCATGGAGTAATACCTTAAACACATTACCTGCTAGAAATTGTGAACGAGGAAGAAATACCACAAAGCACTTTCCTGAGGATCCCCTTAGGGGATACGGGAGAGCCAGGGTTGGTGGTTGAGCCAGAAGATCTGGGAGAGGAGGCCTGGGTTAGGGCCCTCCCCTGGCCGGCTGCAGGAATTACCCATGAGTCTGCCTTGTGAAAATCATCATCTGGTTCATGATGAAGGACTGCCTTGCACAGGTCAAAGATTCTAAACTTTGTCCACAAGGTGTCACTCAGGCAGAGACAAAACTACCCTGGAAATTGCATTAAGTAGCCCACAGAGTGTGTATACACAAAAGTCAGTCAGTTTAATGCCTGCTAAGGATGGAGAGCAAGGGGGCTGGGTGACAGCAGGAAACAAAAAGGGAGTCTTTGTGCAGATCCGGGCATGGAGCCCTCCTGTTTTAGGGGTGCACAGCTGAGGAAGGCTAGGGTGCCCCACATGTTATTGCTCAGCCTCGGTGATCTAACTGTGCGGGTTAGTCCTGTGTGGGGATTCACTGAACTCGAAGTGTCCCTGGTCCTGGCAGGGATGGAGGGTACAACAGGTCACCAGGCTCACTAGGCAGGTGGGAATAACAAGTCAGTGAGCTGGCCCGTGGGTCCCTATTCTGGACCCTGAGAGCATCTTTCTGTGGTCAAGAGATCCATCCTGTGGAGCCTAACCACGATTCTCTGCCCCAGGGAAAGGGGATGATTTGGGGATGCCATCTCAGATGCTAGGACATCCAACCCCTGGCTGTTGAAGGTGATAAGTAAACTTTATGCTTTCTTCTCTCTCCAGGAGAGGCAGCCCTCTGCTCATTGGAGTGCGGAGCAAATACAAGCTGTCCACGGAACAGATCCCCGTCTTGTATAGGACATGTAAGTCTCTCCAGAGGACCTGGAAAATGTGCAGATGCTGCCGCATGTCTCGGGACTTGGTGGTGGCTGCCATGGGGCAGCCAGCTCCCCTCTGAGGCAAGGATGTTCCACTCTGGTCAAGGTCCAGCTGGCACACAGTTCCAGGTCTAAAAGCGTGTCAGCTGATACTTGGCTCCACTTTTTTAAAAGAACTTTTTATTAGAGATATTGTCAAACAGACACAAAAGAGGAGAGAATGGCATGCGGCTCGGCTCTGTCGTGTACTGGCAGTGTGCCTGGATTTGAGAGCTTTGGTTTGTTTTGTTTGCATTGCTCTTGTGTGGTAGCTGTATAAATGCTCTTGCAGTGGTACTGTGCTATTTGGGGATCTTTTACATGATTCAGCTGATGCAGCCAAAGCTAAAAATTGCAGATTTCTCCCACACACATTCAGAAGGAAAATCAGTTCCTTGCTGCATGACGTGCAAACAAAATAATGGGATTTGCCATCCGTTCCTTCCTTTGCTAGGCGCTCTTGAGAACGTCAAGAACATCTGTAAAACAAGGATGAAGAGGCTGGACAGTTCCACCTGCCTGCACGCAGTAGGTGACAAGGCTGTGGAATTCTTTTTTGCTTCTGATGCGAGGTAACTAAATGTTCTTACTTTTCCTTCCTGGCATTACATAATCAAAGGGTACCTGTCTAAACAGCTCCATTCCTCACTTATCCCCTACGTGAGCCGTTTTCTCATAGCTCAGCAAGGTGTGGGGCCAAAGCAGGTTTCAGCCCCTGGTGGCCCTCATCCTGGAGTTCTTGTCCAGGGAGCACCTACAGGGCTGGGGTAGACAGATCCACTGACAGGTGCAATGTTTGAACCTGCAAAAAATAATTAAATTATTTGCCAACATTTAAAAATTGGAAGATTTTACGTAAAAATCTGTATTTCTAGCTTCTCTGGAAATCTACTGTGTTACTGCAGGCCCCAGGTATCTGTCTGCTCAAAGGCTGCCCCCCTTCAAATGAGGCATGTGTCTCCGGACCTCAGTTCTTCCCACCACCACCCCCACCTTTGCCTGAGCTCTGACCATTTGTAAAAGACAGAGCCAACATTTATGGGGTTTGTGCCATTGATTTTTAAAGTCCATGTTCTCATCAATCCACAAAATAATAATTTTGAAATTTGAGAAACACTGCTTCATATCCATTGTACCACAAAAATTTTATGCTTGTACACATATGTAGTATACACACACACACACGCTTTCCTGCCATTTGAAATTGACAATCACTATAAACACCACTACTACCTTTTTCATCCGGGTCTTTCCATTCTAGATGAGTTTTCTCTTTCCTACCCAGCCTCTAGTAGGCCAGTAGGGCCTTGCTGTACAGCAGGGAGTACTCCAGGCCAGGTGTCCTGGGAAATGAGAACGATGGGAATGCAGGGTCTGTTTAAGGCCACAGCCAGCATCAAACTCAACCACAGATAAGGGTGGCATTTCCTAAATTGTATTCCTTACAACACCAGTTCAGTGGGAAGTTAAGATGATCTCAGGGATACTAAGACACAGTATTTTATAGAATTTGGCATCTTGCTGTTATAATTTGGTGAAGTTTTTATTTCTTTGAAGTGTTTCAAACGATTGTGATCTTACAACCCATAGTACCTATTTTTAATGAAATATGATAAATATTTCTTTTTTTAAGAAACATGAATGCCTGAAAGGAGATGAAATAATTATTTGTAGTCAATGCTGTTATATGCCTTTTAATCCAGCTGAAAGGCTATTAGGACTTATTATTATAAGAGCAGCTGAGAAAAAAGGTGTGGAAATCCCTATTCTAGCCACTGCCCTTAAACTGATACCTGCCTTATTCCCTCCTGTATCTCCTCACATGACCGGGCTCCAGAGGCTCTCCACAAACATTTGGTAATTAAAAAAAGCAATGTGACTCACCATAGCTGGAAAAAAATGTTTAATTAAATTCCTTAGAATAAATCTCAATAAAAATGGTCTAGAGGGTACCAAGAGTGACGGATTCAAACCCAGCCCCAGCCAAACTGCAACAAAAAATAGCCAGGCGTTGTGGCGGGTGCCTGTAGTCCCACTTGGGAGGCTGAGGCAAGAGAATCACCATAGCCCAGGAGTTGGAGGTTGCTGTGAGGCTACCAAGGGCAATAAAGTGAGACTCTGTCTCTTAAAAAAAAAAAAAAGATCTAGAACCTGTTTGGAGAAAACTACAAACATTTACCGTGAAAAACATGATTTGGATGAAGGGGGAGATTGCACATTCCTCAGTAGGAAGGCTTACTATTATTTCTTTTCTTTCTTTTTTTTTTTTTTCCTTTATGTTATAAAGACAGAGTCTCACAATATTGCCCAGGCTGGCCTCAAACTCCTGGGTTCAAGGGATCCTCCAATCTTGCCCTCCTGAATAGATGTTCTCAAAAATTAATGGACTTAAATTTTAAATTAATTTAATAGTTAAAAATTACTTTTAAAAATGTTGATTCTCGGCTCGGTGCCTATAGCTCAACCGGCTAAGGTGCCAGCCACGTACACCTGAGGTGGCGGGTTCTAATCCCCAGCCTGGACCCGCCAAACAATGATGACGGCTGCAACCAAAAAATAGC
>NW_003852541.1:4119788-4125894 GCF_000181295.1 Otolemur garnettii | reverse complement strand
AAAAAAAAAAAAAAAAAATGTTGATTCTCCCCTACATTAGTCAGTGAATTCAATGCTGTAATAAAAATCCTCAAGATTCTTTTATTTGTTTAGGATTTTGGAACTTAAAAAAGTGATTCTGTCAGGTACAGTATATGGATAAGAAAGCCAGCACATATTGAAAAAGAATAACCAGGTGACCTCTCAGATATGGAGATACACTGTAGAGATCTCAGACCACTGTGGCCTGCCATGCACCTACATGGGGCCCTGTGCTGAGAGCTGCACCTGGTTAATAATCACAGCAAACCGCTGGTGAAACAACAGCTACCCTCTCTGTTCACAGAGGAGGAGCCTGATTTAGGGACTCAGAAGGGTCATTTGCGTTGCCTGAGGGCACAGGACCAGTAAGAGACAGAGGAACAGCATACACCTGAGGTCTAACTCTTTTGCCAGGGGCGCTAATGACTAGATTACTATCCATTACTATTTGATTTTGTAAACTAAAATAATAATTATACTCAAACATACATACACACACACATAAATATAAACACAGACATATCAAGAAGCATTGTTGGGAGGGCAGTGCTACCAATGTGTTTACCTCTTGGAGACAAGACAGGGCCATTGTTCCTCCTGCTATTACTCTAATTCTCCTTTTTATTTAGTGGGTGAGTGTACATTGGCTTTCCATTCATCTTTCTCTTTCTCCCCTATGATCTGGCTGGATACCCCTCTTTGAGAGCCAGAGAATTTGATAGTTTCTCTCCTTAACTTTGCCCCGGGAGTTTAGATGTTCATTTGCCTGCAAAGGCATGTGTGGGTGTGGCACTTACTAGAATGAGATTTTTTTCCCCAGTGGCCCTTTAAGCCTTACCTGCAAGATTTAATACCTCATCTAAGCACCACCTGTGCTAGTAATTACCTAACTTTTTTTCAATTACCAACTTTTCTAACTTAAAGTTATTTTTAAAAGGCACTTTGTATTGTCTCTAGGGGAAAAAAATCATTATCCTTTTCTGTATAGAGAAAGTTATAAAAATAAACACAATGACCCTATGTTTCATTGGTGGACATACTTTGTAGGTTACTTTTAAGGCTGCTGTGTGTTTGTGTGTGTGCATGCGTGTGTGTGGTGTGGTATGCACATTAAGCAACTAGGTCTTTTGTCCAAAGTATCCCACTGTCTGCATTTTGCTGAACACATCCTAAGGTAAGGTTTACCATGTGGCTCTGTCTACTGTATTTCCTGTAAACTGGAGTTTACAGGTGTCTAGAATTTTGATCTTATTCAGATTTTGCTGTTTTGGCAAGACTACATAGGTGATAGTGTGTTCTTCCATCAGGAGAGACTTAAAGTCTCATTGTCTCTTTTTTTTGTGGGGTTCATATGTCATCAGCATTATCTATCCAATAAAAAGTTTCTCTTGGCTTTTCACCTCTTGGTTTCAACAGCCATTGATGGTTGTTGAGAGTTATTAATAATTAGAGTTCATAAATTGATTATTCTAATTCTATCATTTTGTTATTAATAGCTATATTACTTCTATAAAGAGAAACTTGGCTTTATAAACTATATGGTTATCCTGAAAGACAGGTTGTTTGGAAAGGCAAGACAAATGCTACATTCTTCTCTTCATGATTCAGAATAATTTGTTGGTTCCCAAGCATCCTCCAAAGGTGACATTGCTTAGATCCTGATTTGAAATAACCAATTATAAAAAGCCATCTATGAGATTACTGGGGAAATTTGAATGCCCTGGATATTTGATGATATGAAGGAAGAACTGTTAATTTTAGCCATGATAATGGCATTTAGTAGGTTAAAAAACTATGCTTATCTTTTAGAGATATAAGCCAAAGTGTTTACAGAAGAAATGGTACAGTATCAGGGACTGGTTTCCAAATAATTTTGGCAGGGGGAGGAATGAAGAAGGGGAAATGATTCACCTGGTAATCAATGTCTCTGTCCCCATCAAAACACCACTGATGTGGACCCCACGCTTGGGAGACAGCTAGTACCTGCTGCCTCATGACTGTTAAGGGCAGAACACCCACAGTGATACCTGTGTTTTCCGTGTTCCAGTGCTATCATAGAGCACACTAACCGGGTCATCTTCCTGGAGGATGATGACATTGCTGCAGTGGCTGATGGGAAGCTCTCCATTCACCGGATCAAACGCTCTGCTAGTGATGACCCATCTAGAGCCATCCAGACCTTGCAGATGGAATTGCAGCAGATCATGAAAGGCAGGTGTCCTTTGAGAGGTTCTGTGCCTGTGGTGGAGCTCTGGACACTCTGCCCTGCCCTTGGTGTGGCCACTATCCTCTGTGGCCACCAGGGCAGGGCTGTATGTGGCCTGTGACTCGCATAGCTGAGGGGATGTGGGGAGCCTAGCCCGGTGCTTCCAAGTGGGAATGTTGTCTCCTTGAGCTGACCCCAGCACATCAACTGCATTCCTGTACTCTGGGACACATTCCCACCCCCAGGTGTCATTTCACCTTTGGGCAAGAGGTCCATCTCTGCACCCATTTCTACCCCCCTATAAGCACTATGCCACAGGGCAACATGCGCAAACTTTTGAGAACACGACTCAGACACTGTGATCTCCCACTGCCTAATGACTTCCTGCCATTCATAGAATAAAATCCAAACCTCTACCACTGCCAACAAGTCCCCACCCCTATCTGGGCCAAAGCCTGGCCCTGGCCCCACCACACTCCGCCCTTTGCCTGCTATGCCCCCACTGGTCCTGATCTGGTTGCCTCAGAATCTGGCTGCTCACCCACACTGGGGTCCTCGCATTCACTGTTCTCATAGGACTGGCACCTTTTGATCATCACAAGCTCCCCTGAGACATCACCCATCAGAGAATCCTCTAATCCTATATCTGCCATGGCCCCTCCATACCCCATCCTCCCTGATGGCCACTTCCTCATTTGCTTTATTTTTTCTTTGTACAAGTCCTACGTCATGGGCATAAGATGGGGAACACTGGCAATGTTTGGCATCACAAGTGCATGTATCCTAGAGGTCACTGCTCACCAAGTTGGCGGATGCCTCCAAGGCCTCAGATGCAACACCTCCCTCAGAAGCTTGAACATCCTATAGCCAGATCACCCTTTTGTTATCATTCAGTCCTACTCAAATCGGAGCCCAGAAATGCATGTGTGGCTAGAAAGATTTGGTTTGGGTTTGGGTTTTTATTAAAGAAGCCAGGAGGTTATTTACTTTAAAAAGATAATGTTTCTTAGGGCTTGCTTACTTTGTACTTTCCTAGGTGGGTGGCCTTTTGGAAGTATAGCATTTTACTTTCTTCTGGCCTTGCTAAGGGGATGTTGCTGCAGAACCAGTGACACCTTTTGTTTATTTGCTTGCATGGAACAAAGAAGCCTCCCTTCCTCAAGCTTCAGAGTCTAATATATGAATTAGAAACAGTCCTTATACCAACCTGCTTCTCTCTGACTTGTCTTCTGAGCATCCCCGCAGTGGGCTTCACAGGTGTTGCTACCACTGTCGCATAACCACTTTCCCTCCTGATAAAAAGTTAAGCAGTGGAAATGTAAATCAAATTGAAACTGACTAATCTCATTGATGTTTATTTGACCAGGTAACTTCAGTGCATTTATGCAGAAGGAGATCTTTGAACAGCCAGAATCAGTTTTCAATACCATGAGAGGTCGGGTGAATTTTGAGACCAACACAGGTAATTCCTATACTTGATGGGGAGCCTCTGCCTCCGCTGTTTAGAGTCAGCATTAATGCCCTGCTGTGTGCCCACAGTACTCTTGGGTGGCTTGAAGGACCACTTGAAAGAGATCCGACGATGCCGAAGGCTCATCGTGATTGGCTGTGGGACCAGCTACCACGCTGCCGTGGCTGTAAGTGCAACGGGCTGGACCCCTGATAGTGCAGGGAAATAAGGGATCTGGGACAACTCATTGGTCTTACATTTTATCATTTGTTTGGCCTTCTGAATTTGAAATGCCCTCACACCCACTTCCATGAGCCAGCATTGGAAGCAGAGCAGGGCCCTTTCTTCTATAAGGTATGAGTGACCGAAGTCCCCTCACCACCTGGACAGCAACAGCAAGGTGCCATGTCACAGACTGTCCCTGGAATCCCAGCTGTCCTATGTCCCCATAGAGCCTTTGACTGACTTTAGTCCCTGTTCTTATTGGTTTCAGACACGGCAAGTGTTGGAGGAACTGACCGAACTCCCTGTGATGGTTGAACTTGCTAGTGATTTTCTGGACAGGAACACACCTGTGTTCAGGGATGACGTTTGCTTTTTCATAAGCCAATCAGGTAAGGGATACAGGCAGTGTGGCCAGGTGTGCATTAGGTCAGCTCTGGGCCCTCTACGCTCTGTGACATACCAGATAATTCCCTCCCTCCTTCATCCACTTGAGTCCTCCGTATGCCTACCTTCTGCCCCATGCTCTTTCATGGGTCAGGTCATTTAGCCTTTGGAGCCATCACTTACTTGTTGTGCAGTGAGGGCGAGATGCATCCAATGCCACATAGCTAGGGAGTTAATAGAGCTGGAATCGGCAGGAATCCAGGTCCATTGGTTTTCCCTTGCCCTCTGGTTTCTCCCTCCTCTTGCCAGCCCAAGTTAAAGACTTCTAGTACTACTCACCAAGATGTTTGTAGATGTTTTCTGGACTTAATTTCCTGGAGGAAAAATAACCTTCAAAATTTTGCTAGGTTGAGAATCCCATGGAGGACTCAATGTGCAGTGCCCATGCTGCCCAGCAGGGGGAGTGTGGGAGACCCTGCTTTGGTTTAGGCCCTAAGGACTGTCCTGAGATGAGCAAACCCCACCTGGTGCCATCCTAAGGCTGGACTTGGACACTTGCTTCAGGGAGGTGATCCATGGCCATATGTTTGAAGTCTTCTTGAATTCTGGGAGGATTTTTGAAATTTTTGATTATGGAGTATTCCAAACCTTTATAAAAGTAGAGACATTGGTGTAATGAATTGCCCAACCTCAGCAGTTATCAACATGGCCAACAATTGCCACCAGTACCCACACTAATCTTTTCCCTTGGCTGGGTTATTCTGAAGCCAAAATATCACGTTATTTCATCCATAAATACAGAAGGGTGTATGGTTAAACTGTTAGAAATAAAAGCATAACCACAATTTCATTACCATGACTAAAAAATTGACAGTAACGCTCCAATACCTACTGGGGCATTTAATACTGCTTCCATGTTGAGTTTTTGTTTTTGTTTTTGTTTTAACAAAGCAATGTCTATTTTATTTTATTTATTTTTGTAGTTTTTAGCTGGGGCTGGGTTTGAAGTCACCACTTCCAGCATATGGGGCCCATGCCCTACTCCTTTGAGCCACAGGTGCCGCCCCCATGTTGAGTTTTTCCATTTTGATAGCAAGCTAAGAAAAACTGACACAGATATATTCATCATTGGGCTGACTCCCTTGTCACCAGGAGCTGCCACATTTGCCTTTAGGTTTTGATCTCATTAGAGCTTAAAAACTTTTCATAAATTGGTGGAAGCCATTAACAAAAGAAGAGAGGAAGATTTAATGTGAAAATAATGCAGTGGCAGCTCCTGAGTCTCTATAGGTACGAAAGTGTTCAGCCCTATAATGAGATTGAAAAAAAAGAAAAAAGAAAAAAGACTACTAAAACCTGGGAGGTGAAGCTGCTGAACACAGAAGCTCTTTCCGCTCCCCCTTCCCCAACACTGCTGGTGCTGAGGCAGTGCCACATGACACTTCAGTGTTGCCGTAAGGGTCTCGCGGAAAAGCCATGTCGCGGAGGATAAGCACGCTTATTGAAATTGTAAAGGTGACCATTTGCTCGGTCAGGCAAAATGGTGAGCTTTCTTTATTTACTGTTGGTTTATATGGCCAATTTTGTACATGTGCATTATACATCAATGACCTCATTAATATGAATTACAATCCTTCTGCACATGTGCACTGGACGTCAATGACTTCCCTCTGTACATGCGCATTGGACATCAGTGACTTCATTAATCCATTTAAACATCTGTGACCACCTTGTGAGTAGCTCCTCCCTAGTAATCTGATAATCTACCCAACATACACCTTTTAGCATAACCCTTTCTTTTTTTTTTTTTTTTTTTTTTT
>NW_003852541.1:4103813-4119763 GCF_000181295.1 Otolemur garnettii | reverse complement strand
TGGCATCATGCTCACAGCAACCTCTAACTCCTGGGCTCAAGCGAGTCTTCTGCCTCAGCCTCCCAAGTAGCTGGGACTATAGGCACCCGCCACAACGCCTGGCCATTTTTTGGTTGCAGCCATCATTGTTGTTTGGCGGACCCAGGCTGGGGATTTGAACCTGCCACCTTAGGTGTTTGTGGCTGGTGCCTTAGCCGCTTGAGCCACAGGTGCCGAGCCAGCATAACCCTTTCAACATAACCCAGTTTAACATAACTTACTGGAGAACTTGTTGTTAGCCATTACTTCTTTTGTTTTTATCTGATGACGCCAAAGGCTATGGAGGAAAGAGAAGGTTTGAAAATCTGTCCTACTGACCTCGCCATTTGGAGGCAGTTACTTCAATCTTTAAAACAAGGCATCAAGAAACTTCTAGGGCCTACAGAAATTTGTGTGCAAACCTTCACTCCCATGTGGGCCTTAAGTCAGGGGGCTTTTACTTTGCAACCAACCAGGCCAAACTTAGGTCGGGGGGGTTTAGGCCCACAACCAACCTGGCCATATGGGATTCTGCCTCAGTTTCTCACAAGTATGCCTGCACAAAGTCTTTTCACTGCTCTCTCTCAAACAGCTTTTTTGGCCAGAGGCATATAGGCCTTTCGCCTATTCTTCAATACCATAAACTAAGCAATCTGAGGAGAAAAAAGAAATGCTAAGACAGACAGCCGAGAGCAGTGGCCTTGCAGACAGAACAGCTTCCAGTGACTCACGTGAATTCAAATGGTTTTGATTTTATGGTCTGGCTCATATTTAATTTAATTAGAGTTCTTTACAACTTACAGACATATGGAATTTGTGCTGGTTTATGCATAAATATCTTTAGCTTTATTCCAGAAACAATTTGCAAGAAGTGCTTCCTTTCAAACAAGATTTGTTTAAGAAATACCCACTTGGGGGTATTCCTGCTTTTAAAATCTGTTACATCTCAGTACATGCTGAATAAGGTCACTTAGAATTGTGGGAAGGGCACTGGGAGCCAGGCCTGCCTGTTACCCACATGGCTTTGATGGAGCCATTGATTTTCCTCTGTCTCTGAGCCCTCATCCTCTAATGATTTTCAACTGGTGTGCCATAAGAGGATCTAAGGTGTGCCACATAAATTTTTAAAAATCATTAAATTATTTTCAAAAGAAGTTCAAAGCACAGGGGCGGCACCTATGGCTCAGTGGGTATGGTGCCGGCCCCATATACCGAGGGTGGTGGGTTCAAACCCAGCCCCAGCCAAACTGCAACAAAAAAATAGCCGGCACTGTGGGAGGTGCCTATAGTCCCAGCTACTCAGGAGGCTGAGGCAAGAGAATCACCTAAGCCCAAGAGCTGGAGGTTGCTGTGAGCTGTGACACCACAGCACTCTACCAAGTGTGACAAAGTGAGACTCTGTCTCTAAAAAAAAAGAAGTTCAAAGCATAGTAAGTATATTCTTTTTTTTTTTTTTTTTAACTTTTTTTGTAATGAACAATTTAAGTGTGCCTCGAAATGTCAATTTATAACTATAGGTTCAAGTGTGCCTTAAGATTGAAAAAGGGTTTGAAAACACTGTCTAGAGGATAATGGGGACAATGGCCCACACAGAGTTGTCATGACATATAAATGAAACTATGGATGAGAAAGTGCTTGTTACATAAATAGTAACAAAATCTCCAATCTAAGAATCAACAAAATAAAATTATTTGAGCGTGCATTTTCCTTTCCGAACACCCTTTTCCCGCCACCCCCGTCTATGCTTTGGGTACTGATGTAAGAATTGGGATAAAGGGGTGGGAGCCAGGCATAAGCTGGCAGAGTGGGCTGAAAGGACCCCTGTGTGGCAGGTGAGACTGCAGACACACTCTTGGCACTGCGCTACTGCAAGGACCGCGGCGCCCTGACTGTGGGTGTCACCAACACTGTGGGCAGCTCCATCTCCCGAGAGACTGACTGCGGTGTCCATATCAATGCAGGGCCTGAGATCGGCGTGGCCAGCACCAAGGTAGAAGGAACCACGTGGTCTTCTTTGGGGAGAGCCTAGGCAGTTGGGCCCAAGGCCCAGGTGCCCTCTGGTGTGGACAAAGCATGCAGTCCTGCCCTGCTCTACCAACAATGCTGTCTTTCTTTCCTTTTGGTTATTTTTGTCTCTTCATTTATTATCTCATTTTGTTTCTTCATCAACTTCCTGCCTTTTCCATGTTGTCCTTTAGCTCTTTGAGCGTCTTTGAGATGCTTGATTTAAAGCCCTTGCCACCTCCTTTGTCCACAGGCTTACACCAGTCAGTTCATCTCTCTGGTGATGTTTGGTTTGATGATGTCTGAAGATCGAATTTCACTACAAAACAGGAGGCAAGAGATCATCCGTGGCCTGAGATCTTTGCCTGGTAATTCCTACAACTCAACTTCCTGTATTTTCAAATCCAGTGAACTGTTTCAGGCCATTCTCTTCCTTGACTCTCTCTTGTATGTGATACTGTTAACTTTGCCTCCTCCTAAAACTTTCTAGCCACCACTGAATCCTAACAACTCCCACTGGACCAAGATTAAAATCCACACCCTTCACTAGGCCCTGGAGTCTTGCACACCTCACCTGCCACCTCACCTGCTTCCTGCCCCTCCCTAGGCTGGCTGCCACCTTGACCTTCAAACCCTCAGTAGTGTCAAGTGCTTTCCTAACACACGGTTCTTGCACTGGCTCCTTCCTCTGCTGACACTCTCTTCCTGAAGCTCTTGGCACCAACTTCTTATCTCCCAAGCCTCAGCTCAGATGTCACCCTAACTAACTGAGTTCCTAACCCCATGCCCTAGCACTTTTTTAAACATTAACTCATTTCTTTTCTTTCTTTCTTTTTTTTTTTTTTTGGAGACAGAGTCTTAAGCTGTTGTCCTAGGTAGAGTGCCATGGCATCACAGCTCATAGCAACCTCAAATTCTTGGGCTTAAGTGGTTCTCTTGCTTCAGCCTCCCAAGTAACTGGGACTACAGGTGCTTGCCACAATACCCGGGTATTTTTGGTTGCAGTTGTCATTGTTTGGCAGGCCCTGGCTGGATTTGCCAGCTCTGGTGTACATGGCCACTGCCCTAGCCACTGAGCTACAGGCGCTGAGCCTCATTTCTTTTCCATATAACATACCTCATGATCGGAAATGACCCATTCACCTATTTACTGGCTTGTCTCCCCTTTGATCATTACCAAAGCCTAGGGTCTGAAATCTGGCCAAGACAGCATGCTGGAAGTTTATTGACAGGAAAAGCATTCTTTCTTTAAGCCAGATCACAACTATGCAAAATAGGATTCTATTCTGATGTCTAAGCCAGCAGTTCTCGAGATGTGGTCTGCAAGACTTGGGGTCTACCAGCTCTTTCAGTCAAAATTATTTACATAAATAATTATTTACAATAAATCAGACTTTTTTTTTTTTACAGTGGTGGCTTAGCACACTTGAAGACCTAATGATCACTGTGTTCTTAACCACCACACACCCAGTTTCATTGAAGAACATCCTTGATGAGGTGGTAAAAAATGTTAGTCTATAAACTGAAGTCCTTTTTAGCATTCTGCATGAGCAAATGGGAAATACTTCTACTCATGCTAAAGAATCATGGCTGTTTCAAAGAAAAGCACCCTTGTGATTATTTGAGTAGCAAGCTCATTTGGATATTTGGCAGACATTTTCTCAAAACAGTTATCTCTACACATCAATGAAAACAACCTACAGTATTGGTTGCAGTGATAAACTTTGAGCTTTCAAGAAAAACTTAGAATTTTAGAAAACTCATATCTGCCACCATGAGTTCAATTACTTCCCAGCATTCAGAGACTTTTCTGATGAGATCCTGGTGACTTAGCAAATGTGATATAAAAAAAATTTTATAATGGAATGTGTACATTATTTGCATAACGTTGTGGCCAATGCATAATGTTACAAAATTAAATGATCCATTTAAAAGTACAAGATAAGGCTGGGTGCAGTGGCTCACACCTATAATCCTAGCACTCTGGGAGGCTGAGGTGGGTGGGTGGATTACCCTGAACTCCCAGGTTTGAGACCAATCTGAGCCAGAGTGAGACCCCATCTCTAAAAATAGATGGGCGCCTGTAGTCCCAGCTACTATGGAGGCTAAGACAAGACAATTCCTTGAGGTTAAGAGTTTGAGGTTGCTGTGAGCTATGAGGCCACGACATTCTACCAAGAGTGGCAAAGTGAGACTCTATCTCAAAAAAAAAAAATAGAAATACAAGACAGACTAGTGAATTTTAATGTAACAAAGTAGAAAAAGTTTACTGATATAATTTCAGATTTCACATTTGCAACTACCTTCTTAAGAAACTACTGTTTCAGCTCGGCGCCTGTGGCTATGATGCCACGGCACTCTACCCAGGAGGATAGCTTGAGGCTCTGTCTCAAAAAAAAAAAAAAAAAAAAGAAACTACTGTTTCTCAAGTTATGTGTATGGTAGTGTCAAACAACAATATTCACAATTGTTTGGAAAAGTTACTTAAATACTTCTTCCTTTTCCAAATGCAAATCTCTAAGAGGCTGGATTTTATCCCTGCACTCCAACCAAAAGAACATACCACAGCAGATTTGATGCAGAAACAGATATGACAGTCAATGACCTTTCATTAAAAAGTTAGACATTAAAAAGATTTGCAAAAATGTAAAACAATGCCATCTTCTTGCTAATTTCTTTTAAAAATATAGTAATGTAATGTGTATATTATTGTTATTTTGAAATGAATTAATAAAATATTTAAAAATTTCTAAATGCTATTTTATAATCTGGTAAACATTGATATTATATAACCCCCCAAAACAAAGGTTCTTAGAGACCCACAAAAATTTTTAAGAATGTAGAGGAGTCTAAGACTAAAAGGTTCGAGGACCTCTGTGTCCCCTCATGCTGGCTTTGTCTTCAAACAGCACTTGGCAGAAAAGGGGGCATGAACTTGGAGTGTCAGTGCTTTGTCTTGCCAGCTGGTGATTTCCTCCTCCAAGCCTCAGTTGCCTGACCTACAAAATAGAGCTAGAGATAATACTTCCCTCCCTACCTCAGCGGTACTCAAGAAAGTATTCACACATCTGTGAATCACCATAGTTCTTCTTCATGAATATTGTTTTAAAATCAAATGATTGACTTTCTCTCTCTGCTCTGTGTGGCTTAGAGCTGATCAAAGAGGTGCTGTCTCTGGATGAGAAGATCCATGACCTGGCCCTGGAACTCTACACACAGAGGTCACTCCTCGTGATGGGGCGGGGCTACAACTATGCCACATGCCTGGAAGGAGCCCTGGTGAGCCCCCCTCAGCTGAGTCTCCCTCCCCAGGCAACATGAAGGCAGGCACATTGGGAAGGAGGGCTCCTTGGCCACCCCTGTTAAGCCTGCACTAAGCATCAGTTCCTGACCAGGTATCTAGCTCCCAAGACACAGAGATGGGTAAGACAGGTGCCTGTCCCCCAAGGCTCCCAATCTTCTAAGGAGAAAGAGGCAGGGCATCCTTGGGCAAGCCCCAGGTGTCCAGACAGTGCCAGGCTTTGTTTGGAACAGTTCACACACCCCTCACGAGGTCTCCTGAGAGGCTGGTGATAACTGCGCACATTTCACCCAGGAGGAAACTAAGCCTCCAGGAGGTGAAGTATGTAAACCAAGATGACTAAGAGCAGCCTTTGCATCTGTCCACTGCCACAAGGGTGGGGAGGCTTTGCCAGCCTAAACTGCAGGGTGGAGGTCTCTGCAGAGTTTCCTTGTTGCTCCTCAGAGAAGTATGAGATCCTCCAGAAGGAGCTTCAAAGGCCCTGCCTTTCTACAAGAATTGATGATAGGCTGTTTGCCCCTGCCAGCAATAAAGATCCAGACCAGCTAAGAGAAAGCTAATGGAGCAGGGGCAAGGTGGCAGGGCCACAGGACTGCCAAGAGGGTGGACACGCACCATTCAGGGTCATTGTCAGCTTGAAGTTTATGGATCAGAATGCTCCACCCAGGGATCTGGGAGACAGTTTTCCAGGCCATATAGCACTGGGACAGCAGATACTGGTATCATCCATTGCCCAGCTTTGTTCCATCCTCTCCCTGTAGGAGGAAGTGGCCATTCTCTCCCTACCAACCCCACTTGAATTATGATGCCAACTGCAAGTGGTTCAGGAGAACCACTCAGAGCTTGTTTCAGGCTATCTTAGTCTAGAGCTCAAACCTGACCTCAGTGAGCTCCAGGTCCCATATCCAGCCCATGGAGATTCTGACTCCTGCCAACAGAAGCCAGAGCTGGCACACTGCTCCTCAGAGGGCACAGTAGAAGCAAAGCCTAGGGGTGCACTGTCAGCTCCCAGACAGCTCAGCCACCTGGATGGGGGGCTCAGCTACAGTGGCTGAGTGTGCTGGTGAAAGACACATATTCAACTGTGCCTCCAAATGAGTCCGCAGGGAAGGAGAGAAGCATTCAGGCTGCTGCTGGCAAAGTTAGTGGCCGCTTTATGGTCACTTAGAGGCTGGTGCTCCAGTGGTCTGCAGCCTGCAGAGTAGAGCTGGCCTCTCCATACAGCATTTCCTTGACCCAAATAAGTAGCCCCAAGGGAGTTAGGAGATGTTTTCTTTGACACTCTCAAGTGATGTTGATTAGACAGTAACTAAATAGAAATGGATCTACCTAAACATAGGGAAAAATTCCAATAATACCCCAGCGCGTATAGCTTTGCTCCATAGGTCAGTATGAATGACCCTTTAGGAGTTGTTAATGATCCGAAATTAGGGGAATGCTTAATCACATAACTGACTGGGGGTATATCCAAGTGGAATACAATGCCATGGTGAAGCTAACTACATGGCCCATGGCTGGTTACAGAGGAAAAGAGGGTGAGGTAGGCGACTGTGATCATGACCTGTCCACCCAAAGGGGTGGCTGTGCATGGAACTGAAGGGTGATGGAGCTACATTGGCTGGGACTGGACTAGGGACACAAAGGCTGCATGTTAAGCTTTGTACATGCTCTAGGTAGCAGCCAGACTGCTCTCCTGTCCCTTACCAGATGTCCTTAGGGCTGCTGACCACTCCATGGCATGTATTATCTACTGTGTGACCCTCCACTCTCTGCCTTCCTTCACACTTCTCCTGCTGCCCTTCCTCCCCTCTGGCTGATAGCTGCAGCCCCCTGTGTGTGCAGTGTGCCTCTCATCCCACCTCCTGTTTCCCCAGAAAATTAAAGAGATCACCTACATGCACTCAGAAGGGATCCTGGCTGGGGAGCTGAAGCATGGGCCCCTGGCACTAATCGACAAGCAGATGCCAGTCATCATGGTCATCATGAAGGACCCTTGCTTTGCCAAATGCCAGAACGCACTGCAGCAGGTCACCGCCCGCCAGGTGAGGGCTAGAGCCACCCAGCTCCCATTCTCCACACTGCCCACCTCACCATATCTACCAGCACCGGCTGCAAACACACACTCTCCTGGACCCTCTTGTGAGTAGTGCACTCCTTTGGGAAGGAAGTGGTCAGCCTGCAGCAGTGGGCCACAGCAACCCAGACTGCCCTGAGCTGCCTTGGCTTCCATCTAGAGGCAGAGGAGGTACCCCCACTGGAGAGCAGGGCAGTACTGCCCCAGGCTGTGCTGTGGAGTCAGGTTAGATCCCACAGGCTTAGGGCTTAGTCCTCACCTCAGACACTCGCACTACAAGCTCAGGGCTGCACTGTCCACCCCTGACCAGCTAGCTACAAATTTCAGAGTTCCTCATTTCCCCTCAGGTTCAGTAATTCTCTAGAATGACTCACACAACTCAGGAAAGTGAGTCGCTTCTACAGTTTTATCACAAAAGATGCAAATCATGGCCAATTGCAGAGAAGATACCCATGGAGTAAGGATCCCAGATGTGAAGCTTCTGTGTCCTCAGAAGGTGGCACTCTTCCAACATGTTAGTGTGCATCAGCAGAGAGCTCACCTGAGCTGCTGGCTCTGGTGCCCAGAGTTTTTATTAGGGTCTTATTAAGTGGCATGGTTGATTAGATTATTGGTCATGTGACTAAGCTCAGTTTCTAGCCCCATTTCTGTCCTGGGAAGTTGGGAGTCCAAGGTCAGGCTAGCTTAGAGCCCTAACCATCTAATCATGTGGTTGGTCTTTCTGGTCAGCTCCAATCCTAAAGCCATCTATGGGCCATCATGTGTCATCTGATTATCATAAAGTAAGTTGAAGTCCAACAGACCTCCATGAATAACAAAAGACACTCACTTCTATCACCTGAAAAAGCCTAAAAATTAGGCTCCCTCTTGGGAATCAATGACAAAGTCCAGCCAAAGTTTTATACAAAGGACCACCACCCTGAGGGAAGAAGGCAGAGGACCATCAGATCTGTCCTGGGAGTTCATGAGGTTACAGGGAGGTAAAATCCAACAAGGGACTCCATCCAGCTGCTGCCATACTCGGCTTGGCACAGAGGCCAGAGAGATGGTATGAACACAATCGCATAGTTTCTTCACTTAAAACCCCTCCTGTGGCTTCCCATCAAACTATAGTAACCCCTAAGCTTGACCCCACCCTCCGACTTCACTGAGTCCCAGGGACTCCAACTTTCCTGTTTCCCACTCACACCCAACTCCTTTGCAGTGGCTGTTCCCTCTGCCTGGAAAGTTCTTCCTACAAATCTGCAAAGTTGGTCCCTCATTATTCAGGTCTCAATCCAAACATCTCCTTTCTTGAGAGGGTTTCCCCAGACTTCACCAATGTCTCCCAGTCACATTACCTTGTTGCCTTTGTGGCATTTCTCTGAAATTCATCTGTACTCAATGACAATGAGCCCCATTACAGTGAGGATCAAGTCTGCCCTGCCCTTCAAAAGGCACACTGAAGCCACCCAGCAAATGGGTACTGAATGATGCAGCAAGATGGCAGTCTCCTTACCAGAGGAAGAAACACACCCCAAACCACCACTCATGTCCCATACTAATCACTTCACCCACCCATAATTCCAGCAAAATATTACTGTTATCATAGAAGTCATGTTGATTCCAGATGCTCTGCGTGTGTGAGAGATTGCTACTTTCTGAGACTTTGTGGTTGTGTTTCTCTGCTTTAGGGTCGCCCAATTATACTGTGCTCCAAAGATGACACTGAGAGCTCCAAATTTGCATATAAAACGATTGAGCTGCCCCATACCGTGGACTGCCTCCAGGGCATCCTGAGTGTGATCCCTCTACAGCTTCTTTCCTTCCACCTGGCCGTTCTCCGAGGATATGACGTAAGTCTAAGAATGACACCTGATATAGCAAAGAGGACAGACATAACCCCACAGGTGTTCTTGTTTGGAATACTTATTTGGAGTAAACAATCATAGGAGAAATAATTTCACTTAAAGAAATCTTCTTTTAGGGGCAGCGCCTGTGGCTCAAAGGAGTAGGGCACTGGCCCCATATACCGGAGGTGGTGGGTTCAAACCTGGCTCTGGTCAAATCTTCTTTTAAAAGTAGCTTATTATACGCCCTGAAAACAAGCTGGAAAACTGCAAAATATGTAAAGGAAGAACTGTATCATCAAACCATAACCTCATCAGCCAGAGTCATTTGGCAAATTTAATATTTTATTCTAGATTTCTTTTCCTGTGCCATGTATTTTTTTTTTTAACTTTTTTTGTTTGTTTGTTTGAGAGAGAGTGTCTCATTTTGTCGCCCTCGTAGGTGCTCTGGTGTCATAGCTCACAGCAACCTCAAACTCTTGCACAAAGCAATTCTCTTGCCTCAGCCTCCCTGGAAGCTGGGACTATAACACTCAGCTAATTTTTTTCGATTTTTAGTAGAGACCAGGTCTCGCTCTTGTTCAGGCTGGTCTCAAACTCCTGAGCTCAGGCAGTCTATCTGCCTCAGCCTCCCAGAGTGCTAGGAATAAATTTTCAGTATTATCTCAAGATACAAGTTTGCATCTTCCCTTTATTATAGTACAAGTATTTCTTACATTTTTGTGATTTTGTTATAGGAACATCTAACGTTGCGTGATATTCCATCACATGATTTCCTTAACAATTAGTCTTCTATTATTTAAACTTTCCTAATGTTTTTGCCTTCACAAATAACATAGCACTGAACATCTTTGTACATACAACTTTGTCCTGCATTTAAGATTTGCCCTTAGTCTAGCAAATGATTTAACCTTTTGGACTCCTAACATACATTGCCAAATTACATTCCAGAGAAGAACCAATTTGTGATCTCACCAGCAAGTATCTTAAGAATATATAATTCATTGTGCAAAGAAATAGAAGTTTTATTAAAATTTTATTTTGAGACACTTTTATTATTTATTTATTTTCATTTATGTATTTATTTTTTGAGACAGAAAAAATGTCTGTCACTCTGGGTAGAGTGCAGTGGTATTGTCATATCACACTGCAACCTCAAACTCCTGGGCTCAAGCAATCCTCCTGTCTCAGCCTCCTGAGGAGTTAGGACTACAGGCATGCATCACCACTCCCAGCTAATTTTCTCAAGTTTTTTTTTTTGTTGTAGAGACAGAGTTTCACTTTATCACTCATGGTTGAGTGCCCTGGAGTCACATAGCTCACAGCAACCTCCAACTCCTGAGCTTAGGTGATTCCCTTGCCTCGGCCTCCCAAGTAGCTGGGACTATAGGCTTCCACCACAATGCCTGGCTATTTTTGGGTGGGGGAGCAGGGCTGGGTTTGAACCCGCCACCTCCAGCATGTGGGGCTGGCGCTCTACCCTTTTGAGCCACAGGTGCTGCCCCAATTTTCTCAATTTTTAATACAGACGGGGTCTTGCTTTTGCTCAGGCTGGTCTCAAATGCCTGAACTCAAATGTTCCTCCCGCTTTGGCCTCCCAGAGTGCTAGGATTATAGGCATGAACAACTGTGCCAGGCTAGAAAACTTTTAAAAATATATAATAGTGGAAAGAATAATATGACAAGCACCTGAATTTATCCAGAATTGACATTTCTTAGCATTTTGTCATATTTGTTTCATCTTTTTAAACATACACATGTATTAAGACAATGCAGATAAGGTTGAAGCCCATCTTTTAAACCATCCCAATCACATTTCTTTCCTACCCCTCATCCTAAACTAATAAGTTATGTGGGATTCATGTGTATCCTCCAAGAAAAGCAAATTTTTAGTAATACAAATTGAGCTGTTATTAAAAGCATGGATCATATTTTTCCTATAGTGTTAACGTAGCATGATACACATCAGATGCACAATAATTGTTTATTGAATGAATTAAACATTATATAGTTAAATAAAGCTTCTGGAATACGGACTCCACAGTTCTATGGGTAGCTTATGGTTGGAGGTGACCTGGAGGTCCATCTCCTTGTTTTCAAGCACTCTGATGGTAGTCTTTATATAGAGCTGGTTTCTGAGTTTTGTGGGGGTCCTAAACAATCACTTTCTTTAATTTTAGGTTGACTTCCCCAGAAATCTAGCTAAGTCTGTCACCGTGGAATGAGAAGACCAGGACAAGACCATCACCACCTTCAGTCTGATTCCAGACCTGTCCTGATAGCAGGGATGCCACGTGTTCTGCGTGTTCACAGTAGAGCTTGACAGCTTCAATGTGCCTTGTACCCAAGTGCTTTTGCTTACAGCAAATACTGTTTCTCTGTGTCCTGCTGTCGCCAGAGGAGAAGAGAATCATTGTTTACACACAGGGATCAGAGCAGACTTTTCCACTACTGTGCAATAGAGATACAGCTCTCTTCAGAGTAACTGTGAATCTTTTTTAACCAATATTAGTTAGCTTTAAAAGACAAATTATTTATAATGACAACTGTATAGTTTTTAAGTTATTTTTCTATGTGGCTTTCTGGCCCATACTGTGCATCCCAGCCACCCACAGTATGCTGTCTCTGGGTTTGCTCCTGGCAGGTGGCATTCATCTCAGATTTGAGCACAAGGCATTGACCCTCTGGATTCCTTTCTTCTTTCCTTTCCTTTCTAGGCTGCTCCTGAATCGCATCTCCTGACTTCAGGAAGCCACTCCAGCCATCTGCCTAGGCTGCCTATAAGTCCAATTGAAATGTCAATTTCCTTCAGCATTTTCTTCTCATCTGTAGCCCAGATCCCTCCAACTCTCTAACTTCTGTTTAATCTAAGCCCAGGTTGCATTTTGTTCCTGCTCCCTGCCCATAGTAAAATGGCTTGAAATATCCCATGCGAGAGAGTAGTGTCAAGTGGGCTACCTTATTCTCTGTTTAAAAGCATGCACAATCAAAGTCCTACGCAATTTTAAGACAATAAACAACATACAATTTTTTTCTCATGTGTTTTGATTATGTTAACCTTATTCTTTTTGTGTACGTTGGGTTTTTGAGAACTGGGAGCTCAGCAGTGTTTAGAGGAGCAGCGCTGTTTGTTAGTAACTACTGGTATCGTCCACACCTGTGACTCTCAGGCTTCTAATACAAAACCAAGAGCTATTCTATAACATACACAAAGTGCAGATTTGAGACTTGGATGAGGGTCCAGTGAATCAGGAGAGGGTTGGGCCACTTCATGCTGCTCCAGATGGTTGCCCAAAGCCAGGAGGCTGCATAAAGTGACACTTCCAAATTTGTATTTTTTTCCCCCAATGAGCCTATTAATAAAATCAGGCAGGAAGATAGAAAGCCAGAGACAGAGTTTGAAGGTTTGTGAGGTTGGAGTTTAGGCTCCCTACATGAGCACTATTGCACACACTTTGAATGATGTCTTCTTGACAACTAATTAAGCCTCAGTTTTGAATTACCTATGGGCCACTAAGCAACTTTCCCATTCTCTTCTATGCTCTTCCCTGTATCACAGGGGTTGGAAACCTGTGAACTACATTTCCAGGTTAAATTCCACCAGTGACATAAACTTGTGGGCAATTTGGAACATAGTTGAGGGGCAGACATCATATTGCTTATTTATCCTTGGCAGAAGCAGATGGGAATATGACCGAGGTTTTAGTAGACAGGGGTTTTGCTATGGTCTTTGGGTGCTCCCCAAAACTTGTCCAGCTCAATACTCCCAGCAGTGGTGGCCACAGTTTACTGTAGCTCCTCCAAAATCCCAACTTAGGAGAGCTAGCAGGAGCCAGGAGCCCCACAAGCTTTCCCTGACCCCCACCCTCCAGGCCTCCACACAAACTAATGAGGGGGTGAGTCCTGGAAATGGCCTAGACTGGTTTCTGTCTTACTGACCAAACCATAGTCAGGGCAACTTCTGAGATTAGGAGACTCTTTATAAATCAGCCCAACCCTTTTCCCTGGACAAGACCCAGGAAGTGCGTCTTTATCCTTACACCAGAGAGGCAACAACCATCCTTACCTTTGTGCTGCTTGTTCCTTGTATCTATCCTCAACAACAGCCTGCCTAGTTTTGAAAGCAGAGGGCAAGTGCACACTAGCTGTAAGGAGAGGGTGGTACTGCCCCACTAGACAGAGGTTTCGGGAGGAGGGGAGTGGGTCAGTCTCTGGGTTGTGGTCTGATTTCTGCTTCTCTGGGTGTTAATAAGGCCCCTTCTAGGGAGACTGTGAGAATGGTCATGAGTCTCAGGAAA
Source organism: Otolemur garnettii (assembly GCF_000181295.1). NCBI lineage: Eukaryota > Metazoa > Chordata > Mammalia > Primates > Galagidae > Otolemur > Otolemur garnettii. Next base: position 4,106,239 of record NW_003852541.1, on the reverse strand, counting down.
CACAGGGCTGAGGGGCAGGCCAGGCACTGGACACACAGCGTAAATATGATCAGAGGGCAGGGGCTACCCAGTACCTTCTGCTCCTAAGTTCATCACAACCACCCTTCAGCTCTCTGGGGGAAAGCTAGAAACTTAAGTGAGTGATGTGCATGTCCCCAGAGAGCAGGAGGGGAAAGACCCTCATCAGTATGTGGTCAGGATGAGCCAAGTCCTGATGAGATCCTGGGCCAAGCTCTCCTGGGCATCCTGTCCTCAGTTAAAAAGATGGTTGAATTGAAGTGAGGTCTTGGTGATGACAGTCTACCTCCCAGGTGGCACTGTTGCAGCATGGTACCACCCTGGGGTCACTTCTTACTTTCCTCCATAGTATTCCTTTGCCATGTCTTCTGGACTGGGCTCCAGTTTCCTTTATCTGTCTTTCTTCTTCTGAGTTTCCTTTTTTGTTTTAATGGGGCATATCCTTTTTTTTTTGAGACAGAGTCTTGCTTTCTCGCCCCAGTAGAGTGCCATAGCATCTCAGCTCACAGCACCCTCAAACTCTTGGGCTCAAACAATTCTCTTGCCTCAGCCTCCCAAATAGCTGGGACTACAGGTGCAGGCAATAACACCTGGCTATTTTTAGAGACAGGGTCTTGTTCTTGCTCTGACTGGTCTTGAACTCCTGAACTTAGGCAATCCACTCACCTTGCCAACACCCAACCCAGTGCTAGGATTACAGGTGTGAGCCACCTCGCAGGCCAGAAGCATATTCTTCTTGAGAAAAGATGCTTAGGCAAGGCCTTAGTCCTTTCAAGCTGCTATAACAAAATATCACAGACTGGGTAGCTTATAAAAAACAAAAATTTATTTCTCATAGTTCTGGAGGCTGGGAAATCCAAGATCAAGGCACCAGCAGATTTGGTGTCTGGTAAGGGCATCTTCCTGGTACAAATGTGGCAATCTTCTCACTGTGTCCTCACATTGCAGAAAGGGCAACAGAGCTCTCTGTGGCCATTTTTATAAGGGCACTAATCCCACCAATGATAGCTCTACCCTCATGATCTAATCACCAAAGGCCTTATCTCCTAAACCATCACATTAGAAATTAGAATTTCAGCATATGAATTTTGGGGTGCACAAACATTCAGACTACAGCAGATAGCAAATTTTTTGAGGTCCTGCATGTCTGGAAATCACTTACTACTATGGCTTATCCCCGCCTCAAATTGTAGCTCCTGATTGTGGCCTGTCATGTAGAGGACCCTTCACAACTCCTTCTGGTGCCATGGTGGGAGTGAGCTAAGGGGTATACCTTGGCTGGATTCCTTTCTCTGTCCTACTCTTCCTCTGTGGCACTACCACCCTGACCCAAGTCCTCAGTGCCCTTGGAATCTGGGTCACAGGCTTGCTGCCCTCCCTAAATTATGGAACCACCCTCGTTCCCCTCTAGCCCATCAACCTCCCTATCTGCAAGGTCCTACTCTTCCCCTCACTCTGGCCCTGGCCCTTCCACGGACCCTGGTGTTCTGTAACTGCTGCTCTACCTCCACAGTTACCATTTGTCAACCACTGTCCCCCCATTCTTCCAGTCCCCAATGTCCTGGAGTCCTAAGCCCATCTGTTTCAGGGAGAGCAGGGTTCCCTCATCCCATCCACAGATCTCTGAGCTTTTCCTCCAAGTGTCCAGCCTCCTGGCCTCACATCCAGCTTCTCTAGCCAAACGCAGATCTGGCAACACCCCAAACACTGGCCTGCCCACCATCTTTTATGCCTCCAAGACCTGCTGGAACCTGATCAAAGGCCACAGGGAGTTGCCTCAAAAGAAGCTCTGCCCTAGGGGGCCTTCAGCACGGCACTCCTCCCCCTCCCCGCGTGCCCCTCTATTCCTTTGCGACAGAGGTTTGATTCCCGCTACCAAGCACAGGCTCCTCCCCTGTCCCTGATCACTTATCTACACTTGGCCATCTCTTCGCTCCTCCCCTTCCCCACTACAACCTGACTTCTGCCTGCACCCTACAAACCCTTGTCTGTGAAGCCGCAATCAGCAACAGACTCCAAGGTCCATGCCTCTGCACCCTCTTTCTTGCCTCCTCCACCTCCTTCTCCCGGGGTTATTGCACTTCGGGCTCTCGTCTCCCTCCAAGCCGCCTCGCCACTGCGAGCCTGCACCTGTAGCCAGGAGACCTGGCACCCGCTTGGCTCCCCGCCCCCGCCGTTTCTGCCCTCAGCCCGGCTCCCCCGCCCGTAGGCCCACTCTCGCCGCGGCTTCCCAGCTCTGCGTTTCGGCCGCTGGCGGCGGGCCCTTCCTGGGAAAGCTGGCACAGCGAAGAAGGCGCGCCGTGCGCGCAGTAGACTGGAGACTCACGCACGCCGCAGCCCCAAACCCAATGGCAGGTCTGCTCGCGAAGCTCACCGGTCCCGGGGTGCAGCTGCCAGGTGAACCCCGA
>NW_003852541.1:4098908-4103304 GCF_000181295.1 Otolemur garnettii | reverse complement strand
AGGGTGGGCCTGGGGTCTGCGGGGCCCTGGCGGCCGAAGCCTCCGCCCTTGTTCCCCGGGATGCGTAAGTCGCCGCCTCCCACCCGGCGGTCAGCGGCCCCGGGCTGGGGGCCGGCTGGTCGGCCTGGCCCCGCAGACCTGTCTGGGAGTCTGTGGGCGCCATCCCTCCCGATTGTAGGACGCTCATCTGCTCTCCTGCTCTAGATACTCAGGGGCTCGGATTTGGTCCCTACGACCTTGGCCAAGGCCTTGATCCTTGCTTTCCCTTGGTTTTTCCCTCAGGAAAATGGGGAAATGTCTACTCTTCTGGACAGGGTTGTCGTCAGGTTGTATGACTGTGTGAAAGCTTCTGGGCGGGAACCTAGAGCAGATTTTTGGAAAATTGGGCGAGATACTGCCCCTTGCTGGTGTAAATATGATAGGAACCTATGATAGGAGCCCCCTTCTCATCTGCCCAAGGCTCCCCTCCCCCCACACCCTTCTAGTGCCTTGTCATTGCACAAATGCCCAGTAACACCAGAGCAGGTTCTGCCTACCTTTCTTATCACTCCTCCCTACCCCAGAATGCTACTTCCCCACCCCCAGTCATTGTCTCACCTGCCTTAAATATAGCTACCCCTGTTTGCCCCAGGACCTTTGCACTTGCTGTTTTCCCATGTTTGGTGTTGTCTCCAACAGAAACTTTCTTTCTGCTTCTTCTTCTGACCAGATGTCTCATTTTTGATGAGGCCTTCCTTTACCACTCTTTCTTCTCCAGTCATTCTATTTCATTTTTTGGTTTAATTTCCTTCCTACTACTTTCGTTTGAACCTATTCTATTTATTTGCTTGTTTGTTTTCTGTCTCCACCACTAGGATGTAACTTTATGAAAACAGGTAGCTGTCTGATTGATTTGTCCACTGCTTTAACCCCAGTGCTTAGAAAGTGCACAGTAAGTGTGTAGTAATACCAATTCAATGAATGAATGAGTGATCTAAGGAATGATCCTGCCTGCTTGTTGTCTTTGCCTTATCTGTTCATAAAGAGACTTCTGACTAACTTGTGAAACTTGTAAGCAGAGGGAAGCTTCTCTTATTTTGTGAAACAGTTTAATGTCCTTGACTCCTTTATTTGGTAACTGTCAGAACAAGCTGTGATATGAAAATATTACATTTTTATAATAGTTTAGTTCTAGCTTCCTTCCACACATTCAGGCTACATTTCCTGAATTCTGAATTTTCTAGGTCACTCTTAATGCTAGGCCATAGGGACAGAAAGGAATAGCAACAGGGTCCCTTTCCCCAGAGCCCAGGAGACCTATAGAGAAGGCAGGCTATATACAGACAGCTCCAGGCCAGTGCAGTACTCCTGCTGTAGTGGAGGAGGTGACAGGTGGTGCTGTTGGGCCTTGAGGGTGATGAGAAATTTGCAAAGCAGCCAGAGGCACAGAAGTGTGAAAGGGCAGGGCCAAGGAAAGACCTTAGCTCACTGTAGACCTGGGAACCAGCCTGCAGGGCCAGGAGTAAGGGCATAGAGTCATGGGGCCCCTGGAGAACCAGAAACTCACCCAGCAATTTTCTAAAAGAAGGTAGAACTCCAAATTTCTATCTGTACTTTTCTGAATTTTAAATGTTGGCAGTAGCTAATTAAAATTCATTTAAAAGTGATTCAAGCCAAATATAGACCTCATTCAGCTTGGTTGCAGGATTGTTAGTCTCCAGGACAGGTTGTGTGGGAAATAGCTATGAGGAGCTAGAAAGATAGCCTAAGGCCAGGGGAACCAGGCCCTCTTTGCCCAGGTACCAGCCTAGGTACTAATTTGATTGTCATTGGAGCCCTGTTATTAGCACCTATAAAACCCACTTTTACCAAGGGAGAGACAGAGGTTCATGGAATTTCAACTGTCTGCTACTGGTAAGCATAATTTGAACCCAGGTGCCCTCCCCAAGCATTCTTTCTTGGCTTATTCTCTGTCGGCTTTTAATTTGTTCTGGAAGAACAACATCTAGTCTCTTTAATGTTTTCCTCCATTTAAGCTTTATTTTTTTCTTTCAAAAGGATCCTACAGGTTTAAAAATAATCCTATTTTGGCATAATATTCTTTGGAGAGCTTTCTTTCATTTTCCTGATAATTTAATTTTGCATGATGCTAGGACTTTAAAATAATTTGGCAGATGAAAATCTGTTTATTTAGTTTCCTAAATAAGTGTTAGAAAGTATACTTGAATTTGCCTATTTACAATAAAAATATCAATTTTTCTGGATGAAGAAAAGTACCAGACAATGTAGTTAATAGTGAGTAAACCAGTTGTTTTCATCCTATATAAGATAAAACAGAAACCAGAGTTGTTTTTTTTAAAGATTATTAATTTGGCAGTAGGGCAGCTACTTTTGTTGTAAATATGTACATTAATTGTACTTCATACTTGGTTAGGAAGGTGCCCTTTTTATATAATTTATCTTAAGAATAGTTCATTTTTAATAATTTTTGTTTTGCTTTAATAATTTGTAGTTGATTGTATGAACAATATTGGTCTTTTTTTTTTTGAGACACTGTTTTTTTTGTTGCCCTTGGTAAGTGCTGTAGCGTCACAGCTCACAGCAACCTCCAGCTCTTGGGCTTAGGCGATTCTCTTGCTTCAGCCTCCCGAGTAGCTGGGACCACAGGTGCCTGCCACAATGCCTGGCTATTTATTTGTTGCAGTTTGGCCTGGGCCAGGTTCGAACCAGCCACCCTTGGTATATGGGGCTAGTGCCCTACTCACTGAGCCACAGGTGCCACCCTATTTTGAGGACTTTCAAATTTAAACACGAGCAGAATTGTGTCCAGCTTCAACAGTTATTAACTCCTGGCCAATCTTATTTCATCTCTAAGATCCTCCACTTACACACCCTATATTATTTTCCAGAAAATCCTGAATGTCATATTTTATCCATCTTAGTCTAAATAAGGACTCTTTTAAACTTGAAAAATCAGTAATTCCTTAATATCATCACATGATCAGTCAGTATTCAAATTTCTAGTTAGCCCATGAATTTTACAGTTTCTTTAATAGTTTGAAGGTGAATCCAGATAAAGTCCATGCTTTATAATTGGTTGACAATGTCTTTTAAGTTTCTTTTAATTTGTAGATTGTCCCTCTATTTCTTTCTTGTTTTCCTTGCAATTTATTTGTTAAAGCAACTGGGTTGTTTGGAAGCATTTCCATAGTTGGTAATTGGTTGCATCTCTGCAATGTAATTAACATATTTCTATTTCCTGACAATTAGTAGTTGGATGTAGACAAGGTGTGGTCAGATGTAGGGTGCAGTCTCAGGTCAAGATGCCTTCTAGTGGGCTGTATGCTTCGACCTAGAGGTACCCTGAGGTTCTGTGCCTATCTCTATTTTACAGATGAGAAAAATCACTTGCCCCAGGTTACCTAGATAAGTGGCACATATACTCTGGATCTTAACCACTGTTTCCACACTGCCCTACTACATTTATTCTCCTGAGTAGTTGTGTCTTTAACAAACATTTACTGGCCCACTGTGTAATTAGCAGAAGACTGAGGAATAAATCAGACACATCTTCAGCTCCGTTTCTTTTTTAAAGTTTTTGACCGGGGCTGGGTTTGAACCTGCCACCTCTGGCATATATAGCTGGCACCCTACTCTTTTGAGCCGTAGCACCGCCCGATATCTTCAGCTCTTAATGAACTTACAGAGTAGAAGTGGAAGTAGGCCTGCAATGCAGTATAAAATAAATACAGCTTGAGTGGCAATAAAAGGGGGCATGCCCAGCACGGTTAGGAGGTAAAGGTTGTAGAAGAAAACTTACAAGAGAAGCAAGTGCTGAACTATATTTTGAAGGAGAATGAAGTTTGACCAGGAGAACAAAAGGGAGAAAGTTGTTTTAGGCAGATGGAACAGCTTGGCAGAAGCCTGAAGGTACATAGTAGCTGTTGTGTCTGCTGATCCCAGGTGGTTTAATATTGTAAGAGACTGGGCCAGAGGGCGTGCCATCTTCTATGTTGTGCGAAGGCACCAAATCTTATTCTCAATGCAGTGACATCACAGTTCAAAGAGGAAAGTGGTATGATCACTGCTATTTTCAACAAATCTCTCACTTTTTAAAATTCCTTATTTTGAAGTAAGTATAAATTGACAAGGAGTTATAAAAAATAGTATAGAGAGTTCCCATGTGCCCTTTACTCAGTTTTCTCCAATAGTTGTATGTTTACATAACTATGGTATAGTATCAAAACCAGGAAATTGACTTGGTGCCTGTAGCTCAGTGGCTAGGGCGCCAGCCACATACACTGGAGCTGGCGGGTTCGAACTCAACCCAGGCCTGCCAAACAACAATGACAACTACAACCAAAAAATAGCTGGGTGTTGTGGCGGGTGCTTGTAGTCCCAGCTACTTGGGAGGCTG
>NW_003852541.1:4078044-4098825 GCF_000181295.1 Otolemur garnettii | reverse complement strand
AAAAAAAAAAAAAAAAAGACCAGGAAATTGGCATTGGTGCAATGTATGTACTGTTCATTTTTATTTTTTATCCCGTGGACATTTGTATAACCACTACCACCGCAATCAAGATTCAGACTGTTTTATCATCCCAAAGATCTGTTTGTGCTACCCCTTTAAAGACAAGCCATCCACCTGTCCCCTACCATTCATAACCCTGGCAACCACTAATCTGTTTTACATCTCCATAGTTTTGTCATTTCAAGAATATTGTATAAATGGAGTTATACAATATGTAACCTTTGATATTGGCTTTTTTTCCCCACTGAATATGATGCCCTTGAGATCACCCAAGATGTTATATCTATCTGTATCAGTAGTTTGGTTCTTTTAATTGCTGAGTCATAGTTCATGGTATGGATGTGCAGCAGTTTCTTTAACCCACTTAAGGACATTGGGATTGTTTCTGGTTTTCACTGTGACAAATAAAACTGCTATGAACAGTTGAGTACAGGTTCTGGTGTGGACAGATCTCTTTTCCTAAAGTGACATCCATGCAGTGGTTTGCAAGTATCAGAAATGGAAGCTTGGAGAGTGCTTCTGCTGCTGCCTTCTTGGGAGTGATAAGAAGGCCTTACCTGTGGCTTAAGGAATAGGGCGCCGGTCCCATATACCGGAGGTGGCGGGTTCAAACTTGGACCTGGCCAAAAAAAAAAAAGAAAGCCTTACCCAGGGCACTGGAGATGTGGACTAAAAAGAAGGGAGAATGGACAGGCCCAGGTGCCCGAAAAGGGGCTGGTGGAGTGGGTCCTTGCTGGGTCCTTAGGAACCAAAGGTGGGTGAGGTGATAGCCAAATACTAGTTGTTACTTTGTATTGTAGTATATACTGTAGCTTAAGAGCTGATGTTTGGAGGATAGTCCTGGGAGACTTAAAGATTCTTGACTATCAAGGAAAAGTTAAGTGGTACTAAGGTATTTTTCATAAGAATTAAAGAAGAAAAATATAACAATTTGTTGAAAAAATTTCAGCAGCAAGTATTGAGAGTGATGGTGAGAATCTGCCTTTAATCACAGCAGTCAGGTGGGTATTTTGAAATTATTGTGATTAAAGGTTTAATTGAGTCTGTAGATCACTGCATCACCTTCATCTTCAGAAGGAAAAGTGTTTTGGTAGGGGGAAGCCAGCAGAGTGAAATGTAAAGACCTCTGTTCTTGTGGCCTGGCCCTGACCAGCCTTGTTTGCTTTCTAAATAAAATTAGAGATTTTACAGTAGTATGTTAAGAGGAACATGAACATTGTGGTCACACCACCTAGATTCAAATCTGGGTCATGCTGGGAATTTGGGCAACTCCCTTACTGTTTGCAAACCTCAGTTTTCTCATTTGCAGTGGGGGATAGTAATATGCCCCTCACAAGTTGTTAAGAGAGTATTTATGAATGTGCGCCTGGAGCCTGGCCCTCTCTGCTACCTTCATTTGCACCCGCCTCAGCCCATGCTCCATGCATGTGTCAGAATGATCATTCTGCAGCTCTTCATTTAAATATTTTTGTTTAATCAGCTTTTTAATGTGAAATATGTGCATTTTTTAAGAAAGAAATCAGGACAGAAAGTGAAAATGAGAAGAGTGAAACTTTGATTTCCACTATTTTTCGGTACTTGCCTAGCATGGTATGTGTGTTTACTTCTGCGTACACTGGCATTTATTATGTGCACTCTTCTTCAGCTTGCTTCATTTCCTTTATATATCTTAGACGTCTTTCCATGTCACTACATGAAGTCCCCAATTCTGTGTAATGGCCTTACTGTACTTTTATGCCATAATTTATTCAGTCAGTACACAATATACATTTTAGGCTATTTTTACTTTTTGCCTGTTACAAGAAAAGTGCTACAAACATCCTTGTACAAATATCTTTGAATACTTGTATGCACATATTTGTTAAGATACATTCATAAAATTGTGGTTGTCAGGTTAAGATACATTTGCATTTAAAACTTTCATTAGCTATCACCTTTGTTCCTTCCAAAACATGTTTTACCAATTTATAGCTCTTACCAACATGTACAAAAGTATCCATTGGGTTGATACTGTGAGCAAACTTGAATTTAGCTCTTGCCTCCTCAGGGAGCCTTCTTGTACATCTATCCCTCTCTCCCTACAATGTTCACTCCTTTCCCTCCAACTTTGGAAGAGCTCATGGCCTGGAGGAAGGAGGCACACATGCAAAACTGTTGCAGCACAGCAGTGGGCTCTGCACAGTGCAGAGGCAGCAGGAGAGAGCCTGAGGTGCAGCGATGGTGGCGCCTGAGCAGTAGAGCAGGCCACTAACATGGTTGCATAAAGAATTCTTGTACTTCCCAATTTGTGAAACTGTTTTCTGAGCCCCAGTTGATGGTCTATTTTGTTGAAATATAATCTCAACAATTGCCTCATTAATAGCTAAATTACATGCTTTCTCAGGTTACCTTGACGTCTTTCTCTAGTTCCCATGAAGCCCAAGCTTGACAGAAGATTTGACAGGTTTGTTCTTAGGTGATTTTTTTTCCTGCCTAATAAGGGAAATTTATCTTAATTTTAGAATTATTTTAAATCTTGAGATGAAATTACCTTAGTAATTCTAGAACCCACTCTGGGAGGCTGAGGCAGGTGTATTGTTGAGCTCACAGGTTCAAGACCAGTGTGAGCAAGAGCGACACCTGGTCTCTACTAAAAATAGAAAAAATTAACTGGGTGGCTTGGTGGGCACCTGTAGTCCCAGCTACTCAGGAGGCTGAGGCAAGAGAATTGCTTGAGCCCAAGAGACTGAGGTTGCTGTGAGGTATGATACCATAGTACTCTACCCAGGATGACAGAATGAGACTCTACCTCAAATAAATAAATAAGTAATTCTAGAACCTAATATGATTGAATGTACTCCCAAAATTCAAAGAAGCTAACCTAACCTTATACTTACTAGTCTATGTACAGGTTGCAAGCAATTGTAGCAGAGACTTCCAGAGCTCAGCAGGATTGAGGTTGATTTGTATTAGTCCCAACATGGGCAGGTGGCCATTTGTCCCACAGGTATGGGGAAGCTTCTGCTGCTAAAGCAAGGAAGAGAGCAGTGGATCTTGGAATATCTCAGCACCTGTGTGCCCCTCTTGTGGGTTGGTGGCTCCCACGGACCTTAGGACCAAGCCCAGATGGCTGTGAGGGGCTCCCCAGGGCTCATGGTAAGCTGACCTCATTTTTTTCCTCCAGCTTCATTCTCCCTCTACCCAACAGAACTAAATTTCAAGAGACTTATCACATTCAGAGTGTGCTTCCACCTCTCTATACGTGTTACTTGTCTACCCCCAAACCCCAAATCTTTTTCATCCTTCTGGGTTATGACCCTCTACGTGTTGGCTCTCTTCCTGAGTGTGGGCTCACTGAGGACAGGCACTGTGTTTTGGCACAGGACCATGTCTACAGTGGTGCTCAGTAAATGTTTTGAAATAACCAGTGTCACTGGTGTATTTACAATCTAGCAGAGGAACAGTTGCCCCCAGTAGAACAGGTTATAGTGGGTACCTGTGTTTTATTGAGTCTGTCTCTAATCCTTTGCACTTAACGTCTTCCTAGGCTAGCTGAGCAGTTCACTGTGTCTGGACGCAGTCAGTTTGAGCTCTGTGTCTCTGCTGTCCATCTCTGATAAACTATGGCAGATGCTGCCTCCTTCGTGAAGCCTTCCTTACCTTCCACACCCCTGCCAGTGTGTAGAATCTCTTTTGTCTTTTGATTTTGTTTACATTTTGTTTATGGCCCTTATCTTGTATTATGTGGGTCACTATGAAAGTTTTGAGATAGACTGTGCTATAGTCTATTATTTTATTTCCAGGAAACACAGTCAACAGCATCCTTTCTGATTTACCCATTCATCCATGTAAGTTTCAACTTGCTTGGCTTTTCAGTGTTGCTGGGAGAGCTTCACTTTTTTTTTTCCTGTGGGGATTTGATATTTCCTGGGTTTTGTGTATCTCACAACTTTTGTAATGATCCATGTATCATATAGATGATGGACTTGTTCCTCACGCTTCTCCCCACATTAGTTCTTGGCCCACCATGGTGTATTGCCTACGATACCTACCACTATTTTTTTTTTTTTTTGCAGTTTTTGGCTGGGACCGGGTTTGAACCTGCCACCTCCAGCATATGGGGCTGGCATCCTATTCCTTTGAGCCACAGGTACTCCCTGCTACCACTATTTTTTATTTTTTATTTTTTGAGACAGTCTCACTCTGTCACCCTGGGGTTAGTGCCATGTGTCATAGCTCATAGCAACCTCAAACTCTTGGGCTCAAACTCTTGTCTCAGCCTCCTGAGTAGCAGGGACTACAGGCCCCCCACCACAATGATTGGCTAGTTTTTCTACTTTTGGTAGAGATAGGGCCTTTCTTTGCTCAGGCTGGTCTCAAACTCCTGAGCTCAGGCAATCTACCCACCTCAGCCTCTCAGAGGTTAGGATTACAGGTGTGAGCTACCACACCTGGCCCTTACCACTTTCTTGTACAAAGGCACCCCCTAAATGTTGGGTTGAATTGTTTCAGCCTCCTGTGAACAATACATATAACTACATCTCTAGAAAATAACTTCATCTATATTCCTTTAGATGTCAGGAAAATGGAGCAGCAATGTGGGGAATCACTAAGTGCTATGGTATGGGTCAAACCAGAAAAGGTGTATTGAATGCTCACGCTGTCCTAGGGACCAGTTTCTCCTTGTCCTCTCTGTCCTTGAAGTATGAGATGCTTGGTGAAGGAGACACAAACTTGCCCTACCCTCCTGCAGCTCAGGGAAGCCCCTAAATCCCCTCACAGCAGTGTGGCTGGGGCGAATGTTTTAGCTCACTTAACCTGGCGTTGCTCCACTATAACATGGGCCTGACAGTCCTGCTTGTGTGGGTTTTGTGAGCGTTTTGTTTGTCCAGCATCAAATGCAATGTCATGTCCCTGGCCAGTGCTAATGGCTCTCAGAAGGAGCGTCTGGTCAGACTAGAGACTGCAGCTGCAGCCACCGCCCTGAAAATGGTGAAAAAACCACAAGCATTGGTCAGCTAGAGCAATTATTAATTTGACTTCAGTTCTTTTTTTAGACATTATTATTTCTTTATTTAAGGGATATCTGTAACATTATGTTTAAATACAAATCATCACTACAAAAATTCATTGAGTAGACATTAACTATTAGATGGTAGAACAAAAAGGCAAGGGAGTTGATGGAGCTGTAGGATAAAATTCAAATTCTGTGTATTTAGATAATATAGAATGTTTACATATATGGTTTTTATTGTTGGCTTTATAATTTTTACTTTGTTTTTCTTTTTTTCATTTGACTTTATCATTTAAAAAAAAATAGCTTTCTGACTTTTATTTTATGTACTCTTTTGAGACAGAGACTCATTCTGCATCCCTGGGTTGAGTGTCATGGTGTCCTAGCTCACAGCAACCTCAAACTCTTGGGCCTAAACGATACTGTTGCCTCAGCCTCCTGAGTATAGGCGCCCTCCACAAGGTCCGGCTAGTTTTTCTATTTTTAGTAGAGATGGGTTTTGATTTTGCTCAGGCTGGTCTTGAACTCCTGAACTCAAGCGATCCCCTGCCTCAGCGGATTACTCAGTGCAAGCCTCCCAGAGTGCAAGCATTACAGGCAGGAACTACCATGCTCGGCTGCTTGTTGACTTAGATAAATGTCATCTGACAGGAGCCAGGGAACCAAAACCACCTGCTGATTTCTGTGTGCTTATTTCCTGTATAAAGTCTTCCTGGCTCCTGTAGAGTGGGAACCTTAGCTTGCCACCTAAACCATGTGTTTTGGTGCTGCTTTCTGGGGTTGCCAGTTTACATTCAGACACATGTGAATAAACTTCATAATTTGATAGTGTTTACTGTGGGTCACAGGAGAGTTCTCTGTAATACAGGACTTGGGGGCTGCAGGCCAGCATTGGGCCCCTGCCTGAGGCAGAAGCACACCCCTAGACACACACAGCACATCAGCGTCACCAATCCTCGAACTGCTTGTCACTTACTGCACGAACCTTGCTTTCTGGTTCATCATCTTAACCTGACTTAGCAGAAGACTGGTCCATTTGCTTTTCTTTAGGAACTCTGTAAGTGATCATCTGGAACATTGCTCCCATGTCTTGTTGAGACTGCTAGGCATTAACTGGCCAGTGATGTAACAGCAGCTGTCTTACTATGCAAGAGACTAAGGTTCAGGGTCAGACTAATAGTTCTGACATCCTGGACTAGATGTATAGTTGAAGTGAGACACACTTCAGCTGTGCCCCCTCAGGATGTAAGCTTTTCATGGCGAATACTAGTATATAAGTTCTTTTCCCCAAAGATGGTTCTCTTCTAATCTGAACCCTTTAAATGTGATCTTTCTAGGCTCAAAATTTTTTTCTTTCACAATAGTGTGGTACCACCGAAATGTCTTTGCATGTTTTTGTGTCTTGCTTAATTAAGTTCAGAACCTGGACAAACTCAGTTTATTAACTTAACAGCCACATTGTCTTACATACTGATAAGTTTGAAATACTATTAAGTAAGCTATATACATATAACTTCAGTAAAATGCACATTTTGTTTTTCTTTGAAGGAATTTGACAACTTACTAGCCTTTGGGAAGATTACATGACACTGCATCATGAGTGACAGTGAATGTGACGGTCAGTTTTACAGCGTACAAGTGGCAGACTCAACCTTCACTGTCCTAAAACGCTACCAGCAGCTGAAACCAATTGGCTCTGGGGCCCAAGGGATTGTTTGGTAAGTATGGTCTGTTTGAATAGTATAGATTAAGTTTTTGCTGTGCTAAAAAGTAAAACTAAATCATCAGAATTTAGAAATATTGATCATAAGAAATACTCTTTGTTATAGGTTTATGAGTTAAATTGAACCAACCTATTGCTCTAGTTACATGTAGTCAGGCTGTAGGATATAAACCCAAATTCTTAGAATGCTGCATAAATTTAAATAGGTAGCGATTTTTCTTTTTGTTTTGGTTTGTTTCTCTATTTCTTTTCATTTCACCAGTCATTACTACATCAAAGTAATAGGTATGACAGTGAGTTATAATGGAAAATTGGTGTTTTATTCATTTCTTCATCATGGCCACGTTTTCCTCCTCCCCCTTTTATTCCCAATCACTATTCATTTCTAGGCACCATCATTGCAGTGCCTGCCATTCATTGGCAGGATGAGGCAGTCAATGTCATTTTTACTCCATGGATTAACCAGGAAGGGATGCCGTATGAGGGGTTGGGGCTGGCCATCTCTCCCTTGGTGTCTGACTTCAACTATGTGTCCAGCCCAGGACATCAGAACCGTTAGTCTGACTCTGAACCTTAGTCTCTTGCATGGTAAGACAGTCAGCTGCTGCGATGTCACTGGCTAGCTAAAGGTAAAGTTTTTCACATGTTTTCTAGATTATAGTTATCTCCACTTCGTAAGCATTTTTTCCAGGCAAAACTTTTCTTTTTTCTTTTTGTGGTCAATGAAAACAAGATTATCTTTGTGCCTAAAAGAAACTGTGATGAAGCTAAACATCTGATATTTACAGCTAGTGGGAAAAGGGAGTTCAAGGTAAAAGAGAGCTCTTTTGGATATCCTGGTAAAAGAGTTGAAGTTCACATGTAGAAATGTTGAGCTTAGAGAATCTTTGTCAATGTTTGTTAATTGATCCTCTGTTGCAGAGACATGTGATCAAGAAAATCAGTTTTGTTTTTTTTTAGCTTAGGTAGTTGAGGGCCCTGGGAGCTAAAAGGAGATTGTGGTCCAGAGCTTTAGAGAAAAAGTAAGGTGGGAGAAGGCGCTGTTTGGAAGGAATACCCAGCCTGTGTCTAAAATAGTGATAATCTTGCTGAATGGGGTGGCTCATGTCTGTAATCCTCGTACTTTGGGAGAGTGAGCTGAGTGGATTGCTTGAGCTTAGGAGTTTGAGACCAGCCTAAGAAAAAGGCTCTCCTCCCATCTCTACTAAAATTTTAAAAATTAGCTGGGTATTGTGGCAGGTACCTGTAGTCCAACCTACTCAGGAGGCTGAGGCAAGAGAATCACTTATAAGCCCAAGAGTTAGCAGTTGCTGTGAGCTATGATGTCATGGCACTCTTCCCAGTGCGACAGGGGGAAAAAAATAGTGGTGATCTTAACTTCCAGATGATAACATACTATATTGGTACTTAAATCCAATGTGCCAAAAGAAGTTTTGAAGTTAATAGATAGTTCACATTAGGAACAACAAAACCACAAAACATTCTTTTGGTTTATACTCTATCTCTTATTTGGAATTAGATGATAATTTGAGATAAATAATTTGGCACATGAGCATGAGAGAGAGAAGAGAAAAGAGTAGCAAGAAGCAGGAAATATCAAAGGTCTCACTCGGGGGGCAGTCATGAATGGATGTAGACAGATAGCTATTTTAAATATGGGCTTTATCCCAACTGGCTGTCATTCACTTATTTCTAAAAGTTAGTGGTAATACACATATTATCTAGTCACTATGCATTTTTGCCATAAACCTCATTGTATAAATGGTAAATAGGAGTAGGAAGACTTGTTGACTTCTCTCCACCTCACATCTTGTGATAGGCCTGAGTTTAAAACCCAGCTGATGACCTTCTGGGACCAAAACCCCAAATGCTTGTACTGAGGAAAGGTTGGTGATGACTTTAAACCACTAATACTAATACTTTTTGTTATGAGCAGAACTCTGACCTAACCTTTCTTTAGAGTCTTAGTAATGAGTATTACTGAGTAATGAATAAATTAGTAGTAATTTTAGTAGTACTTAGTAATGAGTAAATATTCATTAAATACTATTAGAAAATTCTCTTTACTTATATTTATCTCTCTGTAAGACAACTATTGTATTCAAGAGCAGTTTTAATTTTTATAGCTATACCTAACGCTCAGTTTTATGATGCCCTCCTATCTTACGTTCTGATGGGGAAAGTGAACACTTTGTGACTTCAGCTTCCTTTTCCCCCTTTGTCTTTTGTGTCCATTCTTCACCAGACTCTGAGGCACCAAGGAAGATTGGGAAATAGTTTAGCAGTGGAACATTCCTATTTCAAAAAAAAGAGAAAAACTTACTTTTCTTAAAATAAACTCAACAATAGGTTAGCTACTACTTTGGCAAGAGGAACTGGATTTTCTGTGATATTCCTTATTAAAATATTGCCATTGTATAGTTAATTGATTTGATATTCTAAAACTTCCTTTTGTCTCTGTTGTACTTTAAATATATCTGACAATGATCCTTTAGGGGTGTGGTAGAATAATCACCCTGCCAGAGATGTTCACATCCCAACCCCTAGAATCTATGAATATGTTACTTTACATGGCAAAAAACCCCTCAGATGTGATTAAATTACACTCTTAAACTGGGAGGATCATCCTTGATTAAACCCTGGGTTCTTCATATAAAATGGAGTTAGGACAGTCATAGTTAGAGAAGATGTGATGACAGAGCAGAGTTTGGAGTGATACAGGGCACAGCCAAGGAACACAGGTGGCCTCTATAAACTGGAAAAGGTAGGGAACAGATTCTCCCCTCGAGCCTCCGGAGGGAACACAGTCCTGCTGACATCTTGATTTTAGCCCCATAAGATCCATTTTTGGAATTCTGATCTCTAAACTGTAAGATAATAAATTTGTGTTGTTTTAAATCAGTAAATTTGTGTTAATTTGTTACAGAGGGAGAAGGAAACTAGTACGGGACATATGTGTTTTTACGTTTTTGAGAAATATGATAGCAACAGTATATGGTTTATACAGCTGGTTAGTCTTCTATATAAATTAGAGCCTGATGAAGACGTAGGGAAGGTGTGCAGATGAACCAAAGTACAGGTAGGGTGGGGACTTTAATAGGAGTAAATGGAAGAGCTAGAACCAGAATAAAGTATTCTAACTCCCAGTTTTGAATTGATTTTACAGTTGTCTTTGATTTGTTTGTTTCTGGTTTCTGTTCCTTACAAACATTAGTAAAACTTACTAGGAAATAAGTTTTAAAATGTTTATCATTTTGAAAGGCTCAACTCCCATAGCTCAGTGGTTAGGGCACTGTCCATATTCACCAGGGTTGGCGGGTTCGAACCCAGCCCAGGCTTGCTAAACAGCAATGACAACTACAACAAAAAAATAACCATGCATTGTGGTGGGCACCTCATAGGCCCAGCTACTTGGGAGGCTGAGGCAAGAGAATTGCTTAAGCCCAAGAGTTTGAAATTGCTGTGAGCTCTTACACCATGGTACTCTACCGAGGGTGACATAGTGAGACTCTGCCTCAAAAAAAAAAAAAAAAAAAATTTAACTAAGTTATATAGCAAAATTAAGTAATTGCAAGATTGGGGAAAATGTATGTACATTTGATACATACTCAGTTTTTGTTTCTCCTTCTAAAGTCTCAAGTTATGGGCTGGGTGTGGTGGCTCACGCCTATAATCCTAGCACTCTGGGAAGCTGAGGTGAGTAGATTAGCTGGGCTCATAAGTTCCAGACTGGCCTGAGCTAGAGTGAGACCCTATCTCTAAAGATAAGCGGGTATTGTGGCGGGTACCTGTAGTCCCAGCTACTTGGGAGGCTGAGGCAAAAGAATCACTTGAGCCCAAGAATCTGAGGTTGCTGTGAGCTATGATGGCACAGCACTCTACTGGAGGTGACAAAGTAAGACAGTATCTCCAAAAAAAAAAAGTCTCAAGTTATTCAAGCCTACTGTAGATGTGGGCACCTGTAGTCCCAGTTACTCAAGAGACTGAGGCAGGAGGATTGCTTGAGCCTAGGAGTTCCCAGGAATTCCAAGCTGCAATAATTTATGATCATGCTACTACACTCCAGCCTGGGTGACAGAGCAAGAGCCTGTCTCTAAAAATTAAAAAATGGTAATAAGTAATATTTAAAAAAAAATTCAAGTTCAGCAAAAAGGTAAAAGGTTATTCAGTTATGAAACAGTTTTATGAAATGTTCAACCTTTAAAGAAAAAATTGAATAAGAAGTCTGGAAATACTTAGAAATAATAATTACCACCTTTTTTTTTTTTTTTTTTGAGACGGAGCCTGAAGCTATCCCCCTGGGTAGAGTGCCATGGCATCACACTCACAGCAACCTCCAACTCCTGGGCTCAAGCGAGTCTCTTGCCTCAGCTCCCAAGTAGCTGGGACTACAGGCACCCGCCACAACGCCTGGCCATTTTTTTGGGTTGCAGCCATCATTGTTGTTTGGCGGGCCCGGGCTGGGGATTCGAACCCGCCACCTTAGGTGTATGTGGCTGGTGCCTTAGCCGCTTCAGCCACAGGCGCTGAGCCAATAATTACCACCTTAACATGAAATAATTATATGGCTTTTGTTCCTTTTTGTTTTCCTCTGGTTCCATACAAGCATGAGCCTGGTCCTAGTACTGCATGAGCCTGGTCCTAGTACTGCTTTATTTTCTCTCTATCAATATAAATAAATAAAAGTAATAATGTTTACAATAAAATTTACATGATACAGGAGATACATGGCATAAGGCATAGGATGGCTGTAATCAAGGAGACTTGAGTTCTGAATCCAGCTCTGGTCCTCATAGTAGTAGTTCTTTGTGACCTGGGCAGATCACAGAGGGCCTTTGTGGGCCTTAAGACTTTTACCTATAAAATGAGTGGTTTGGAACTTCTTTATGGGCCTTAATACTTTTACCTGTAAAATGAGTGATTTGGAACTTCTGATTGAAGATAGTGGATCAAACACCTAAATAAAGAGAACAAGAATGATAATGAGTGGATGACAATTTTAACAAAGTTGTGAAATATAGAAAGTAGTTGAATCTTAATATAGATAAAATAGCAGAAGGAGCCAGGCTATAATACTAGCACACTGGGAGGCCAAAGCAGATAGATTGCTTGAACTCAGGAGTTGGAGACCAACTAAGCAAGAATGAGACCCCATCTCTACTAAAAATAGAAAAACTTCAGTGTAACCTGGTTCTTTGTACACGCAATGAATCCCTAACAGTGATTAAAAAAAAGAAGAAGAAAAAGAAAAACTAGCTGGACAAGTGGTGGACACCTGTTTTCCCAGCTACACAAGAAACTGAAGCAAGAGAATTACTTGAGCCCAGCAGTTTGAGGTTGCTGTGACCTGTCACGCCAGGGCACTGTAGCTTGGGGCAACCGAGTGAGATTCTGTCTCAAAACCAGAAAACAAACAAAACAAACAAACAAAAAAAAAAAGCAGAGGAAGTGAGGATAAGTAGACCAAGCATTTGCAACAAGAGAACCTATCTTTAGTAGAACCTAAAGAGGCCATGAGTATAGAGATGACAATATAGGAAATGAGTATGAAGTGAGGTGCTAAAACTAAGGCTATCAGTTGAAAGTGTGTTTAATAAAACAACTACACCAGTTTGCTCCCAACATTCCCATTCCCTCCACCATACTCAGCATTTGCCCTTAGAGAGCTGGTAAGTTAGTGAAGAATTGTTAAGTTGGGATCCAAGGAAGGACAGAGGCCTAGTGAGGGGAGCTCAGCATTTGAGGCTGAGATAAGACAACCTTAACAAAATCCTGCAGAAACAGCAAGGAAAGAAATAGATCCATAGGAGATAATGGCATTATTAGATCCAAACTTTTAAATAGCTGTGATGTTATGTTCAGAGTGATAAAAGGCGAGACAAAAAGGTTCGATGAAGAAATGAAAACTTGCAAAAAACTAAATGGAAATTCTAGGACCTAAAACTGGTAGTTGAATTATGAACTTAATGTGTTTAACAGCATTTTAGATATAACTGAAGAGAGAATAAGTAACCTGGGAGATGGGTTGGCAAAAAAAAAAAAAAAGCCTGGAGAGACAAAAGAGCAGAAGAAAGAATATGTTACGTTTTCTATTGCTGCATAACAAATTGCCACAGACTTAGTTGTCTGAAATAATACCTACTTATTATTGCTATAAGTCAGAAATTTAGGTGGACTTGCCTAAATCTACTCAGTATCACACAAAGCCGAAGTCAAGATGTTGGCTAGGCTGGTTGGGTGCAGTGGCTCACATCTGCAATTCCAGCACTTTGGGAGGCTGAGACGGGAGAATCACTTGAGGCCAGGAGTTCAAGACCATCCTGAACAACATAGTAAGACCCTGTCTCTACAAAAAAATATAAAAATGAGCTGGGCGTGGTGGCAAATGTCTCTAGAGACTGTGCCAGGACGATTACTTGAGTCCAGGAATTTGAGGTTGTAGTGAGCTATAATGACACCACTGCACTCCAGCTTAGGTGACAGCGACACCCTGTTTTAGAATAAAAAAGAAAGGAAAAAAGATGTTGGCTGGGCTGGGCTTCTATAAGGAAGCTTTGGGAAGAAGCATCTGTTTCCAGGCTCTTTCAGGTTGTTGGTAGAATCTAATTCCTTACAACTGGAGGTCTGAGGTACCTAATTCTTGATGTCAGGGGCCACTCTTTGCTTCTAAAGGCTACTCATTTTCCTTCTCAAGTGACCCTCCCCCCTTAAAGGCAGCAGTAGCATACTCAGTTCTTGTGAGTCATATCTCTCTGACTTCCCTCTCTTCCCATCAGCCAGAGAAAACTCTGCTTTTAAAGGGCTCTTGTGATTAGATTAGGCCCACCTAGATAATCTGCCTTTTGTTAAATTAGTATGTATAAACCTTTTCAGGATATAGGGTCAATATACCCTTCCCCACAAAAATCAATTGCATTTATATATACTAGCAACATAGAGAAAAGGAAAATTTGAAAAGTATACCATTTAAAATAGGATGAAAAAATTAATTATTGTATCTAGGGGAGGAAAATAAATAAAATGTGAAAAGCTGAAAGAATTAGGAAAAATAAAGAAAACATAAATAATGTTAGGATGTATCATGTTCATGAATTAGATAGAATACTTAAAACTTTAGAAAAGTGTCATTTTCAAACATATCTATAGGTTGATTACAGTCTAAATCTCAGGACCCTTTTTCTTTTTTTAAAATTAACAGGCTGATTCTAAGATTCACATGTAAGGAAGCAGAGTAGCGCAGCAGAAGCGTGGTTGGCCATAAAATTCACATTTAAAAATAAGGTCCTAGAGTGGTCAAGAAGCCCTTTAAGAAAAAGGGAGGAGGCCTCCCTCTGCCGGATGTGAAGACTGACTAGAAAACCATGGTGATCAGATGGTGTGAAGTGCATGCAAGGAGATAAATAACCTGGAAACAGAACCATACCCTTACGGGCTTCTGACTGGTATCAGTGGTGGCTTTACAGAGCAGTAGAGAAAGGATAGTCTAAAAAAAAAAATGGATATATGAATATTCACATGGGAAAAAAGTGAAATTTGACCCCAACCTCACATTATACACAAAAATCAATCTTAGTTGAGTTGCTGTAAATGATTAAGGCAAAATAATAAAGCTTTTTAAAGATACTGTTGGAGAGTTTCTTCATGATCTTTGGGGTAGGAGAGGACTCTTAAATAAAACATAGAAAGCATTTATTATAAAATTGATAAATTTATATTAAAATTAAGAACTGTTTATTTAAAAGGCATGATAAAGAAACTGAAAAGATAAACATAGAATGTAAGAAAATATGACTGACAAGAGTCTCCTCTTCACAATATATAAAGGACTCCAGTAAGATAAAGACAAACAGAAAATACATTTTCACAAAACAAGATATCCAAATAACCAGTAAACATACCAAAAAAAAAAAAAGTCATTGTTCCTCAGGGAAATACACATAAAAACCACAATCAGAAAACTGCTTTATGCTCAGCAGAATGGTTAAAAATTAAACTGTTGATAATATCAAGTGATGATAAAGATGTGTGACAACTCACAGACAGCTCTCAGATTTAGAAGACTTGTCATGGGCTGCTAGGGGGCCTAGAAGCACTTTGGCAAAGAGTTTGGGATTATCTACAAAAATACAGTACATGCATTCTCATTCTTAGCTATCTACTCATCAGAAATGCATGTGTAACGGTCCCAAGGCCATGTACAAGAATGTTCATTACCGTTTTTCTGTAATCACTTGGAAACTAAAAGCAACTGAAATATCCATCAACCTTATGTGATACAGTCCTGCAAAGTAATTTTACAGCAATGATACGGAACGAATTATGGCTACATACAAAAACAGATGAATCTTATAAATGCAATATTGAGTAAAAGATGCCAGACAGAAGATTTTAAAAACCAGGCAAAAATAAACTGGGGGAGAAGGCTCGAGGATAGATGTTTAAGCTGGTAAAAGAACAGCAGTAGCTTTTATCTTTGGTGGGCAGGAAGGATAGTGATTAGTTGGGAGATGTGAGAGGAACTTCTAGGATACTGACAGACATGACTCTTTTAGATGAATCATTAAGACGAGGAACAAAAAAAGAACAAAGGAATGAATGCAGTATCAGGCTAACCCTTTCACCAACAACACTAAGTGTTGGAAATCAGTAGAACATGCCTTTAAACTTCTGAGAGAAAATTGATTTTGAACATGGAAGACAAACTATTGATCTAGGGTGAGGGCTGAGTAGGATCATTTATCTTTCATGGACTTTTTCTGAGGAAATTCCTTGAGGATGTCCTCCAACAGGAATATGTAAAACAAGGAGTAGCCAAGGCCAGTAAAAAGAAATCCCAGGATAATAGCCATGTAGAGGCTTGGAAAGAAACTCCAAGAAAAATGTTTTTTAAAAAAAGCAGAGGAGGGCGGCACCTGTGGCTCAAAGGAGTAGGGCGCTGGCCCCATATACCGGAGGTGGCAGGTTCAAACCCACCCCTGGCCCAAAACTGCAAACAAAGAAAGAAAAAAAGCAGAGTAGGGTGGCACCTGTGGCTCAAAGGAGTAGGGTGCCGGCCCCATATGCTGGAAGTGGCGGGTTCAAACCCAGCCCCGGCCAAAAACTGCAAAAAAAAGCAGAGTAGATTCCAAACAATCATAGATAATGTTATATGCTAGGAAGTACTGGTGATAAGCTAAATATATATATTTTTTCCTCTTTTTTTTTTTTTTGAGACAGAGTCTCACTATATTACCCTCAGTAGAGTGCTATGGCATCACAGCTCACAGCAACTTCAAACTCTTGGGTATAAGTGATTCTTTTGTCTCAACCTCCCAAGTAGCTGGGACTATAGGCACCTGCTATGATGCCCAGCTTTTTTTTTCTTTCTTTCTTTTTTTGGCAGTTGTGATTCTTGTTTAACAGGCCCTGGCTGGGTTCAAACCCTCCATCCCTGGTGTGTGTGGCTGGCACCCTAACTATTGAGCTACAGATGCCAAGACTGTTTTTCTTCTCTTAATAAGAAAAATTTATTAGAAATGTGTTGAGGTGAGGCGGAGGCAAGATGGCTGACTGGAGCCAGCTTTCCACAGAGGCTCCTGTCCAGAAGGAGAGTTAAAGGACAGAATTTTAGCAAGTAAGCTGATGGTTTGGAGCTGAGCTAAGAGAGAAGGTTGAAGAACACACATCAACCCTGTTGAGGTGAGCTGCAACCCCAAGGATGCAAACAATAGGTACAAAATCCATCACCAAGCGGACGGGAGTCCCCTCCCTCATGAGAATGGCTTGCAGTATGCTTTCTACAAACAAGTGAGCAGAGTTCAAACGTCCTCCCATTTTATTCCATGGGAGAGACCCTCTAAAAACTGGACCTCCTTCCCCACTAGGGTGTGATGGCACTCTCCTGCCAGGCATAAAACTGTATATATTCTCTACCTGCAATTCTGAATGCCCAGCTCTCCCCCTCCACTTTCACCCTGAGGTCTGGAAGCCTGTCCCCCATGGAGTCCAGATTTTGGGGCATTTTCTCTAGAGGTGTGGACAGGGCATGGGCTGTTGCAGGTCTGTGCTGAAACTGCAGCATGGGGGTAAGGAGGAGATGGTGACTGAAGGAACCAAACAGGAAAGGGAGAGGTGGTGCATCCCCAGCAGAGAGCAGCAGTGGCAGCAGCAGAACAATAGGGCTCACACCCCTGGGGGATATTTAGGAAGGACACTCCCTATCTCTCTGGGCAACCAGAGAAAGTTGGGCATCTTCTCTTGTGGCAGACACTGGCAGAATAGATCTGGGACAGTACTGCAGACCCCGTGAGCAAAGGGTATGCCTGAGGCGGTACTGGCCTGGGCAGAGTGTGGCGGGATGGAAAATGGACGATGTGTGTGCAGAGACAGCATACTCCCAGGGCAGGGCTGAGCCAGGATGGCTTTAGTGAGCCTAAGAAACACCTGGCCCTCAAGTGATCATAGCTGAGACAAAGGCAGGCAGGCTGATGCTGGAACTCCGAGCTAAGTGTGAGCTCTAACTGCACCCATCCCAACACAGACTGCAGGGGAAACAGAAACACTAGCTCCGGGCAGTGGCACAGACTGGGGCTGAGTCGTAGTTTCTGAGTCACATTCAAATAGTGCCTGGTCTTTAGGGGAATATAGCCAGGACAGAATCACAAATTCTGCACAAACATAAGTGTCAGCAACATCAATCAAGGAATACAGCAGAGTCTCAGTTATAAAATCAGCCCTCATAAATCTGTAGCCTTTATATATACCAATAATAGTCAAGCTAAAAGAACAGTCAGGGACTCTGTTCCATTCACAGTAGTGCCAAAGAAGATGAAATATTTGGGAGTTTACCTAACAAAGGACGTGAAAGATCTCTGTAAAGAGAACTATGGAACTAAGAAAAGAAATAGCTGAAGATGTTAACAAATGGAAAAACATACCATGCTCATGGCTGGGAAGAATCAACATTGTTAAAATGCCCGTACTACCCAAAGCAATATACAATTTTAGTGCAATCCCTATTAAAGCTCCTCTGTCATACTTTAGAGATCTCAAAAAAATAATACTTCATTTTATATGAAATCAGAAAACACCTCGAATAGCCAAGACATTACTCAAAAATAAAAACAAAGCAGGAGGAATTACGCTGCCAGACCTCGGACTATACTATAAATTGATAGTTATCAAAACATCATGGTACTGGCACAAAAATAGAGAGGTAGATGTATGGAACAGAATAGAGAAGCAAGAGATGAACCCAGCTACTTAACCATTATTTGATCTTTGACAAGCCAATTAAAAACATTAAGTGGAGAAAAGACTCCCTATTTAACAAATGGTGCTGGATGAATGGGCTGGTGACCTATAGAAGACTGAAACTGGACCCACACCTCTCACCATTAATTAAGATAGACTCTCACTGGATTAAAGGTTTAAACTTAAGACATGAAACTATAAAAATACTAGAAGAAAGTGCAGGGAAAACTCTTGAAGAAATCGTCCTGGGCAAATATTTTATGAGGAGGACCCCCCATCCCCACCCCTAGGCAATTGAAGCAACATCAAAAATATACTTTTGGGACCTGATAAAACTAAAAAGCTTCTGCATAGCCAAGAACACGGTAAGTAAAGCAAGCATACAGCCCTCAGAATGGGAGAAGATATTTGCAGCTTATGTCTCTGACAAAGGTTTAATAACCAGAATCCACAGAGAACTCAAAACGTATTAGCAAGAAAAGAACAAGTGATCCCATCTTAGGGTGGGCAAGGGACTTGAAGAGAAACTTCTCTGAAGAAGACAGGCACACGGCCTACAGACACATGAAAAAATGCTCATTATCATTAATCATAAGAGAAATGCAAATCAAAACTGCTTTGAGATATCATCTAACTCCAATAAGATTAGCCCACATCACAAAATCCCCAAACTAGAGATACTGGCATGACTGTGGAGAAAAGGGAACACTTCTACGTTGCCGGTGGGAATGCAAACTAATACGTTCCTTTTGGAAAGATGTTTGGAGAACACTTAGAGATCTAGAAATAGACTCTGCCATTTGATCCTACAACTCCTCTACTAGGTATATATCCAAAAGACCAGAAACCACATTATAACAAAGATACATGTACCAGAATGTTTATTGCAGCCCAATTCATAATTGCTAAGTCATGGAAGAAGTCCAAGTGCCCATTTTGACCCATGAATGGATTAATAAATTTTGGTATATGTACACCATGGAATATTTTGCAGCCTTAAAGAAAGATGGAGACTTTACCTCTTTCATGTTTACATGGATGGAGCTGGAACAGATTCTTAGCAAAGTATCTCAAGAGTGGAAGAAAAAGTATCCAATGTACTCAGTCTTAATATGAAACCAATTTATAGCTTATGAAAGCTATAACCAATTATAGCCCAAGAAGAAGGGGAGGGGGAGGGAAGGGGGGAAGACAGGTGGAAGGAGGGTAATTGGTGGGACCACATCTACAGTGCATCTTACAAGGGTACATGTGAAATTTACTAGGCGTAGAATATGTCTTAACACAATCACTAAGAAAATGCCATGAAGGCTATATTAACCAGTTTGATGAAAACATTTCAAATTGTATGTAAAAACAGCACATTGTATCCCATGATTGCATTAATGTACACAGCTATGATTTAATAAAATAAAATAAAGAAAAAGAAGTGTGTGGAGGAAAAGCTAGAAAAAGTCAAAGTACATGATGCTTGATCAAGTGATGGAATGATAGAAAAGAGAATCCACTTGTTCTTAATGCTGGAAAAAGTCTTATCCTCTTATAAGTGAGTGGCAGCAAGAGCCATGTGATCTTTGAAAAATGAAGTATAATCCCAGCTCTGCAGTTAGTCATATTTACTGTGCACACACACATGCACTCTGTGTATTGATTTTCAATTTTTAAGTACATCATGAAACACAAAAGGTTTAATTATAAATATAAATGTGTAATCAGGCTTGGCCATTTAAGCCGAAAGTTTGGGGGGAATGGGAGGAGGGTAGAGATGGAGAAAAAAAGAATGGCATAATTTCTTATCTTGCATACCTGGGAGGTAGGAGTCTCCCTTGAAAGTTGAGGAAATAGAAGTTTAGGTATGTTATTTAAAGTTATAGAGGTAACCAAGGGAAAAGCTAAGAATAACAGGAGAATAGAAAAATGGGAGGTGTAGGGGATTTCAAGGAAGTGGCTAACTGCTCAGTTTTTGCAATGAGGATTAAATAGATCATTTTTAAAGTTGATAAATGAAGAAGTAATGATAAAAATATATTCTTCTGAGTTAGGAAGTGGCCATAAGAACCAAACCAGAAATAATTGAAGGTAGTTGCTCGTAGAGCTAGAATTAGGAGCAGGGAAGCATGTGTCCACTCAAATGCTTAGAGTTGGTCTATTTGGTTCATTTTGGACAAAGAATTTTTTTCAAATCGACAAATAATATATACTATTGTGTACAGCATGTTTTGAAATATGCGTAAATTATGAAATGGCTAAATGAGCTAATTAACATATACATTACCTCACTTATCATTTCTTTTGGTGGTGAGGATACTTAGCAATCTACTTTCTCAGCAGTTTTCAGGAATACAATACATTGTTATTAACTGTAGTCACCATGTTGTGCAATAGATCTCTTGAGCTGTTCCTCCTGTCTAACTGAAATTTTGGGCAAAAGCTGTTGAGGCCAAAAAGATGTATCCAGTTTCAAGTTCTTGAGACTGAGAAATATGTGGATATAATACATATATGTGTACATGTATATTAATTGATGATTTGCTTCACAAATAGATTTACATTTAATAATTCATATGAATAGCATATTTGCATATGAGCATGTGGATTTACATATGTACATGTACACATACATATAGTTTGAATTCAATTAAAGTCATTAGAGAAAAGTAAAATATGAACTTTCTAGTAATTCTTAAAATACTACAGCAGATAGCCTTCAACTTAAAAACAGATTAAATTAAGTTAGAGTTGTTTGGCAACTCTTTTTTTTTTTTTTTTTTTT
>NW_003852541.1:4065505-4077588 GCF_000181295.1 Otolemur garnettii | reverse complement strand
GATAAACCTCAGAAGTGATCCCTCCAATCCCCCTCCCTCCACCCATTTCCTCCTCCCCTCTCCCTCCCCTTTGGCGACTCTTATAACTGTGTTATAAGCTTACTGGAATAAACAAATAGAAACAATATTTAAAATGGTACATACGTCCTCAGATGACCTTTAGAAACTTTTAACCTGTGATGAATAGCCAAAGGGTAATGACCTTTAATTATGGTACTATTTAGAACTAATTTAAAACCTAAAAATGTGCACAATCAGGCTGCTTGATTTTTCATGTCTTTTTTTGGAGGGTAAATGAACACTAAATGGAGGGAGGGTATTTGGGGGGACCTCACCTAATGTGCATGATGCAAACTTTTCAAAACTATTTCATAACTAGTACATTTCAAAACTATTAAGAAAAGAGTATAATTGTGATGGATGTGCAATGTAAGCATTTCACATTGTATATCAAATCAGTACACTGAACCCCATAAATGCATCAGTGTACACAGTAATGATTTAATACAAACAAAAAAATAAAATAAATAAATAAATTTCAATTAGGGAACTTGAGGTGCTGGAAACATAACCTCTAAATTTTATTTTTACTATAAGAATTTTAAGTATGCTAATTGCTTACATTAGAGATATCTTAGGGATTTACTATGCGTTAGCTGAGATTTTGGCTTCTGTTTTCTTTTTTGATCCTTTTATCTGGGATAAAGCACAATCACTAAAAACTTAGATTTATCATATTCTTATGTGCTCAACCATTTCCATGGTTGCGATACTCCAAAATATACTTAGATTTTAAGCTGTGATAAAGCAACATTTTTCTCAACTTGAAAAAAAATGTTTTAAACTGAAGATTTCACTTCTTGGACAGTCTTAAACACTCTGTTTTAAATTACCTGGTTCTGAACATACTAATCTCAATTAATAAAATGGGAGTTCATTGTGCAGAGGATTGCTGAATCCCATCTTAACCACAGCTGAAATGTTTGTGCCTCTACAGAGGAGTTAGTCTATCCTGACAGTCTTAGCCAACTTACTTTGTTCTTCATATGTACAAGTACCTTGAATGGAAGCAAGTAGATTTTCCTTGTTATTCATTAAAAAAGATAATACATTGAAAATACATTCTGCATTACTATATTTTCCAAAATCATTCTAATGGATTGTTTATTATATTTCCTAATTATAGTGCTGCATTTGATACAGTTCTTGGGATAAATGTTGCAGTCAAGAAACTAAGCCGTCCTTTTCAGAATCAAACTCATGCAAAGAGAGCTTATCGTGAACTTGTCCTCTTAAAATGTGTCAATCACAAAAATGTAAGTCACATATATGTTTTTTCTGTATGCCTGAATGTTGGTCAATTATATGGTAATCATTAGGTCCTTTGATGATACCCTGAGTTCAGACCTAAGATAAGCTAATGAAAAAAATCGCTATTTTTATCAGCACAGGACTTTAGGTTGCTCAGTGAAGGTGAGGAAACCAAATTCTATAACCATTTGGTTTTCACTATTAGTAGCTCCATCTCCACAAAATAGGAGCAGCATTAACTTAACAAACTGAGAAATAACTAAATATTTTTTTGAAAAACTTCATTCTGTAAGTAGCTTTTTACCTTGTATAGGACATCTCAGTTTTAAATACATTATTAGATGAAGTTACATTTAGGATAGTGGTACTCAGCATCACCGTAGAATCAAAGCACTTAATTTTAAGGCAAAATAATACCTCTAGAAAATGAGATTGTATTCAGTCAAGCACACTGTATGTCTTCGTGGTCACTGAGTGTTTTTTTAATATCTTTGCCACATTAAAACATAAAATGTTAAATCTTGAAGGGGCTTTGGAGATCAACTTGTGTTGACTCCTTTTTTTTTGGAGGAGGGAGAAATATTTAAGATTACATTAAACACTATATAGTTCCCTTTATTTTAAGATTTATGCTGGATCTTTCTGATGTAAGGACATTAGATATGAAACTATGATATTTTGAGTCTGTGGTTTGACTTGGTTGTAATTCTGTAATGCATGCTTTATTGTATCTAAAGAATTTTTATTCAGGTTGCAAAAAATATATGCCTATTATTGTTAAAAAATTCAAACAACATAAAAAATAATTCTTGAATCCCATCACTCACAGGTCTCTAGCATTAACACTTTGGTGAGCATTCCTGTGCTTAACATGTCCACAAACACACAAGCGGAATCAGTCATGTGATTCTTCATCCTGTTTTTTCCCCTGATGGAATGCTGGTAGATGCCATATACTTTAATGAACATAGATATAAGCCATTTTTTTAAATGACTGCAGAGTACAAACTTACTTAGCTGGTTTATTTAATGGACCACCTATTATTAGATAATTTGTTTCTTGTTTTTCACTATCATAAGCAATACTTCAGTGAATATGCTTATATGTGAATCTTTGCACACTTATCCAGGTGAATTTCTTGGCTAACATTGCTACGTCAAAGGATATTCACTTTTAATTTAAAATATGCTGACAAATTGACTTCGAGGAAGACTGTCAGTTTTATACTTTCATTAAACAAATCTGAGAATGTCTTTTACCTCAAAATCCCCTAACAATACACATTGTTGGGTTTTTTGTTTTACTTTTGCCAATCTGATAGATGATAAATGATGTTATATTTTTATTTGTGAGGTTATTGGTCATTTATTTTTATTTTGTTTTATTGAGAATTTGCTTTATATAGCCTTTGTTCATTTTTCTCTTAGTTTGCTAGTCTCTTTTTTATGCATTTGTCAAAGGCTTTTGTATATTAAAGCTGTCATCCTTTACTTTTTTTTTTGTTCCATTTGACATTATTTATGTTGTTTCCATACTGATTTTTAAAAATTTATTTCTGGTTTTAATGTACTCAAATCTCCTAGGTTTTCTGTCATACTTAGAAAAGACTTTTCTATACCAGGATTATAAAAATGTTTTAACCATAGTCTACTGTTTTATAGTTTCATGTTTTAGATTTATCTTTATTCTATTTTGAGTTTATCTTGGTATAAAGATTGAAATATGGGATGTAGTTTTATTTTTTCCCTTGGCTGGCCATTTACTCCAATCCTGCAGACTGACTAGTTCATCTCTCCCTTTGTTATTTGATGCTCAGAGGAGGGAGACTTGTTGTTTATACCATGAGGTCGTAACATGGAGGCCTGTGTGGGGCAGTTTGGCTTTGTAACCTTCCTTAAGCAAAAATGTGGTGCTACAATGTGTTTGACTTTATCACATTAAAAATATGAGCTTAGCTTTCACATTTCAAAACTTTTAAGAAATTTATACATAGTATTTAAGTTTTCAGAGAAAACATACTGCTTTCTTTAGTGTTTTTCCACCTATAATTTCAACTCTTTATGTTCAGAGCCAAAAAGATATTATGTCTTTAAATTCTATATAATAATTTAAGTTATTGTAGACACAAAATCATGATTTGATTAAATGAAATCTTGTTTTTAATCAATGTTTAACTTCTCTCAAATGCCATATAATAGAATGTTTGGGTAAAAACAGTAATAATAATATAATAAATGCTGAGTTCTGCTGTGATTTTTTTCCCCAGTTTTAATACATTTCAATGTTAAACTTAATTTTTATAATCAAGTAGAGTCATCTGACATACTGAGGTATAATTAATTTTCTGTTTTCAGATAATAAGTTTGTTAAATGTGTTTACACCACAAAAAACTCTAGAAGAATTTCAAGATGTGTAAGTATCATTTTATTTATCATAGTAAGGCACTATACATCAAAGAATGAAAATTTAGTAAAGAAACAATTTTTTATACATCAGAAGTGCAAGTGGCATATATTTTTAATATAGCATAGAGACTTTTGTTAGGTCCTTCTGGACAGGAATGTTCCCTGGTTCTTGCCGCCCAGTGCCAAGAATGAGCACTGGTGCCCAGCTAATGACAGTGATCACAAACAAAGCAATCACCATCAGCGTTCATTTATTGCAGAACAAAGCACACAAACTATAAGGAAAATATGTCTCAAAGAGCGAGACAGTCCTTCTTCATGAGTGGAGAAGAGACCCTGAAGTCTGAACACACACCTCTTTTATTCACTAACTAAGGTGTTAGTTTTTCCTGCCTTTCCCCTGGCAGAACTGGCTGTTGATTCCCACCTGTGGGGTAGCTGACAGGTTGGATTTAGATAACAAAGCTCTCAACTTGCCTGCCTCTTCCCCACCTTGGGGGTTGAAATTTGCAATTTCAATTATATGATAATGGACCCAATGGGCCCAGGTCAATGTAAGGTCACTATGGCTCCTCACTTTCTATTCTGACTGGGAAACTGTCCCTAGGCTAGCTGAAACTTGGTTCTTGTTCTCTAGCCCTTAGTCTTCTATCCTTTCAAGGAGAGAAGCAGACAGGGAAGTATGTCTCCTTCCCGGCCCAGCTGTTCTGACCCTGCCTGTCAAGGAGAGAAGCTCCAGTGGAGACTGCATGTCTCCCCCGTCAGGCAGAAAGGGAAGTTGGGGACCTGAGACTGTGTGTCTCTCCTCTCAGGAACAGTGGCCCCAGAGGGCAAGATAGGCAGTATCTGGCTGTGGTGGCTGCAGTAACACTGCTGGAGCTGTTGCCTGTTGCTGCTCCAGCTACTGAACTTCTCCTTTCTTGCCTAACAGTTGGCGCTGCCAAGTGTCAAGGCTGACTGCGGTCACTGCAACAGTCTGCCTCCTCCCCGAGGCTGGGCCTGTGGGGTATAGAACCTGGTGGTGCTCCATTGTGGGACTCGAGAAGGTGGTGCCTCAGCCAGGCCAGCACCACTAACACTTTTCTCTGTGCAAGAGAAATATGAAAAATGGATAGTAACATTCAGTTATTTTGCCTTGAGAGTTACCATCTTCATAACAGATAAAACATGACTAAAAAG
Organism: Otolemur garnettii; assembly: GCF_000181295.1. Classification (NCBI taxonomy): domain Eukaryota; kingdom Metazoa; phylum Chordata; class Mammalia; order Primates; family Galagidae; genus Otolemur; species Otolemur garnettii. The sequence goes on along the minus strand of NW_003852541.1, from coordinate 4,072,691 downwards.
AGTTCTTTTGAGCAATGACCATTAATGTTACTACTCTGTTTTACCCAACTATGAAATGTTTTTCTCTAGTCTCTAATAGGCAGCATTGTAGGAGTCAGATGTTTACGAGTATCATTTGAAATGATTAAGTCAACAAATATTCAGTTTGCCGAATCTTAAACAGAATTATCTCGCTAACAATGAAAGGAAATATTAGTTTATAGTATTGAGGCACAGGGCCCAACTTTATCCTAAATTTACTGGTGTATTCAGTCATTCAACAAATACTTGATTGTGCTAGGCAGTTTCTTGGACCCTGTGACCAAGGTGTGCAGAAATACCTTTTATTACTTAAGAACTGTAGTTAATAAACTCCCTCCTGGAGTCTGCCAGGGAAGATAGCCAATTAGCCTAATCAATAAGGAGAGAACAGAGTTGATACAGGGAGCAGATGGCACACAAGAACAGCAGCGGCCACCTGCCTCATGTGTTCCAAGACTAGTGAGAGACCAGCATGGCTGGAATTGAGGGGCACAGGGAAAGGAGAAAAGGATGGGCTCAGAGAAGGAATAGTGGGACACTGCAGGGGCTACAAGGCCATTTTAAAGATGTTCTTTTGCACCAAGGGATGTTGGAGTGAGAGTTCAGCAGAGATATGAGCTCACTTGCCTCATGTTTTTAAAGAATAAGTCTGGTATCTGGGTCAATAAACCATTGTAAGGGGAAGGGGCACAGATGACCAGTTACTGCTATTGCAGCAATTCATGTGAAGGATTATGGAGGGCCCATTAAAACCCAGCAGGGTGATAGTGAAGGTGAAGAGAAGAGCTTAGATGCTGAAACAGTATAAAGAGCCACAGTATTTGCAGGTAATGTGAGAGAGAGGATGCGAGAACGCCACCTGGACTTTTGGCCTGAGCCTAAAGGATGAAGAAGCTCTCAGCAGAGATGAGGGAGGCTGTGAGAAGAGCAGATGGGGCAGTGGAGGTGGGTGGAATCAGTTGTTCAGTTTTGGACATGGACTTTGAGATACTGTTAGACATCCAAGTGGAACTGTGAAGTAGGCAGTCAAGGCAACGATCCTGGATTCAGGAAAGCTCTGAATTGAAGATAGGGATTTGGGAGTCAACAGTCTGTAACTGGAGACCACCAAAGGGGTGAGTGTAGTTAGAGAAAAGAGGAAGGCTGAGGACTGATCACCAGGCACACCAACAGCAAGAAGTTGGGGACAGGAGAGGGCATGACCAGCTTGAGTTGTAGGACTGACCATTGTATTTAGCAATATGGAAGCCAGAGGCCTTAGGGAGGAGAGCTTCAGCAGAGAAGTGGGGCACAAGCCTGGTGTAAGTGCAATTATGAAGGAAAGGGAGAAGTGGAGATGGCAAGTGTAGACATCCCGTTGGGAGTTTTGCTTTCAAAGGGAGCAAACAAATGGGCAGTAGTTGGTGGGGGAAGGGGGGTGAAGTTTTCTTGTTGTTATTGTAGCTGTACAGTCACCTTAAAAATATACTTTATTTTTTAGAGCAGTTTAGATTCACAGCAAAACTGAGCAGGAGATACAGGATTCCCACATACCTCTAACCCCACCCAAACAGCCTCCCCATTAGCAGCATCCCCCACCCTAGTGGATGTGCATTCCTGCTGATGAGCCCGTAACAGCATGGTTTGTGCACTGGTAGGAATGAGCCATAGCAAAACATTTAAGAAGTAGAAAATTCTATTGATCGTGATGTAAAAATTGTTTTATTTTTAATTTGTAAGACATTGAGTAAGTTGGTTGTTTTTATATTCTTTGGAAAATTTTTTACAAAGTTCCAGTATACCTTTGTTTCTTTTCAAGATGCCTTATAAATGTTTAAAGTAAACAAGTTATCTTTTTACTTTAGTCAATACAGTATTGTTACTGTTTCATAAGAATTCTGGTTTAACAGTCATAAGGGAACTTTGGATAATTTTAATGTACATGGCTGGTCTTTTCTTTCTCAGGTATTTGGTTATGGAATTAATGGATGCCAACTTGTGTCAGGTTATTCATATGGAGTTGGACCATGAAAGAATGTCCTACCTTTTGTACCAGATGCTTTGCGGTATTAAACATCTGCATTCAGCTGGTATAATTCATAGAGTAAGTAGTGATATGTTAATTTTATTTGTAAAATCAGAGTCATTTGGTTGTCATAATCCTTTACATACAAAAGAAAAACATTTTTAAATTGTCAGTGTTGAAACCCCAAGTAAATTATGGAATCCTGTTGTGTTTGAAAAGATTGAAACTAGATGGGCAGCACCAATATGTTGGCTCAAAGGAGTAGGACGCCGGCCACATATGCTGGAGGTGGCAGGTTCAAACCCAGCCCCGGCCAAAAACTGCAAAAAAAAAAAAAAATTCAAACTAGAAAGCATTTATGGAGAACCTGGTATACCAGGCCCAGGTGAGCTGCTGTGGACATAGGATGAAGAGCAGGCACTGCAGCAGCTCATTCATCCTGAGTCCCAAGAGAGTTGGATACCACAGGAGAAAAAATTTCTTTTTAGACTTTTCATTTGGAAGCAATTTAAAACTTAGAGAAAAGTTGCAAGAATAGGACAAAGAACTCCTAAACACCATTTATCCAGATTCACCTATTGTTAATGTTTTTGCCATATGTGAAATTACCAAAGAATTTAGGTTTGAGATGAGAGAAAGTTAGAGGCCAATTAGTGAATGAAACAATTACTTGAGAACTCGTACTGGAATTATCACCCTGATACCCATTTCTTTACATCTTTACATTCTGCTGTGATAGCTTCCCTGCCTACTAGTAGGCGTCCCTGCACCCGGAGCAGGTGGAACAGCCAGACGGTCCCCTGGCTGAGGCTGGGATGGGAATGACAATACTTCCTGTACTATGGGGAAGTAACGCTTAAAACCAGGGGGATATCATGTAATTATCTAAGTTGGTTTTGGAAGTTTTTGTTATTTTTTGACTTGTAGTGTTGTATAAGCAGAACATCATGATATAAATTTTTTTTTTTTTTTTTAAATTTTGAGACAGAGTCTCACTGTGTCACCCTGGGTAGAGTGCCATGGCGTAACAGCCTCTCAAGACAGGCTGAAAAACCTGATTTTCAGCAAGATGTGCTGTTATTTAAAATATAGTCTCTGCTGCCACCAAGTGGTCGGTTAAATAATATATTATGTATATAAATAATATGTTGGCAAATTCACTTTAAAAATATTAACACTAGACTTGTGAATTAAAAATAAAGATTTCTTAATGTACCATTCTGTTTCTCCTCCCCAAATTTACATAGTCTTCACACAATTTGAGGCATTCTTAACATCTCTTAAATACATCCTTTCTTAAATTCAAACTTTAGAATAATTGCCCAGATTTAGGCCTGATTACATTAGAACTTAGAAGTTTTGTGAGGGGAATGGCTTGTGTAACTTGTTCCTGCCCACTTGGGCCCAGAGGTAAATAGAAAAACAATAGCTTCCTGTTACTGGAGAGCTCAAGAGCTGCAGCATACCTGTGCTTTTGTATGGACTACTCAAGCCCAGCAGCCAAGTGTTTGGTTTACCCAGCACCCAGTTTAGAAACCTGGAATACCGAGAAAATGACTCTATTGCCACACCTGCCTCCTGATCACCCTCCAATAGCCCTCCCCCCATTCTTGCTGTGACTTCCCTGTCACCTTGTACTTTCCTGCTTCCCACATCTAGGGGCCTGCCAGGCTCTTGGCCACATCTGTGTCTATACACTCCTGGTGGGAAAGTTTCAAACACAGCACAGGTATATAATAACACAAGGAATGAAAGGTCCCTTTCGCCTCCCTTGCCTCAGCCCTGTCTAGGTCCCTTGAGTTAACCCTTGAGTGTGTTAAGCATTTCGTGTGGACTATGCCATCCTTTATCCTGTGTCTGATACTATACCATACACAGAATGCACACTTTGAGTTTTGCTTATGAAGTTTTATGGCTTCATACTAAACATAAAATTTAATTATTTGAAAAATAAGGTTTTGCCCATGACCCCACCACTTTTTACTTTATATAATTCAAGCAATTAAAAGAAATGAAAGTTCTCTAGCCTTCTATTACTGCCTGGAGATGGCCAGTGATAGTAGTTTGATGCATTTCCATCCTAGCTTCACATGGACACTTCTTTATTTACTGGCATAAATGCCAAGATATCTGTTTATAATTATGTCCTTTTTATCTTACATTCTTCAAAGATAGTATCATCTTGTACATAGTTGTTCTGCAACTTGCTGATAAATTGTTTTTTTTTTTTATTTTTGTCAAGGATCAAATACTCCTACAAATGTTTATGAAAAATGGATTCTCCTACCTCCTCTCTCTCTCTCTCTCTCTCTCTCTCTCCCTCTCTTGCTCTCATTTCTTCCTCCTTAGAATTAAACTCTTTCAATTCTTTCAGAAAATTATTTTGGTGTTTATCTCCATATGCTTAGATCTCTCTTTATTAATTTTTCTCTCAGTCTGGGGCAAAAGATGCTGATTTAGCTCTCTCACCAACCTGATCTTTGCCCCACCACCTCTGCTCTTCCCTCTCCTCCTAGGGAGGCTGTGATGTGATTATCTCTGGCTCAGTGCTGTGCTTTACATTCCTTGTGACCATGTAGACTCTTCACACAGCTGAGCCTTATGTTTATACCCTGATCATATTTTTTCCCTTTCAACTTTTGGTCCCCAGAGTTAATAACATGTATCTATTTGTTTGAAGGTTTTGTTTTTTTGTTTTAAGAGGGGAGTAGTTTTCTAGGTTCTTATTACAAATTATACCCTAAGCCTTCTGCCAGGTATCTAAATCTTCTTTCAGTACATCTAGCTGTCCTAGGTATTTCACCAGTTTCATTTCAGGCAATCTCTCTTGGAGCCTTAGTCATGTTCCCCTCTGGGCTGGCTACCCTGTGCCTGATGTGGAGGGTTACCCTGGGGATTTCCTTTGGCTCCTTCTATGTTGGAGTCCCTGCTTCCTGACCTTCTTTGTCTCCTTCTCAGATTACTCCCCTTGTTGGATTTTTTTATTCTTTTGTGACCGTTTTAAGCTGTCACCCTAGGTAGAGTGCTGTGGTGTCATAGCTCACAGCAACTTCTAACTCAGGCTTAAGTGATCCTCTTGCCTCAGTTTTTCTATTTTTAGTAGAGATGGGGTCTCGTTTTTGTTCAGGCTGGTTGTGAACCTGTGAACTCAAGCTATCCATCCACTTCGGCCTCCCAGAGTGCTAGGATTATAGGCAAGAGCCACTGCGTCCAGCCTACTCCCTTGTTTTGATGGCATTAGATGATTTCACATCCTCTGATAGCTTTCTAAAAAATGGTGCATGGGAATAAAATTATTTTTTTCATAACATTGTACATTGATACATTTATGGGGTTCAGTGTACTGATTTGATACACAATGTAAAGTGCTTACATTGAGCTAAGTAACACATCCATCACAATTGTACTCTTAATAGTTTTGAAATGTACCATTGCATCATGCACATTAGGTGAGGTCTCCCCAAATACCTTCCCTCCTCCCACCTCCCCTCCCCGCTCTTCCTCTTCCCTTCTACTTTCTGGACTATAGTTATGTTTTGCCATTCATATGAATGTGTAGATGATTATGTATTGATTTCATAGTAGTACTGAGTACATTGTATACTTTTTTTTCCATTATTGAGATACTTTACTAAGAAGAGTATGTTCCAGCTCCTTTCAGGTAAACCTGAAAGATGTGAAGTCTTCATTTTTTATGGCTGCATAGTATTCCACAGTGTACGTACACCATAATTTGTTAATCCATTCGTGGGTCAATAAGCACATGGGCTGTTTCCATGTCTTGGCAGTTATGAATTGGGCTGCAGTAAACATTCTAGTGCAAATGTCTTTGTTGTAAAATAGTTTAAAAAAATTTTTTTTACATATACATGTGTTTATTAGGTTTCCACTTTTTGCCTTCACAAATTAAAAAGGCTTAAAATTTAATAAAAATAGCAATGTTTAAGATAAGGACTAGAGACAAAAACCTAATAAAGAATGAATGTATTTAAAGATAAATACATTCAGAAAAGAAATCAGATGATTGCTGCATTGAAATATTAAGCAATAATAATAATAATGCAAAGAAAGTAACATTCACATTGTCAAATAAGAGCATGTCTATTACAGAATGCTTTGACTCTGAGGTTCAGTATGGAGCCATCAGTTAACTACTTCTTATTTTTTTTTCCCAAAGTCTCAAAAAACAGACAACTAATATTTATAAATAAAAGTAAAAGAGAATTTCAGAAAGCCGATCATGCCAAATCTTATAGATAATAGAAAAAGAAGAAATACTTCAAAATTATTCTACTTCATCTGAATACACCTGATATTAAAATTGGAGAAAATATATTATTACAAAGGGGAAATTACAAACGTATTTTACTTATAAATGAGGATGCAGTATCCTAAACAACATATTAACAAGTTGAATTAAAAATTAATGTTTAAGTAATGTACTTTGGTCAAAATCAAATCCAATTTATATGAGAATTAGTCACTATTTTTTTTTTTTTCTTCTTCTCCTTTCCCTCACCCCCTCCCTCCTTTGTCTGGTCTCCCCTTTCCTATGCCATACCATGTCATTAATTGTCATTAATTGTCCTCATATCAAAGTTGAATACATAGGATTCATAATTCTCCATTCCTGTGATGCTTCACTAAGAATAATGTGTTCCACCTCCATCCATCCAGGTTAGTACAAATGCTGCAAAATCTCCACATTTTAGTGGCTGAATAATATTCCATGGTATACATACACCACAGCTTACCAATCCATTCCTGGGTTGAAGGACATTTAGGCTGTTTCCACATTTTAGCAATTGTAAATTGGGCTGCGATAAACACCCTAGTATAAGTGTTTCTATAATAAAAGGGTTTTTTTCCTTCTGGATAGATGTCCAGTAACATTGATTGCAGGATCAAATGGGAGGTCTAGGTTGAGTTCTTTGAGGTTTGTCCATACTTCCTTCTAAAAAGGTTGTATTAGTTTACAGTCCCACCAGCAGTGTAAAAGTGTTCCTTTCTCCCCACATCCGCACCAGCATCTGCAGTTTTGAGATTTTGTGATATAGGTCATTCTCGCTGGGGTTAGGTGATATCTCAGAGTGGTTTTAATTTGCATTTCTCTAGTAATTAGGGATGATGAGCATTTTTTCATATGTTTGCTAGCCATTC
>NW_003852541.1:4060587-4064371 GCF_000181295.1 Otolemur garnettii | reverse complement strand
TGTCTTTCCTACAGACAGCAAATAGATGGCTTGTGGTTTTTAATCCACTCAGCCAATCTATGCCTCTTCAGTGGGGAATTCAAGCCATTGACATTTATTGAGATAATTGGTAAGTGTGATAGTGTTCTATTCATCTTATTTTGTGAAAGTCCATTGCTTAGTTTTGTCTTTTGCATCATTGTGGAAACTAGGTTCTGTCCTTTAATTTCTGGGTATTTACTTTGCTGAGGGTCCATTGTGATGGTCAGTGTGTAGAACAGGTTGAAATATTTCCTGTAAAGCTGGTCTTGTTGTGGCAAATTTCCTCAGTGTTTGCATATCAATAAGATTTGATATCTCTGTCGATTTTAACGCTTAGCTTAGCGGGATATAGAATTCTGGGCTGGAAATTGTTTAAGTAAATTAAACAATTAATTGTTTAAGTAAATTAAAAATAGATGACCATTATCTTCTGGCTTGAAAAGTTTCATTAGAGAAGTACACAGTCACCCTGATAGATTTGCCCCTGTAGGTCAGTTGGTGCTTACTCCTGGCAGCTTGCAAAATCTTTTCTTTTGTCTTGACTTTAGATAGATTCATCACAATGTGCCTTGAAAAAGCTCTATTTGATTTGAGGCGACCAGGAGACCGATATCCCTCTGAAAGGAGTATGTCAGAATCTTTGGTGATATTTGGGAAATTTTCATTTATAAAATCTCTAGAGTGGCTTCCATTCCTCTGAGGCATTCTTCTTCCCCTTCTTGGATACCTATAACTTGTATATTTGAATGCTTCGTAAAGTCCCATAATTCTGTCAGTAAACATTCTGCTTTCTCTCTCTTCTTTTCTGCCTCTTTAACTATCTTGAGTTATCACAAGAGCTTCCTCTACTTCTGAGATTCTTTCTTCTGCATGATCTAATCTGTTGTTGATACTTTCTATTGCATCCTTAAGTTTCCTAATTGACTGCTTCAGTTCCTTCAGCTCTGCTATATCCTTTCTATATTCTTCATATCATTCATCTCTCATTTGATTCTGTTTTTGGATTTCCTTTTGGTTATTTTCCACTTTTTCAATAGTTTCTTTCATTGTTTTTTGATTGTTTTCCACTTTCTCAGCAATTTCCTTCATTGTTTTCATCATCTGTATTTTAAATTCTTCTTCTGTCATTTCTAACATTTCTTTATAGGAGGAATCCTCTGCTGGAGCTACCTCACGATCCCTAGAAGGGGTTACTCTGGGCTGGTATTTCATGTTACCAGAACTTTTCTGCTGATTCTTCTTTATGAGTGCTTTCTTGTATCTGTTTCCTTACCCTAATTTTCCTTTCACTTCTTCTTGCTCTTTAAGTTACTGTGCCACTGGCCTAAAGTTTTAATGAGTCCTTTGGTATGAGACTAGAAGGATGAGAAGATTGAAGAGCAAGAAGGGAAAAAAGATTTTTAAAAAGAAAGAAAAAAGAGAAAGAAGAAGGGGTGAGTAAAAGGAAATATTGACAAAAAGAAGAAAGGCACTGAAAGAAAGAAACAGGAGTAATATAGGTGTATAGTAGGATACTATGACCCAACCTTAAAGACCCCCAAACTCTGAGGGTGCTGGGTTGGGTGATTCCCTTGAGGTCAACAGCTGTTAGCCAGCTGGATCAGACATAGTACCCAACCTCCACCAGGTAGAGAGGAAATACAAAAATACTATAAATCAAACAAGCAAAAGCCCTTATGGGATAAAATTGGGGGTGGGAGGAAACAAATAATAGGGGCAGAAACCCTGGCAAAAATGAAATTCTAATTGTTAAAGAAGGCAAAGCTGGAAGATTGTATTTAAACGAGAATAGTGGGGGGAAAAAAAGAAAAGAAAAAAGAAAAAAAAAAAGGTCAAGGAAAAATATTGAAATTAAGAAAAAAAACGAAAACAAAAACTCCCAAACCAAAAAACCAAACAGTATATATATCTTGCTGAATATTGTCCTGGCAACAGATGATCTTCTGAAGTATGAGATGTTAATCACAATGTTGATACAGCTGTATGACATGGAGACTGGAGGCCTCTGCTGATTTCTCAGACCCCACAGGCTCGGGAGCCCAAAAGTCTCCTGAGCCCACTTAAAAAACACTCCAGACTATGAACCTTGGCCAAGCAGAAGCTTTCCAAGTAAAGCATTTATCCCTGGGATCTCTCCTGGCATGGCTGCCTGCTTATCCAGTGTGCCAAATCCAGTCTCCCTCTATGCCTCTGAGGGCCAACACTGTTAATCTGCCAAACACTTGGATCTCTACACTTCTCCAGTGTCTCAGTCCCTGCCTTTGGACAGCTCAGTCACTAGATTACTTGTCCAAGGTCTTCCAGCCGATCCCTGTGCTACAACATGCAGGGGCAGCTCCCCCACAGAAGCTGTGTGAGCAGCTCACAGCTGAATGATATTAGCTCCTTTCCAGCTCAGTGGCTCCATCTGGGGCCCCAGACAACACCCAAAGTCATCTGCACACCAGCCCAAGATCTCCCAAAGCAGTTCAGTCAAGTGCCCAAGTCCAAAAAAACCAAAACAGCCCACAGGTAAGGCTTTTCCTACTCACAGTCTCGCTATTGTTATGGTTACAGCTGTAGGCAGCCTCCAACTGAACAAATGCACCTACCACTTGCTAGTTTTCCACCGCTTCTGTCCTCCTCCTCCAGATGTCTCTCGCTGACTTCCTGTGTCACCAGAGGGAAGCCTCTGGGCAACACCCACTGGCCAGAGATGCCTGGAGTCTTCTCTCCCCACTCTTACTGCACCTGGCTGCACAGAAGCTGTTACTTGGCCACCATCTTAGCTCCTCATTGTTGTAAAATAATTTTTGATCATCTGGGTATATATCTAGTAGAGGAATTGCAGAATCAAATGGTAGGTCTGCTTTTAGTTATCATCCAAACTTATTTTCAAAGAGGTCATATTAGCTTGCATTCCCACCAGCAGTGTAGAAGCATTGCCTATTCCCTACATCCATGCCAACATCTGTAGTTTTGGGATTTTGTGATGTGGGCTAACCTTACTGGAGTTAGATATCTCAGAGTGGTTTTAATTTGCATTTTTCTGATGAGTAAGGATGATGAGCATTTTTTCATGTGTCTGTAGGCCATGCACCTGTCTTCATCAGAGAAGTTTCTGTTCAAGTCTCTTGCCCACATAGAAATGGGGTTATTTGTTCTTTTCTTATTGATTAGTTTGAGTTCTCTATGGATTCTAGTTATCAGACCTTTGGTGGGAGCATAACCTGCAAAAATCTTCTTCCATTCTGAAGGTTATCTGTTTGCTTTACTTACTGTGCTCTTGGCTGTGCAAAAGCTTTTTAGTTTGATAAGATCCCAGTAATGTATTTTTGGTGTTGCATCAGTTGCCTGGGGATTCCTCCACATAAAATATTCTCCTAGGCCAATTTCTTCAAGTGTTTTCCCTGCACTCTCTTCTACTGTTTTTATAGTTTTGTGTCTTAGGTTTAAATCTTTTATCTAGTGAGAATCAATTTTTGTTAATGGTGAAAGGTGGGGGTCCAGTTTTAGTGCTCCATAGCTCACCAGCCAGTTCACCCAGCACCATTTGTTAGAGACAATCTTGCCCCCACTGAATATTTTTGATAGGCTTGTCAAAGATCAAATGATGGTAAGTAGCTGGGTTCATCTCTTTGTTCTCTATTCTGTTTTTGTGCCAGTACCATGTTGTTTTGATCACTATAGATTTGTAGTATAGCCTGAAGTCTGGTAACGTGATACCTCCTGATTTGTTTTTATTTCTGAGTAATGTATTTGCTATTTGAGGTTTTTTCTGATT
>NW_003852541.1:4055414-4060528 GCF_000181295.1 Otolemur garnettii | reverse complement strand
GCTTTGGGTAGTATGGACATTTTAACAATGTTGATTCTTCCCAGCCATGAGCATGGTATGTTTTTCCATTTGTTAACATCTTCAGCTATTGCTTTTCTCAGAGTTTCATAGTTCTCTTTATCAAGATCTTTCACTTCCTTTGTTATGTATATTCCCAGATATTTTATCTTTGGCACTACTGTAAAAGGAATATAGTCCTTAACTGTTTTTTTAGCTTGACTATTGTTGGCATATATAAAAGACACTGATTTGTAAGTATTGATTTTTGTATCCTGAGACATTGCTGTATTCCTTGATCACTTCTAAGAGTTTTGTAGTTTATTCCCTGGAATTTTCCAGGTATAGGATCATGTCATCAGAAAAGAGTGAGAGTTTGATCTCCTCTGACCCTATTTGGATACCCTTGATCACCTTCTCTTGCCTCATTGCAATGGCTAAGACTTCCATTACTATGTTGAATAGCAGTGGAAACAGTGGGCATCCTTGCCTTGTTCCTGATCTAAGTGGAAATCTTTTTAATTTTACACTATTCAATATGATACTGGCTGTGGGTTTGCTGTAGATGGGCTTCAAGTTTAAGAAATGTCCCTTCTATGCCTATTTTCTTAAGTGTGTTCTGGTCATGAAAGGATACCAGATATTATCAAATTGATTTTTCTACATCAATTGAGAGAATCATATGGTCTTTGTTTTTTATTTTATGTATGTGATGTATTATGTGTATAGATTTGCATATGTTGAACCATCCCTATAACTTTGGAATAAAAACAGCTTGATCATGGTGTATAATTTTTTTGATGTGTTGTTGAATTCTGTTTGCTAGGATCTTACTGAATATTTTTGCATTGATATTCATTAAGGATATTGGTCTATAATTTTTTTTCTTTGTTGGATCCATTGCTGGTTTGGGGATCAGGGTGACATTTGCTTCATAGAATGTGTTTATCTATGCTTTGGAAAACGTATAATATAGGAACTAGTTCCTCTTGAAAGGTTTGATAGAATTTGAATGTGAAGCCATCTGGTCATGGACTTTTCTTTTTGGGGAGATTTTGTATTGCTGATGCTATTTCAGTGATTGATATAGGTCTGTTCAAGATTTCTAATTCTTTTTTGTTGAATCTAGGAAGGTGGCATGCTTCCAGGTATTGGTCCATTTCCTTCAGATTTTCATACTTTTGGGAATAGAGATTTTTGTAGTAATTGAGGATTTTTTGAATTTCTGAGGTGTCTGTTGTTACCTCTCCTTTATCATTTCTGATAGAGGATATTAGAGATTTTACTTTTCTGTTTCTGGTTAGGTTGGCCAAAGGTTTATCAATTTTATTAATCTTTTGAAAAAACCAACTATCTGTTTCATTGATCTTCTGAATGATTCTTTTGTTTACAATTTGATTTCATTCTGCCCTAATTTTGATTATTTCTTTTCTTCTGGGTTTGGGGTTGGAATGCTCTTCCTTTTCCAGTTGCTTGAGATGAGCCATTAAGTTGTTTGCTTCCTCTCTTTCTATTTTCTTGATGAAGGTTTCCAATTACCCTCTTAGGACTGCCTTTGTAGTATCCCACAAGTTTTGATAATTTGTGTCTTCATTATCATTTTGTTCCAAAAACTTGGTGATTTCCTTCTTAATCTCAGTTTTGATCCAGGTACTATTCAGCCTAAGATTATTTAGTTTCCATGACTTTGAGTATGAAGATTCTTGTTGCTGTTGAGTTCAACTTTTATTCTGTGGTGGTCTGAGAAGATACAAGAAATAATTTCTATTCTTTTCATTTTGCTGAGATTACACTTGTGTCCTAGGATATGATCAATTTTGGAGGATGATATGTGGGCTAATGAGAATGTATATTCAGATTTATTAGGATGACATGTTCTGTAGATATCTGTTAAGTCCATTTGTTCTAGGGACAAGTTTAAATCTAATATTTCTTTGTTTAGTTCCTTCTTGGAGGATCTATCCAAAACTGTCAAAGGAATGTTAAAATCTCCAACTATAAAAAAAAAAAATCTCCAACTATGATAGAGCAGGAAGAAATCAAGTTGTTCATTCCCCTTAGAGTTTGCTTTATTTATTTATTTTTTCCCCTTGAGACAGAGCCTCCAGCTGCCTCCCTGGGTAGAGTGCCGTGGCATCACAGCTCACAGCAACCTCCAACTCCTGGGTTCAAGTGAGTCTCCTGCCTCTGCCTCCCAAGTAGCTGGGACCACAGGCGCCTGCCACAGTGCCTGGCTATTTCTTGGTTGCAGCCATCATTGTTGTTTGGCAGGTCCGGGCTAGATTCAAACCCGCCAGCTCAGGTGTATGTGGCTAGCGCCCTAGCCGCTTGAGCCACAGGTGCTGAGCCTAGGGTTTGCTTTATAAGTTGAGAAGCATTCTGATAGGGTACATAAATGTTAATTATTGAAATCTCATCATGTTGCATGTTTCACTTGACAAATATATAGTGAAAATCCTTATCTATTTTTATCTTCGTTAGTTTAAACCGATTGTATCTGCAACTAAAAATGCAACCCCTGCTTTTTTCTGGTTTCCATTTGCTTGTATTATAGATATCCATCCCTTCACCCTGAGTCTATTTTTATCCTTGAAGGTAAGATAAGATTCTTTTATGCAGCAGATATCTTGTCTGAGTTTATGTATCCAGTCAGCCAATGTGTGCCTCTCTAGAGGACAATTTAAACCATTCACATTAATTGAGAGAATTGATAAGCCTGGTTGTGTTTTGAGTGTCATATTTTTCAGATGTGTAGTGGACATTTTTAATCCTTTCACCATTGTTGAAGTTGGGTTTTGTTCAAAAATTTCTGGGTGAGTTTACTTTGGTGGTAGAGCATTGTGCTGGTCATTGTGGAGGATGGGTCTGAGAATATCTTAGAGAGCTGGTTTAGTTATGGCAAATTTCTTCAACATGTCTATGTCATTAAAGTATTTGATTTCTCCATCACAAAATGAAACTCAGTTTACCTGGATACAGGATCCTGGGCTGAAAGTTGTTTTGTTTTAGGAAATTGAAGGTCGTTGACCATCCTCTTCTGGCTTGAAATGTTTTGGCTGAGAGTTCTGCAGTCAATCTGATATTTCTCCCTTTGTAGGTGATTCTTTTCTTATGTTTGGCTGCTTGTGAAATTTTCTCCTTTGTTTTACCTTTGGCAAAGTTAATCACAATGTGTCTAGGAGATGCTTTATTTGAATTGAGTCTTGCTGGGATTCTGAAACTGTCTGCTATTTGAATTTCCGTATCTCTTGCAATGCTTGGAAAATTATCCTCCAAAATCTCTTGGAGTAGAGCATCTGTATCTTTAGGGCCATCTTCTTCTCCTTTAGGAATTCCTATAAGACAAATGTTTGATCTTTTGGAGTGATCCCACAACTCTCTCAGGGAATGGTCAGTTTTTGCTCTCCATTTGTCTGCCTCTTTGAGTGTTTGGGAAAAGCTTTGTCTTCAGTTTCAGAGATCCTTTCTTCTGCCTGATCAACTCTATTACTGAGGGATTCTGCTGTACTTTGGAGTTCCTTGACTAACTTTTTCATTTCCTTGAGCTCTGCTCTATCTCTTTTCTCAACAGAGAGGGATTCAAGTGTCTCCAAGAGCACAATTGGAGCCAGGGATTCATGTCCCCGCTGTGGATCCCTGGCTCAGACTCAGTCCACACTGTTGTCCATATCTCTGCTCACAGGCCCAGCTGGAGCCAGGGACCACACATCCCCCCCCCACACACACACCGGTCTCAGTCCACAACCAGCAAGCTCCTGCTTGCCAGACCAGTTGGAGTTGGGACCATGCCCCTGCCTACCAGTCTCAGTCCACACCCAGCAAGCAGAGGCTTACCAGCCTAGCTGGAGTCAGAGGACCACGCCCTTGCCCTCAGGTGTTGATCCACACCTAGCAAGCCTCTGCTCGAGGGTTCTGTTGGAGTCAGGGGAGCATGCCCTTGCCCTCCAGTCTTGGGCCACCTGGCAAGCCTCTGCTTGCCAGCCCAACTCGAGCTGGGGACCAGCTCTGCCCACTGAACTGAGTCCACACTGACAACCACTCCCCCACTGTGGGTGCCATCAGAGCCAGGGATTCTGCACCCCTTCCTGCCAGACACAGCCTGAACTGAGGGTCAACACCACCACTAGCTGGGCAAAGTCATAACCAAGGGACTACTCCTCCTCCTGCCAAGTTTCACTTTTTTCCCGCACCCTCTTTCTTCCCCACTAGTCACAGATTCCATCCTGATGGTTGGCAGTCCATTGCCATGCCAAGATCTCTCAGGAGTAGACCAAACACTCTGCTTTCTGCAGGGGGCAGAACTTTAGACCACCATGTGATGGGGAAAGGGTGGACTGGGAGTTTGGAATTGTGGGGGGAAATACTTTGTTCAATTTTATGCCTGGTAGGGTGGTGTCTAGGTTCATAAGTGGGACCTCCTTGGAGAAAGAGATCCTGTATTCAGTGGTTCTCTCCAGTGAGGTAAAATAAGAGGTCTTTTGTTCCCTGCCTACTAGCAAAGAGCCATGGTGGGTCTTCTGCTTGGAAGAGGGGTATCCCATCCTCTAGTTGATAGGCTTTGTACCTGTAATTTGTTTTCTGGAATGCTTTTCCTTAGAGTTACAGCTTGCCCAACTTCTTTCTTAGCTCACCTCCCCACCTTTGACTTCATAGAGTCCCATTCTGTCCAGTTTTTTTCCCTCTGGTCAGGAGGCTCTGCTGAGGGTTGCTACCAGTCTGCCATCTTCCCAGAATTCTCTGAACTTAATAAATCTTGATGGAACTCAGACAAAATCAGTCATGTCCAAAGCTGAGAAGGTTCGTCTCCAGGAGTCAATTTCTGAGAACAATTTTTTCCCCACAAATGGCACTCAGGTGAACTTTAGAATCCACGGGCACCTGTTGGACATGTCATTGGGCTCTAAATGTTCAGCCCCATGTCAGGTACCAGATGTCAGGGTCAGAGCAGCATCCACTGAGATATGTGGAAGCTGGCAGTGATTGACTGAAGAAATATAAAGTTAGGAGCAAGAGTAAAGAAAGACAAGAGATGGGTGGTGCCTATGGCTCAAGGAGTAGGGCACTGGCCCCATATACCAGAGATGGCAGGTTCAAACCCGGCCCTGGCCAAAAACTGA
>NW_003852541.1:4009068-4055266 GCF_000181295.1 Otolemur garnettii | reverse complement strand
TTTTTTTTTTAGTGTGTCTCACTGCAACAAAAAAATAGCTGAGCATTATGGTAGGTGCCTGTAGTCCCAGCTACTTGAAAGGCTGAGACAAGAGAATCGCTTAAGCCCAAGAGTTAGAGGTTTCTATGAGCTGTGACACCATAGCACTCTACCCTTGCTTTTTTGTTGCAGTTGTCATTGTTGTTCAGCTGGCCTGGGTTGGGTCCTAACCCACCAGCCTCAGGCTATGTGGCCAGCGCCCTACACACTGAGCTGCGGGCACCGCCCTGGACATAGAATTCTTAATTACAGATCACTTACCCTCAGCATGCAGATGTAGTGCCCCACCAGAGCAAGACATCTGGCATGGCATTCAAGCCCTCTAAGGCCATCTTATCGCTGACCCTTTATAAGGGATCTGGGTTTGGTTTTCATTTGGTTTTATCTCTAGTAACTTTTAAAATCATCTTTTTGTTCCTTGTACTCTGAAATGTTATGAAGGTATGTATGCCTTGATATGGACTTTTTTTCATTAATTGTGTTGGGTATTTGGCCTTCAGTTTGGAAAAATGTAGAGATTTGAGAAATTTGTATTATTTCTTTCAGAATACCCTTTTACTTTATTCTTTGTTTTTCTTCTCCCTCTCTGATCCACCAGTTAGTTGGCACTCTTTTTTTCCCCTTAAAAGTTCCTCTTTATAGCATTCTGTTCTTGTTACATGGATGTAGTATCGTCTGAGGATAAATTTGTTTGAAGGTTTTTTTTACTTCCTGTATGGGCTTTCTCTACCTTGAGTTCCCGTTATAGTATATTTGGTTTTGCCCTTCCCCAAATGTATTTTCATCCTCTATTGTCTGATTGTCTTCAAGAGTTAAGCATTAGAAGCCAACTGCAAGTGCTGAGTGCATGGGTAGATTGTTGAAGGGTAGGTGTCTCTAGGGCCAGAGGTATTGCTATCTGTAGGTCTTTTTTCTAGGTACCTTTTAGTTTCTCTAGAAAAGGGTCTGATAGTCTGTTGACAGAGGAATATAAACCTGACCTCTGGTGGTGCAGGGCTGTGTGGGGTGGAACTGGGCTTATCCCATGGCAGGAGGCAGACTTTCACCAGAGAGGCCCCTGTCCTGTGCCTGCCCTGTTAATACCAGTGTATCTGTCAGCGTTGTGCATGAGGTCCTGAATCTGGAACCTCATCTCCAATTTCTCTAGATGTTAGGCTGGTGGAACTGGGGAAGGAGCCAAGGCCTCCCATCTGGGATACAGGTGAGGGTCTGGGATAGCTAACTGTTTTTTACCTGGGCTTGCCAAAAAACAAACAAACAAACAAACAACCCTTCATAGTACCTGTGGCTCACTTACTAACCCTTTCCTGGGTTGTGTGGTCCAGTTGTCTTGCCATGGGCCTGTCACTGAAGTTGGCGTTTCTTTCATTTGGCCAAATCATTCGCCATTTGCTGCTTCTGTGCCACTTCCTATCCCTGTAGAGAGAAGATTTGATTGAAGGCTTCAGAATGCCACAACAGGATTAGACAGGTGAGAAAGAAGGCCTGCAAGAGAAGAAAGTGGGGCAATTTGGAAGAGGTGGAGAGCTGCTAGCAAGCAGTGCCAACTCAGGGAGGGATAGTGAGACAGAGCCGAGGCTGCCAGGCAGCCGTATGGGAACCCACATCACCTATCAGGGTACATGTGTGTCTCATGGGAATGGGCCTGCCTCAGATGTCCTGCCCACTGTCCCTGGCTGAGAGGTCTGTGGGAAGTGTGTATGATGGGGGCAGACAGTGGGTTTAGAACCAGCAGTTGGGTGATCTGCCACTTGCACTGCCACAGTGGGAGGTCAAAAAGCTCCTTTCCTTGGCCCCCCTAGACCACCTGGACCACCTCAGCCCTGTTCTTGTAGGCTGGAAGCGGCTCTCCTGTGCTCCCATGGCTCCCTCTTCCTCAAGGAAAATAGAAGAGACAGAGGTTATGCAGTGGCATATGCTGTTGCCCCTATAACCACAGTACCCATACTCTTGGCCCTCACCATTGCAGGCCTCTGTGGCTCACCTGATGTATGACCCAGACCTCCATTCCTGAGGGATCTGAGCGTGGTGGCTCACTGTGGGCCTCTGGTCCTTGGGCTGCCCAGTGGGCATCCCCTGACCCTGTTTATGTGCCTGGAACTGCTGTACTTGGGAGCTGGAGCAATCCTCACGTGAGTCCTTTGGTAGTTTTCATGGTGGAGAAGCCAAATGGGAAGCTGAAACTGTCTCCACTGTAAAATATTGCATGCTGCAGGGATGGATGGACAGTTAAAACCTCAAGACTATGGGGGCAGTGGTCCCTCTCACATCTCACTTTAACTCATTAGTGACTCTAGACCAGGGGTCCTCAAACTTTTTAAACAGGGGGTCAGTTCACTGTCCCTCAGACCATTGGAGGGCTGGACCGCGGGTCCCGGGACGAGTCGGCTGCTAAACAGGACAGGCAGCAGCGGCAAAAACACCCGGCGGGCCAGATAAATGTCCTAGGCGGGCTACATGTGGTCCGTGGGCCATAGTTTGAGGATGCCTGCTCTAGACTACCACAGGCTTAACTATGTAGCAATCTAGTTGTCATGTTACCCAGCAAAAGGGCTCATTGCCCCCTTGGCAGAAGCCAATACTGTAGCGCTAGCTTTTGAGAAAGGCTTTATTGTGAGGTCAGCCAGTAAAGAGATAGGAGGTGAAGCTCTAATCTGTTTCCCCCAGCCAGGGCCTGGGGCCAGCTTTACATACTGGAGAGGATAGTCTCTTTGGCAGAGCACTGGCAGGGCAGGTTTTGATTGGAGGGACTTCAAACAGAACCAATCATGGTAAGGCATAGGGTGGGGTTTTTATCACTGGACGTTCCTAGACAACAGACTCTTTGCTTTTAGAAGTATTGCAGCACTTAAATTCCAATATTTTCCTTCTGGGGAGTGGAGCAGGGAGGTGAGGGAGAAGGGAGGTGAGTCTCTAGTTCTAAATATTTAAAGCTGAAGGTTTTTTTCTGTGCATGCTGTGGCATCATAACTTGCAGCTTCTTAGCTCTGTTGCTACAGAAAAGCTAGACATTCTGTTATCAACAGAGTGTGGCCAGATGGGACTGCTCTGTGGGTACAGATGCCGTATAGTGTAAGAGCCAGTTAATAAGGCCTCAGGTACAGCATGTTGGTAGGGTGACCACATTCATCCATACTGATGGAAAAGAGGGTCTGAAATACTTCATTCTCACGGGCTAAACCAAGATACTCTTAAAGCACTATGTTAACTCTCCTGTCCTCTATCACAGCATGGATGGCCAGAAGAGATGTGACCAGACTCCATTTATGACCTGGCCTCACAAACTCCTTGAATGAAGGAGGCAGGTGATGCTTGGGGGTCTTTGGGGTTCAGTGTCCACTTAGAATTTGTATATAGTCATCCTCAAAATGTCTGGCTCGTCTCCTTTCTCAGTGTCTGCCACTTGAGTAAATGGCCATACATACCTGTGGGGAAGGAACAGGGAAAGCGAATAGTGGACACTTGTCACAATGCACAAGATCCTTCCTCCTGGGTCAGCTCCTCAGACAGAACGTCTGGACCTGGGAACCAAGAAGGCAATGGTGAAGGTCAGCCTTGCCCCTTGCTCTTGCCTCTTGCCAGGTGCAGTTGCCGCTATTGTTGCCCAGAGGGGACCAGGCCTGGTCGTATTCCCATTTCCATGATCTCTGGGAGTTGAGCCTCCAAATTGAGATGTCATTTGGATCTCCACTCTCATTTCTTGTTTTTTGTGTTATTGATGGTTTTCAAGATTTGAAGGGGCACAGCTGTCTTTATTCTGCCATCTTCACCAAAGTGTTGGAAGCTGAGTCTGGATATCTGAGCTGACTAGAAAGAGTTCAATGTGGGCAAGGGTCTTCAGAGTCCCAGACTCCATTAACTGCTTCCCAGTTGGGGGACCCGGAGCCCTGAACGTCCATTTTTGTGTGTGTGTGTGTGTGGCTTTCTAGCAGATGGCAGTAAAGTGTGTTGTTCCAACAGACTGGACAGATGGAAGGTCTTGAGATGTGCATTCAAAGGATGGCCTGTTTAGGTGGCTCCTCCCATGGCTGCATTTGCCCTTGATGGGCCCCAGGCTGCTCTGTCCTCCTTGGTCATGCGATTGTACTGTCAGTTGTAGTCCAGCTCGGACTTCAGGGACTGCTGCATGGTAAAGCATATGCATTTCAAAGCTTTTAAAAATCAGCCTCCTGAAAAGAAAGTCTCTGTCAGGTCCCCACTGACAGCATGAGGAGGGTCTCTCTCAGCCTCCCCTGCCAGTACTGAGTGTTGCCCTCTTTTCATCATGGCCACATCGGAGATTCAAAATACTTCCTTGTCGTTTGGGTTTTTTGGGTTTTTTAAAATTTTTTGTGAGGTTGAGCATTATTTTGTCTGTTAGTAATTTTGTATTCAAAAATGCTAATTCTTAACATTCTTTGATTTAAAAAAAAAGAAAACTAGGAAGTAAATTGGTTTGTTTGGTCTTCACTCCATTACGGACTCCTGACAGAGGAGAGGCCCTGGGTGGAGTCACTGCTTTCCTGGCTGTCCTCCATGTGGAGTGCCAGGAATGGATAAGGGGGCCCAGCCCATCTCATCTGAGGTCTCTCCCAGGGTCCTGAAGTGGAATGGAGGTGCTGGGGGCCTGGTAAGAGGTTTTCATTGCATTTTTAAATATTATTTATGGTTTAATTTTTACTGAATACAGGAATTTTAGAAAAAGGATTTAGTAGTATTGAAACATAATTATAGCTGCTGTCAATTTGTTATGGGCTTTGTGTCTAT
This sequence comes from Otolemur garnettii, assembly GCF_000181295.1. NCBI lineage: Eukaryota > Metazoa > Chordata > Mammalia > Primates > Galagidae > Otolemur > Otolemur garnettii. The sequence goes on along the minus strand of NW_003852541.1, from coordinate 4,050,481 downwards.
TAATTTCACAACTGTCACTGTCTCAGGCATATCTGCAACCCTCTTGTGGCCCATCAGCTCGGCATTTGGGGGACAGTCTGGCACTGGGCAGTTTTATAGAACCTGCAGGGTCACACTAAAGCACCCCCTAGTGCAGCAGTAGCCTGGCAGTGCAATGGTGCAGCTGCACATTTGCATAATCTTATGAGAAAAAAAGATATGGATATTTAGAAGTCACAGTTTGAGTCTGCAGGCTAGAGTTCATAGGCAAAAGTCAAATTCCTGTGGCCTGAGGAAGAAGTTGGAGTATGAAGGGTCAGCTGGAGGGAAGGCCCTTACATTAGGCAGGAAAAGCTGCACACGTTGTTTTGTGGCATTAAAAGAGCAGTGAGGTATAATGTATGCGTTCAGCCACCGTGTGCAAGGCATGCTGCCACCCTGCTGTCACAGAGTCAGCTCTAGGGACAAAAAGAGGTGTGGGAACCAAAAGAAGAGCAAGTTGTTTGACCGTGGCACATACAGGCTATGGAGATGCAACACAGGTGATATGGTAGGGACTGGTGAGTCCCTATGGGGGAGGGAAGAGTTGAGATCAGTGATCAGGGGCTGCTCCTTCTAGGAGAAAATAATGCATGGAAGGATTCTAGGGTCAGAGGATGCTAGACCTGTGCTTTCCAGTATGGTAGCCACTAGCCACATGAGGCTCTTGAGCAGTCAGATGTATGTAGCTCTTCCAATAATCCTAAAATATATACTGATCTTCAAAGACTCTACCAAAAACAGGATGTAAACTTGTCAGTAATTTTTTATGTTGATTATATTTTGGAGTGATAATGCTATGTATATATTGCAGTGGTTTTCAGCCTTCCTAATGCCTCCTAATGCCATGACCTTTAATACAGTTCCTCATGTTGTGGTAACCCCCAACCATAAAATTATTTTCGTTGCTACTTCATAACTGTAATTTTGCTACTGTTATAAATCGTAATGTAAATATCTGATATGCAGGATGTATTTTCATTGTTACAAAGGGGTTGCGACCCCCAGGTTGAGAACCACTGATAATATTGGGTTAAGTAAATACACTTTATTAATACAATTTATTTCACCTGTTTTTGTTCACACTTTAACTTGGCTACTAAAAAAGGTAAGTTACACACATGGTTCATATGACATTATTTATTAAACAGCACCCTCTGCACTGACAGTGAGTGTGAGGACCTCAGTGGAAGGGAACAGGCGGGTAGAGGAAGACGGGGTTGAGTGAGGGGTGGCAGGCTGATGGCAGGGCCTGGGAGGCCGTGAGAAGGGGCCTGAGAAGCTCTCCGAACGTTTTAAGCAAAGGAGAGTCATGAAAGTTTCCATGCTGGGATGAGGAGAATCTCTTTAGGCTGATTTGTATTAGTTTTGATTTGAATTTCCCCAAATTGCTGCAGAATCCCAGAATTCCTAACAGTCCTCTCTACACTTTCATGTACTTCAGTAGTCACTGGCATCACACACCCTTCCCAGTGGGAAATAGTTTGTTTAGTGTGCTTTGCTCATTTTGTTCATTTAAAACTTTATTTCTAAGGATTTAAAGCCCAGCAACATTGTAGTGAAATCGGACTGCACCCTTAAGATCCTTGACTTTGGCCTGGCCCGGACAGCATGCACCAACTTCATGATGACCCCCTATGTGGTAACACGGTACTATCGGGCACCAGAAGTCATCCTGGGGATGGGCTACAAAGAGAACGGTGAGTACAGACACCCCTGGAAGAGGCTGTGGTGTCTGAAAGATCTCTAGTAGCCATCACTAGTTTTTTCTCTTCCCTTTGAACTGTATGAAGTATAATACAGTATAATAGTCCATAGATAAGAAATAATTTTGTATTTCCATTGATTAAAATCATTCACTTTTAAAAATCCACTTTTGAGATCAACTTTTTGAACTTCTCATTGAAGTATAACATACAGAAAAGCACACAGGTCTGGAGCACATAGCTTGATATGTGCACACCCACAGAACAAGTAGCACCAGGGCCTACTTAGGTCCCCTCCTGGCCTTATCCCTTGCAGGTGGCCATTATCCTGATTTCCAGCCCCAGAAATAGGCTTTGCTTGTTAGTCTACTTGTGTTTTTGAAATTGATATAAATGGATTAATGCAACATGCTATTGTGTAAAATTGGGTATTTTTTTAGCATCACAACTTAGCTTATTCTAGCAATATCAGAGCTCTTTCAAATTTAGCTTTTAATGAATGTGTTGAAAAGAACTGAATTATATTTACTTATTTAAAAAAAGACTAAAAGTTTTCCTAGGTCATCTGAAATGAGTTTTGCTTCAGGGTTTGCTTCATAACTCATACTCCCACTTTTAGAGGCACAGCTCTGTTTGTTTCCCATAGTAGGGAGAGACAATTAGATCCTCTGTTAACTTCTCCCTACCCCTTGCCCAGTGGGGTACTTAGATAGCTCTACCTGCACTGTCTGAGGTCTAATGCCCAGCTAGGGACCTCAGAGATGAGAGTAGTTGCCATGGAAGCCAGGCCCCCTCTGATGAGCCTCCCTTAGAGCCCAGCCAAGCAAGACATTCCCTTACTGAGTGCTGTTGCCTCTCTGACGTGGCAGTTTAGAAAATGATCATTCTGAAGGTGTTGTGTCAGTATTTACCAAAGCTCCCACTGACAAGCTGGTGAAGTTTACTGGGTTTTCTCTGTTTGGGGGGTGGGTGTGGAGAAAGGAGATGTGGGACTCTAGCTGGTTTTTAATCACCTGATGTTTGGTAGTGGACATCTGGTCTGTCGGGTGCATCATGGCAGAAATGGTCCTCCATAAAGTCCTGTTTCCAGGAAGAGACTGTATCCTTCACAAGGAGAGACCCAGCACTTGGCCATGGAGGCTGTGGGTGGGGTGGGCATGTGGCCGACAAAAGCTTTATGTTCACAGACACTTTTTGTTTCTGGTTTTTGTTTGTTTGTTTTAAGCCGTAAAGTATTGGAATCTTTGGCACTAAAACCCCAGATTGCTGCAAACTGAAGGCTAACATAGAGGTCAGCAATCATTCATATTCTGTAAAAAGTTCACCCTTAGCTAGCAATTTATTTTTCCATGTTTGTGTGTTTAGTGCACTGTTAGAATTCCTTTTCCTCACTTTTGTTTTGTTCATGCACTTCATAATTTTATCATTTCATTTTATTTTCAGTTGATATCTGGTCAGTGGGTTGCATCATGGGAGAGCTGGTGAAAGGTTGTGTGATATTCCAAGGCACTGACCGTATCCTTCCCCGGGCCCTTGGCCCCGCCATGCTTTCTGTAGCACCAAAGGCAGTATGATCTCACCTGCATAGTTACATGAACGCTCACAAGGAAAATGTCGTAATTCATAGCAGACTGTGTTCTTAGGGGCTCTTTATTATGTTTGTTAAATTAGTGTCATGAACCAAGTGGTTCCGTTTTACATTTTCTTTTTTACTTGACTATCTAAGACAACTTTGTTGAGACCTGGAGTTAAGCTACACCAATATTGGATTTTACCAAAAAAATCTGGACACATGAAAGAAATTATTTACTCTTTAGTAAGTGTATTCTGATATTTAAATGGGCATACTATTTCATTTAGCTTATTTCTTTAACTAGGAAAGATGCTATCTAAATTTAATAGGCTCGTATGTTTGTGTGAATTAATAAACTATTTTGTTAGCTATCAATATGCATTAAAATGTTAAGTGAATAAGATTAAAATAAAAATTATGAGGAACAATATGTTATATTATTACTCTACTGACATGTTGTAGAAATTTTTTTAAAAATTCATCTTAGGGGATTGTTTTGTGACACACTCGGAAAGTCTAAATAAATATAAAATGAGAAAAGATTAATTCATACTGAGGTCAGTAAATAATATGAATGGTACAGCATAAAGGAGAGTAGTCACTATAATAGTTATAATAGCTCTCTTTCCTCATGTGGTCATTCTCCCATCTTTGATATTTTTTACCCTAACATGGTTCTTCACATATATCCTTTTCCATTTGTGTTCTAACCACTTAATTTTTCATTGGTCTTTGATTTTGTTTTTTGTTATGAAAGCTTAAATGGTCTCTATCCTTTGATAGATTGATGATTGCTTTTAAAGGAAGTCAAGCTCTGGAGTCAGTGTTTTGTGTATATTTTATGAAAGTGATTCAGGCCTTTGTAATAATTTTATAAAGTTTTTTTTTTCTAAATTCTTCACAACACAAACTTGGAATGAAAAGATTTTATTCCTCTCATTCACCTTCCTTTATGTTTTCTACATCATAGATTATATAATGAGTAAGTTAAAGATAGCATTTGATTTTGTTCTAGTAAATATTCTAGCAGTTTTCCATAGCCTTGCCTCAGATATACTTGTCTCAACCTATAAATAAGGAAGTCTTTATTTTGCAAGTGAATACAGTTAAAAAGGGAAAAGTCAAGATATTCTAATGATTAATTTAGCAGCATCTATTTAATGTTTAGTTTGTCTCAATTTGTACTCATTTTGTGACTTTCTTTGTTTTATGAATTAAGAATTGTTTTCTTCAAAAAATACCAAAATTAAAATATGAGTACTTTTTGATCTATTTTAGCAAGTAATTAAAAATTCCTCTTTACATATTAATATTTCTATGTCAGTAATTCATGGTTTTATATATAAGGCCACCTAATGTTATTCTCAAAACTCACATAGAGTTTAATATCATTTTCTTTTTTTTTTTCCAAGAGACAGGGTCTCAGGGCTGGGTGCAGTGGCTCACACCTATAATCCCAGAACTCTGGGAGGCTGAGATGAGTGGATTACCTGAGCTCACAAAGTTGAGACCAGCCTGAGCTAGAGCAAGACCCCATCTCTAAAAATAGCCAGGCATTGTGGCAGGCACCTGTAGTCCTAGCTACTTGGGAGGCTGAGGCAAGAGAATCACTTAAGCCCAAGAGTCTGAAGTTGCTGTGAGCTATGATGCTACAGCACTCTACCAGGGGGACAAAAAGTGAGACTCTGTCTCCAAAAAAAAAAAGAGAAAGAGCCTCTGTTAGTCAGGCTGGAGTGCAGTGGCATGATCGTAGCTCACTGCAGCCTCAAACTCTTGGACTCAAGTGATCCTCCCACTGTAGCTACCCAAAGCGTTGAGATTATAGGCCTGAGCTACTGTGCTTACCCACTATCAAAGAAAATTTTTAACTCTTTTAAACATTAGATTGACAATTTGGAGAATAGAAGAAGTTCCAGAATCAGACTGAAGTTAGCAGATGTTTGCCTTAGATACGTGACCTGGGGTAGAAAAGAAGTTCCTGTCCCTGCTGTGGCCTGTGAAAAGACAGGAGAAAGTTTTATCCAGGACACCTGCGTCCAAGCTCAGGCTCGTCCATGTTGCAGCTGTGCAGTCTGGAGGACTTCAGGCCTTGGTTTCTCTTTTTATATAATGAAAGGCCTGTGGTCTGCCTCACAGGGCCGTGGGAAATTAACAACAGCACTGTCTACATACACTCAGAAGGTCTGCTGGCTTGCCAGGATTATCTTTCCTCTTCCCACCGTTCTGTCATCTATAGAAATGACCCTTTATCATCAATCCAGCAGTTATTTATGAAAACCTGCCCATTTGGGGGCTCCTAGTCTAACTACATTTTAAAGGTTCCTTCTGGCTGCTGAGGTTAGGGAAGACGGTCAATGCAAGGCAGAGCAGGAAACCAGTCCAGAGTCTCACCACAGGGTGGTAGGGGTAAAGGCCAGGGAGAAGGGCTTGCTCCCTGTGTCTTCTTTGAAGCTGGACCCTTTAAAACAGTGGTTCTCAACCTTCCTAATGTCATGGCCCTTTAGTACAGTTCCGGTGGGCTGCAACCCACAGGTTGAGAACCACTGCTCTAGAGTTCAGAGAAGTCTATTAGACAGTGGGATTCAGGGGAAAGGTCTGGGATAGAGAGGTCAATGTGGGCACTATTGGTAGCATTGAATCCTCGAGTCTGGTAGCAAGTACTTGTAGAGCAAGAAGGGATGAGGACCCAGGACTAAGGATAGATGCAAAAGAGAAACATGGAAAGGAAGTGGAGAAGACACATCGATGCTGCCCTCTTCCAAGAGCACCAGGGGCCCTGAGGCTGGAGAAAAGGGGCGGAGGGAGGCTCATGCACATAAGGTAGGAGACAAGGACGGGGGCTGGCCTTGGGCTCTGTGGTGGCCGCTGGAAATCTTTTTTTTTTTGAGAGAGAGTCTCACTTTGTCACCCTTGGTAGAGTGCTGTGGCATCATAGCTCACAGCAACCTCAGACTCCTCCCAAGTAGCTGGGACTACAGATGCCATAATGCCTGGCTGTTTTTAGAGATGAGGTCTCACTCTGGCTCAGGCTGGTCTCGAACCTGTGAGCTCATGCAGTCCACCTCCCTCAGCCTCCTAAGTGCTAGGATTATAGGAGTGAGCCACCACACCCAGCCCCACATTGGCAATCTTGGTGGGAGCAGTGTTCATTGGGTGGGGATGGGAGAGGAGGGAGAAAGCTTGATGGGAGTATGCTTGAGAAAGAGTGAGAGGCTGGGAATTAGATTAGTATAGATTATTCTTCAAGAATTGTGCTGCAACAGGAGTGAAGAAATGGAGTGATAGTGGGGAGAGGGATCCAAGAGAAAGTGGGTGCTGTGTTAGCATAGGAGGAAAGCCATTATACATGGGTGGTGATGGAATAGGTCAGGAGAAAGCAAAAAATGTTGATGACATGGGAGTGAGGAGAATCGTGGCAGCTTGTCTATGGGTAGGCTCAAAGGTATGGATCTAGAGCCAGGCAGGCCATGCTTTAGCAGGGAGCCCAGATGGTTTCTCTATGGCAAATGGTGAACGGATGCTGGGCTGGAGCATTGAGGGAGTTCTGGGGGGCCTCTCTGGAGATTGACTCTGTTTTCCCAGTGAAAAGTGAGTATGGGAAAGAAGTATCCAAAGTATAAGGAGAGAGGGGAAAATGTGAAATAGGAACATAGGCATGATTCTGATTGGCATGTATGAAACAGGGGAATGAAAAAGAATTTACTAGTGATATGAATGCCAGAAACCCATTTCCTGAGTAGGTCTCTGGAAGCATAATATTTTAGAACCGAAGTCATGTGTCTGTTCTGTAGAGTATTTCATGGTGATATAAGTTCATTTTTCTAGGACATGCTGCAGTTAGTCACTTTTTTAGGCTGTTGTTTACATGATTTTTTCTGGCTTGCATTCTCCTGTGCAGTTGATTACAGATTTAGTAATCACTAAATCACAGATTTCCCCACATGTGATCCTAGTTATCCTAAGCCTAACAAGCATCCTGTGGAATAGGCAAGGCTAGTATTACCTGCAGTGTATGAATAGGGAAGTTGGCCCAAGGGAGATTGACTTCCCTACACATTCCAAGTGCTTAGTGCACATTGAGTCTGAGACCCAGGGCATATACTTTGAAAGGAAATAAAATGTAATGACTAGGTATGTCAGTGCTAGTTGGCTTGATCAGTGCCAAGTAAAGCAGAATATCATCTGAAAACTGTCATTGCTTAGTCTAAGTACAGTTACAGAAAGGGATGTGGTCCCCTGGCAAAAGACTAAGCTGAGGCTCAGAAAGCCTTCTGCTTCACCTCATCACACCTGGTCAGCCACCCATAGGGCTTCACTTCCCCAGCTGTAGGCTTAGGAGGTTAGACAGGTCCCGAAGGGGTTCTCGTGTTCCTCTCATTTAAGTGTGACTCTAAGATAGTACTAGAACAAAAACAAATTTCAATTTGCTTATGTAATGTTTTTCTAATTTCATATTTCATCGTTTCTGTCATAGGTATTCTTAGTTACAAGATTTAACTTTATTTTGAACTATAATGGGAAGGCATATATAGGCACAACAGCATTGATTTAATAAACTATGATTATAGTTTATAAGGATTCAGAGTGTAGGAGTTTTTAAAAATAGTCTAACTTGGCTCGGCACCTGTGGCTCAAGCGGGTAAGGCGCCAGCCACGTACACCTAAGGTGGCAGGTTTGAATCCCCAGCCCGGGCCTGCCAAACAACAATGATGGCTGCAACCAAAAAATGGCCAGGCGTTGTGGTGGGCGCCTGTAGTCCCAGCTACTTGGGAGGCTGAGGCAGGAGACTCGCTTGAGCCCAGGAGTTGGAGGTTGCTGTGAGTGTGATGCCATGGCACTCTACCCAGGCGGATAGCTTGAGGCTCTGTCTCAAAAAAAAAAAAATAGTCTAACTTGGGAACCTAAACCTAATTTGAATATTATTTCAGTTTCTGCTGACCCATTTGGGTGGCCTACCTAATTGCTTCTTGATAGGTAGAAATATAGCCTTTCTTCAAATGATGCTACTGCATGTAATATGAATATAAGGCATTTCAGTTGTATTTTCCTCAAGAAATCTCTTAGATATTGATCAGTGGAATAAAGTTATTGAGCAGCTAGGAACACCATCAGCAGAGTTTATGAAGAAACTTCAACCAACTGTAAGAAATTATGTAGAAAACAGACCAAAGTATCCTGGAATCAAATTTGAAGAACTCTTTCCGGATTGGATATTCCCATCAGAATCTGAACGAGACAAAATAAAAAGTAAGATATCCTTTTTTCTTTATACTTGTTTTTATATTATAATTCAGGTGAAGCTTTTACTTTTTTAGGTGAACACGGTTGGACTCCTGAAATAAAGTCATTTACAGGCTAGAAATGTGATAAACATGCTTATATGAAGCCTCCAAGAAGAGAAAGCCTAAAGCCTTGAGTCCTCCTCTGTAAGATGGCTTAACTGAAGCCTTTGGCCAAAATAAAAATAATCAGATCAGTCTGAAAGACTCTTAACGTTATAATTATAGCATTTGGAACTCAAAAAGTTTTCAGATATAAAGAACACTTGAATACAGATTTTAGAGTCAAAAACATGATAATTTTATGAAATTATCATGTGTTTCTGCACCCTTCAGAGGTGTGACTGCTTACGGAAGAAGAAGAGATTTGTTTCTGTTCATATCCAGGTAAGCTGTACCTTAGTTAGAAAAGCTGCAATCTTCTCTTTGCCCATACATGTTGTGACTAATCAGCAAAACCTAGGTGAGCCTTATATTTAACTATGTTATTGAACTTGGTTTTTTCCTAACTATGTATCTCTAGATAAAAAAATAGAAGTGAAAAAAAAAAAACAAAAATAAATAAAAATAAAAACCAGAAGTGTGTGTTAACAACATTGTATGAGGTAGGCTAAGCAGAGGCATCCATAAAATGTTTTCTACTATTGAAATGTAAGATTATTGTGTGGTTTTAAAAGTCTATTCTAGGCGGCACCTGTAGCTCAATGGGTAGGATGCCAGCCACATACAGCTGGGCTGGTAGATTAAAACTCAGCCTGGGCCTGCTAAACAACAATGACGATTGCAACAAAAAAATAGTTGAGTGTTGTGGTGGGCGCCTGTAGTCCTAACTACTTGGGAGGCGGAGGCAAGAGAATCGCTTAAGCCTAAGAGTTGGAGGTTGCTTGAGCTGTGATACCATGGCAGTCTAGGTGACAGCCTGAGACTCTGTCTCAAAAAGAAAAAGTCTATTCTCATTTCACTTTGGTGTGACATAGTGGTGTGCACTTTGGTGCACACACTCGGCGACACCATGCTCAGCTCAGCTCTTGCTGCCTTCCTGGCTGTGGTTTCTCACCTCTGGATCTGTCCAGACACTGGCCTGAGGCTGCCTAGTGCCCTCCCATGTTTTTCCTTCCCTCGCAGATCCCTAGGTCCAGAGATATAAACCACATCTGAAAGCCTGGTTTATCATGGAAGTATTTGATTTTCTCTTAAAAGTTTTTGTATTCTATTGATCAGGAACCTATCAAACATTTCTCAAAGTTAACGTATCTTCATTCTAGCTGTGCGATGTGCTATCACATTTAGTTCCTTATTGTGTGATTTTCTTTGTTTCCAATTAACAACATTAGTTTATTAATCTAATACCTATTTCTATCCTAGCAAGTCAAGCCAGAGATCTGTTATCAAAAATGTTAGTGATTGATCCTGACAAGCGGATCTCTGTAGACGAGGCCTTGCGTCACCCCTATATTACTGTTTGGTACGACCCCACTGAAGCAGAAGCAGTAAGTATTGATTCTTAGATATACTACACGTTTGTGGAGGCAGGGCCATTATTTCCTTGGATCTTCTGTCTGTTAGTCCAGAATGGCTACATCAGGATCGCAAGTTCTAGATTTTAGAGCTCCTGATTACAAAAAGTCTATGTTTTCTAGGACCTGGGTCACTGCCCCCCCCCCCCCCCCGGGGATGAACATGCTCATGCTATGGTGATATGGTTGTGTCCATTTACACAAATGCTGATGTGTGATAATAATTTATTAGGTATCCTTTCTGTTCCTGGCACTGTGCCATGGGCTTTGATTAAATCTTCTTGTTTAGACCACCTAATCAGAGAGACTCAGCAAATTGCTGAAAATCATGAGTCTGTTTATCCCTCCCAAAAGGCATTGGTGCTTCCTCTGTTACCCCCAAGGGGCTTCCACTCTGAGGTTGGTGCCCGTGTGTGAATGATCATTTACTATAAGTGAAGTGACTACAGAGTGGCATGCTTATTTTATGTCACTGGCAAAACACATTTTTATGTGATGGCCTAGGGTTTAACTATCATTCTAACATTGTTTTATATAAAAAGTCCAATTTATAAGCAGACTTTTGAAATAAATCCACTTATCATTTGGGGATTGGGAGTTCTAATGTGAAGAAATGTAAATTAGAGGTATATTCTAGAAAGCACTGCACCTTCCGTAGTTGCTCATAGTGTGGAGCTTTAGAAAGCAGCTTGTGATTATTAATGTATGATTTCATTTGGGAAGGTGTCTTCAGAGTGTTTTTGAGGTCATTAAGACTGTAACAGGGCAGTGCCTGTGGCTCAGTGAGTAGGTCGCCAGCCCCATATACTGAGGGTGGTAGGTTCAAACCCAGCCCCAGCCAAACTGCAATAAAAAAATAGCCGGGTGTTGTGGTGGGCGCCTGTAGTCCCACCTACTTGGGAGGCTGAGGTCGGAGAATCACCTAAGCCTAGGAGTTGGAGGTTGCTGTGAGCTGTCATAGTATGGCACTCTACCAAGGGCAACAAAATGAGACTCTGTCTCAAAAAAAAGGAAAAGACTATAACAGCTCTCTTTTTTTGGTTACTTTTTCTGCAATTATTTTGATTCTGAAACTGATGTCATGTCACACTCATGACAAAAATCTTTAATAAACTATGTATTGAATGAACTATGTCCGTATCATAGACTAAAAATCTTCTAAGTGATTTTACTTGTTTTTATGCCTCATTATTTTTTGAACTGTTGACTTTGCATCTGATTTAATTTTAGCCACCACCTCAAATTTATGATGCCCAGTTGGAAGAAAGAGAACATGCAATTGAAGAATGGAAAGGTAAAAAGAGAGCTCTTTCTGATCCTTATTTGTGACATTTCGTGCAATCCTATAAAGCAAAGGCTTTTCACTTTTTGACAACAGCCCTTTGGGAAGGGCAAGAGACCCTACAGTCCATTTATGCTTTCCCTACCTTTCCAACAGAAAAAGAACTTGAAGGTAACAGAATTAGAGAGGAACATGTATGAATTTCTTACCATTTCCTTCAAGAAAGCAAATAGGGTTTTTTCACATAACTTTACATTTTCAAATATTGGTTTGTAAACTGAACTTAGTAATTGTTTCATATTTATCTTGATCACGTGTTGCAAATTGTCAGGTAACCCTAGTTCACAGGCAGAGCATTACCTAGAAAGTTCCCTGCATGAGCTAAAATTAGAAGCCAGGATTGGGGGTCCTGTGAACTTGTACCTGTTTTTTAAGACATATATATATATGTTTTAAAATTTTGTTTGGGGGGAATTTTAGATCAAAAAGAGTGAATGGGTATTATTTCCACTATAAGATTAATCAAACCACAACAAACTAAGCCCATGAAGAAGAGGTTGAGAAAAACTGAAGTTGAAGCCACAAAAAGACTTAGATATGTAGAGTTATTTCTGGCTAGTCTGGAGAGGCTCATAGCCCAAATATGGGTGCTGATTACATTTGAAGAACAAGTAATGATTGGAGAGAAACACATTCAAATGGGCATGAGGACATCCAGTCTTTCTATATTTTATTCATTTGTTTATTTTTATTTATTTTTTTTCTTTGAGGCAGAATCTTGCTCTGTTGCCCTGGGTAGAATACCATGGTATTATCATAGCTCACAGCAACCTCAAACTCTTGGGCTCAAGAGTTCCCTTTGCTTCAGCCTCCCACGTAGCTGGGACTACAGGCGCCTGCCACAATGCCCAGCTAGTTTTTCCATTTTTAGTAGAGATGGGATCTCGAGCTTACTCAGGCTGGTGTCAGACTTCTGAGTTCAAGCAATCCAGAGTTTGGCATCTCAGAGTGCTAGGATTACATATATGAACCACCACACTTGGCCTAGAATATCCAGTCTTTTAAAATGTTCTCTGAAAGCCCCTCCACTCATTCTTTCCTCTTTGTAAAACCCCCTTGTGGAATCAGAAGAACCACGCTGCATTTTTTGCTACCTTTATAATTGAAAAGATATAATGGATCAAAACATGAATATTTTGGTCCAGGTAGAGAGTATTACTGAACTGACTATATATCAGAATTAAAAATAACACTGTCACGGTGCCCTTGGAGTGATTCCAATTGATTTGGAAGCAGAGTTTAGAAGTGCAGAAAAACTGATTAAGCTTTTTAACCTGCATTTTGTTTGAAGAGCTAATTTACAAAGAAGTAATGGATTGGGAAGAAAGAAGCAAGAATGGCGTTGTAAAAGATCAGACTTCAGGTTAGTGATTGCTTTAATAGTTTGACTATATGATATTTTTCTTTGCCTGTTCAATTTTTACAAATGGCAACCATGTGTTAAACTCAAGTCTGGCAGGTGTTGGGTTTGAAAACCACTGCACAAAACAGTCTCCCTTGTTTGGTAGTAGTGGTAGCCAACATTTTACTGATGTGCCAGGCACCAAACTGTGTTTTTTGAACATTCTTGTTTCATCCTTGCAAAAACTGCTGTTCGCTTTATTTATAGATAAGGACATTGTATTGAAATGCTTTTCAATGGGCCTGGCTCTTTTTGTTTTGGTCCCACCCAGTTAAAAAAAAAATTAATACAAATCTAGATAAAATGGAATTAGGTTTTCTTTTGAGAAAATTTTTCATATCATTCATCCTTCCATTTCCTACTTGATCTACCTTGTGGTAGAAGCCTCAGGACTAGGTAACTAAGATTATGAGATATTCTCATTTTAGTGGTAGTAACCTGTATCTGCAGGATTCTCCCTATTTACTAAATGAAAGTCTTAAGTTTTATTTATTTTCTCACTTTCCCACTGGAAAGCCTGTGCATGCATACACACATGCAGGGAAGTGACAATCATACAGCTTACTTTTTATTCTTGAATTTTATATTCAGCATATGATGTGTGTCAGCATCTAGAGATTATATAACTCTCAGCAGGAATTTAGGTGCTTGTTAACTAAGCACAAATTTAACACTGCAAACAATCTTTGAATGCCTGCATATTTTATTTTTGTTCAAACCAGACTAAAATATGGACAGTAGGAAATAGGATAGTTTCATTTGTATTAAAAGATTAAAATATCCATTTTCTGTATTCATAAAACAGAATGTACAAAGAGCCACTAAATTTTTTCCTTTTTGTAGTATGCAGTCTTTATTTTATTTACTGCAAAAGATTTCTTTGAACATTGATGCTTTTTTTCTATAGATTTTGTGTTTATGTTACAATTGTTATAATTCAAGTATCTGATGACACTTGAATCCTATCCATGCTTTAGCCTTTTGTGATACTGAGTTTTAGGATAAATTTGGCAATATTTTTTGGTGTCTATTTGAAAACCAGCAGGGATTTCCCTAAGTAGTTAACACAATTATACATACACACATACATGTTTACTCACTGGGAAGAAAAGAATGTTTCAGGGAAAAATTCCAAATGTACAGTTGACTAACTTCTTGTTTTTACTAACGGTTAGGATTGGGGAACTGGGAAAGGACAGAGCTGAGTAATGGCCTAAAGTCTCATTGCCTGGATTTGCAGCAATGTCATGCCTCAGATTTTATTATATTTGGTTTTCTTAGCACAGATGCAGCAGTAAGTAGCAACGCCACTCCTTCTCAGTCGTCATCTATCAATGACATTTCATCCATGTCCACTGAGCAGACACTGGCCTCAGACACAGACAGCAGTCTCGATGCGTCGACGGGACCCCTTGAAGGTTGTCGATGATAAGTTAGAAATAGTGAACTTGTCATCGTTGAAGGAACTTTCAGTTCCATGGGCCTGAAATGCTTGGGAGTTGATGGAACCAAATAGAAAAACTCCATGTTCTGCATGTAAGAAACACGATGCCTTGCCCTACTCAGATCTAAGAGGACTGCCTGCTTATCCTATAAAGTGAAGCAGATTATGTCTGAAGAAAAAAAGTACAAGCCACACTTTTAGAGATTTTGTTCAAAGTCATTTCAGGTGAGCAGTTAGAATAGGTGAATATTTTTTAAGTTGTGTGGTAATAGCAGTGACAATTTCTCATCATCCGTAACTATTGGGACTTACATGCATGTGACTACAAATGCTTGCTTGGGCTTGCCCACATAACACTTTGGAAATCAGTATTTAAATGCCAAATAATATTCCAGGTAGTGCTGCTTCTAGAATTATCTCTTAATCCTCTTAAGTAATTTGATGTCTGTTCATAAAAAAATAGATTTATGTATATTAATTGGCCATCATCCTGTTACCACGTCTTATCCTCTTTCATGGTATGATTTATACTCTTTTATTTTTCAGATGGAATTGAGTAAATATATTTAATAAATTAAAAGTATAGCTTTTCTTAAATTTATGATGTTTGGGGCTGAGAATTATCATTGCTACAACAGTGATTAATTGTTTTCTCTGAATCATCTAGACCGGGATGATCAGACGTTCAGCTTTACTGCATGATAGAATTTTAAGTTTTGTTTTATGCTGCTTAAGACATATATACCTTTGAAATCCTATCTACCTTATCTCCTTTTTTTCTTAGTCTTCTGTACTTATTACTATTTTAAATGCTGCCTAGAACTTTACCTTCTTCATTAGGCACATAACACTCCAACGCAATGATATGACAGCAGATGGATTTCTGAATTCATTGCCTATTGTTAGAGTAGAATTTTACTGTAGATCACTACAGGTCATTGAAGTCGTTCCCTAACTGCTTCCTTCCTTTGCCAGAGCCTGGCCTGGGTCCTGGCCTTACCTTCCCTTGTTAAAGGTGATTTCACAAGGCAGCATTTCCCTTGCCAAGACCATATCCTTGCTCAGTTTTATTTCTTCACTGAAAGAAACAAGATAAATTCCTCTTTCATCTGTTGCAGGAGGCTCGGCTGATTCAGAATGCTTGTTTGCTATTGTTGTTTCCCATTGTGTAGAAGCATTTCCTTTTCCTAAGGGAAATCCATGAAAGCTCTGGGAAAACTCTTCAGAAGGATATGAAGGAAATACTCTAAAGAGTAGTGATTAACTATTGAATATTTTCTGATTTAAAATTGCTCACCTGAAATTGATACTTTCAGACTTTATGCTATGGAAATTATTCAAAATTCATTAAGATACTGAGTATTTAAGTGTTACTGCAGAAATGGAGTTATAATGATCACGTTTTGCCTACCTATGCTCATAGTGTTTCTTCCCTTGAGCTTATTTTGTTACCAATTCATATCTTGTGTTCAATTATTTTTGGAAGCTATTTGATCAACATTCTATAGAATGTGTTCAGAGGAGGAAATTTAATAAGAAAGTTTATTATAAATATCTAAAATATATATGGTTGTCTCTGCACCAGTTATATCTTATGGTTGGTCATATCACTGGAAATTGGAACCCTTGATGAACAAAATTAATACTGAAATAGGAATAGTTACATATTGTGTCATTTAGACACGTTCAAGTACAAAATGGTAATAATAACATGGATTGAGGCAGAAGCACCTGTTATATGGCTTGAGATTATTTTAGTCTTGGAGGCCTAATAGTTTAGTTAAGAAAGTTATCACTACATACATTTAAACATCTTAAAATGGCCTTCTCTCTAATACACATTAAGGAAAGGGAGAGTTTTAAAAACGCATTGTCTGCCCTACATGTTGTAAATGCTGATGCCAAGGGGTTGTTAAGTCCCCACCTACAAGGAGATGTGTAAGTGGAGCAGGGTGCCCCATAGATTGGCTGTCTGCTCACTCATTCTGTGTGCATCCAGTGAGCTTGCTGTCAGGGATGGAGCCCGTGATGGTGTGATAGGGTCTTCTGCCAAGGCTACCTTCTATCAGGTGGAGGCAAGTGCACATAGGACAGGCCACAGGCTCCATGAAAATACCTCACCCCAGTTTCAGGGTTCTTCCTCCTCAGCCTCAATTTGCCAGGGTCCTGGTGCAATGCAAATGATTTCGAACTAATCTCTATGGAGAAATGCTGATGACAGATAAAGAATTGAAAAATGTGCTCAACTTTTTCATCTTTTCTATTTTATTTTTGTAATTTATATTGTACACAACCCGGGAAGTAACTATTTTGGACATGTATTTTTATAAACCAGGTAATTTATTATTATCCTGGAATTTGGACTAGGTTTGTTTTATTTGTTGGATTAGTTTTCAGTCAAAAGGAAATGACTGTCTCCCCTATGTCTGGATCTTAATTTCAAGTGCAGGTTCCAAAGAGCAGACAGTTCTATCAGAGTAGGAAAGCAGTCTAGAAACACCAGCTGCACACATTGAATAAGCTTTGGGCCTGGAGCTGGGAACAGGAATCTGCTCTGATCTTTGGGATATGAAACTCAGAACCTAGTGCTGAAAGGAGAAAGCCCTCCCAGGGTCTGTTGCTGATACCCATAGTCCATGTGAAAACACTGAATGTGGGGTACTGGTGTGACCGGATTTAATGCCATATATGTCGTGAGTCCATCTGGTTGATTTCTAATGTAATTCTTCTGGTATTTCTTACTGGTAATAAATACAAAGTGTGACCTTTCAGATTGCATATCTCAAAAGTAACATTGCCTAATGTTTTATAATAAAATATATTATGTGTGTTTCGATTGGTGAAAATAATACAGACTACACTTTAAAAGAGAAGTGTATAGCATGCTCAATTTTTGTGTGTTTTTAAGTGACAGTTGACTGTATGTTTCTACATTGCCATCTCTGATTACAAATTTAACATGAACATGGGTAGCTATTGAAGTGTCATGATTTCAATCAATATTAGCAAATGTTTTCACACTGAAAGTCAAAAACATTACATTTCAGTTAGTTCTCTTACTGAAAATATTCGGCAAATTCCTGAATCTTAAGTTTTCAAAAGCAATGGCAATAATTTTGACTTGAAAAACATGCAAATATAAAATCAATTTTGGGAGTATTAGCGGTACTGTTTTCTCATGAGATATGGCTGGGAGAACTCACCAATCAATCTTTATTTGCATTATTTAAATCCATTAATGGTACTTGTGGTTTTTGTGCATGGGGGAAGCCACTTTCATCTTGATTTTCTTTTGGAGGTATTTTAGGATGTTTGATACTTAAAACTATAGGAGTAGAAAGGCTATAAATGGCTCACTGTCTTTTCTCTGTTATAAAAGAACTAGAATCTTTTCAGATAGATGATTTCAGTCTTATTTTTAAAGGTCTCTGGGCAAGGAAGATGCTTCTCTTGATACTAGGCTGGGTTCCATTTCTCCATCTTACCCCATTCCCTATTTAACTGTAGACAGCACTAAAGTACTTTTATTTATTGAATAAAATAGTTCACATTGATGGGGTGGGGGGTTTGGGGAGGAGGGAAGGTGCTAATATTTCAAAATAACTCCGTAATTAGCTATTTGATGTGCTGAAGATTCTGTAATTAGCTACTGATGTTGTGCTGAAACTACTTGTGTGAACTTAAGCATATGATTACTTTTGACAACAAGGCTGTTCTTTGATATTTTTTGTTTTAATGGAGAAAGTTGATGACAGAATCAGTAATAACAGTGACAGAGCAGTCAGTCACATCTCCTTGCAGCTGAATGGCCTCTGAATCTTTTGTCCACAAGTCTCGGTTGTAAGAGAGGGAAATCTTTACCCTGAGCCTGACACTGGTAATGTTCTTATCTGATGAGAAAAAGAAGATAGGGACTTAATTCCAGTGAACTGGATTGTTCCCATCATTCCTTCCATATGGAATTCGGGTATAAAATGGGAACAGTATGGAAACAGATACCATTAAATGCATCTCTTAATCTCACAGTAATAATTCTGTGCTGAACTTTGAAAGAAATTCTTTTACCTAAAACCTATTTTAAATTGTTGAAATTGTTAAACCCTATTTTAAATTGTTGATTCCCCAGAAATATTTTCTCCCCTCCTCCCCAAAACTCCCTGTGATTTTCTTATAATTTTTGTTGGTATGCTCTAAAGTTAATTTCGTGTAGAGTGGAAATGGACAGAGGTCTCTAGTTCCTGCCCCTAGAAATCAAGCTGAAGAATTCTTACAGCTGGCCACCCACCCTCTGCTCACATGGTTTTCATGAAGGGAATTCCCTTTCCACTGGCGCTTTGTAGTTTGACTGTTAGTATGTCCTTCCTTCCTTTTTTTTTTTTTTTTTTTTTTGACAGAGTCCTACTCTGTCGACCTGGGGTTGAGTGCCATGGCATAGTTCACAGCAACTTCAAACTCTTGGGCTCAGGTGATTCTCTTGCCTCACCTTCCCGAGTAGCTGACACAATACCTAACTGTTTGTAGAGATGGGGTCTTGCTCTTGCTCAGACTGATCTCAAACTCCTAAGCTCAAGCAACCCACCCTATCCTAGCCTCCCAGGGTGCTAGGATAACAGTTGTGAGCCACCGCACCTGGCCTAGAATATTATTTCTTAAATGAATCTGCCTTTTATAACTTCCACGCATGGGTCCTAGACTTTTCCTTTGGGTGAAATAGAGCAAGTCTGGCCCTTTTTAAATAATAAACTTTAATGTTAGCTGGAAAATTAAGCTCCAAGTCTTCCCTCCTCTAGATTAAATTCAAAGTTCATTTGACCCTCTACCCTGTGACAAAGGTCCCAGAGCCTCACAACCCTCCCCACCCCAACAGTCCAGAGCCTCCTCATCAGCTGTTCTCTTAAAATATGGGCCTAGAAGTGGACACGGTATTTCGGACAAACCTAAGCAGTGCACCCTGTAAGACTCCCCATTAATTAACATACTTTCAGTGGCTTTTCATAATAGCCACATCTCACTCTGACCCGTGGCCGTCAAAATTCCTGGATTTTGTGATGATGAAGTTAATCTCCAGTTCTGTCATCTGTCATAGCATTCTGTCTGCTAGCCTGACATCTGTCGGTTTTATGGCATCTAAAACTGCATCCACAGGGTGATGAGCACCTTGAATAGCAGCATGAAGCTTACACAGACCCCATGGTTGTCAAGACAGGGCCCCTTTAGCCAATGTGGGCTTCCTTGTCAGCAAGGCCAGTTAGCCCATGTGGAGGGTTATCTTGCCACCAGGTAATAAAGAAGGCCTTGGATGGCTACTTTGCAGAAGTCATGAATGCATATCAACAGCATTCTCTGCTCCACTTGTCACATTTCAAGAAAAGAAATGAGTGTGGCACCTTGCACTAGATTTCCGAACTCCTCTGAGCATTTTCACTTGGGAGGAGCAGGTGGTAAGCACCCCTCTCTCCTTTGATGTCTATACTTTTGATATCCTGTGGCCACTTAGAGAACACAACTAGTTTTTTCCCAGTATGTCTGCAGGTCAGAGAGTAGGTACGGGAGCAGGGCACTCACTGGCATTATTCTGTTTCAGCTTGAATAGAGAAGGGATGTGCTTTGAATGTTGTGTGATTGTGATTCCAGAATGGACCATGCACTTTGTGCTAAGTGGCCCTCCTGTTGTCCCATGACTACAAAAATGCCTCTGTCAGGCAGAGCAGAGCTTCAGGTCTATCACCTTGAGCATGCCTTACCTGTTTTGTCCTGACCCAGTCAAAACGCATGCATTCCTGCTGTCTGGTTTCTTGCTGTCATGTTCTTCAGTACCTTCTTTTTCCCAGGAAACCAGCTCATGGTAAAGGCAGGTTACCCTGTGGGGTGTCCACCCTCAGACTCTGTGGGAACGCTCCACCAGTTTGCCTCCCCCTGCTCCCCTTCTCCAGCATTCTCTGAGATCTGAAAGGTATATCTAAAGCTTTGATAAATTCACACATATCTTTCATGATAGTCACCTATTCATTAGGTGATAATTGTCACAACAAAAGACATTTCATGTATTTGACCCTCTGTCAGTGATGCTAAAGTTGACCGCTGGGTCTCTCCAGTGCTCCATCACACAGTTATGTCTTCCTCCTAGTGTTGAGAGTCAACTGTGGGGGTGCCCCCTCCACCACATGTCTCATGCTGTTAACCTCAGTTGACAATCCTTGCCATGAAGGCTTTGGGAAGAGTAATTTGAATTCATCTGTTCTTTGGCATTCACTGGCACTCTGCTGATAGGGAGCTTCTTTATGTCAGCTTGGCTATTTGGGGGCCTTGAGCTTGATTATTGTGTCCTGTTGACTGTCCTCATTATGTTTTTAAATTTTAATTTTGAAATAACTACAGATAGAAAAGTTGCAAAAATAGTACAGAGAATTCCTATATGCCCTTCCTCAACCATATTCCCCAGATGTTAACATTTTGCCACATGTGCTTATTCTTTTCTGTCTCCCCACATACATGCATACATATGTATGTACATGCATTTATACTGATAGTCATTAATTTCCCCCATTGCTTTTTTTTAGTATCTTTAAATTCATATATACAGGAGGTATATGCCTGTATGTTTATAGACAAAAGACACAGTACACATAGACATGTATGTATATATTTGTACATTAAATGTGGACATCTTAGTAGTGTTTGCAACGAGCAGCATTTATGCAGATAATTGTGTCCACATTAACTTCAGATACACCTACTAAACAGTTACGAGAAATCTGAGGATTACTCATAAACTTTTGGATGTATTTCTGGGACACAAGACTTCATAAGCAAAGCTCCAGAATGATACCAACTTCTTTAATTGGGGTGGAAATTAAATGGGGTAAGAGATAGAGGGACGTGAGAGGATGCTAAGGACGTATGTAAGTTCTCTGTCAACTTTAAGAAATTGTTTAAATTGATAGAGACAATTAAAAGTCATTACTTCAACCAGAAGAAAGTCAGTCATGAAAAGGGGAGAAAAAGAAATTCCTGTCATTGCTTTTGACCTTTTGGATAAGATCAAGTGTAGTATCTGTTTCTTAGTAAAGAATATGGTAAATAGAAAAAATGAAATAAAAGTATAACTATACTGGTAATTTAAATAAATGTAAATCACAAACACACATATATAAAGTACCAGAAAGTACATAGACATTTGAAAGGAAAAACTATTAAAATTGTAATACTTAAGTCATATTTGACTTCTACAGTTACAAGAGATAGAAAATAACAAATGTTATATGCATATATTGAGTATTAACAATTTTAATATAGTTTTTTCTTTTTGTTGTTGTTGTTGTTGCAGTTTGGCCAGGGCTGGGTTTGAACCCACCACCCTCAGTATATATGGGGCTGGCGCCCTACTCACTGAGCCACAGGCACCGCCCTACAGTTTTTCCTTTCTTAAAATGCGTATACTTTTTTTGTGTCCTCTGTGTGTATGTGTATATATACTGTATATGTGTGTGTATGTAAAATAATTAGTAGTACTGTGAGGAGAAACAGAAGAACAAAAGTACAGTTTGAAATGTGAAATGCCTTAAAAACTGGCTGGTCAAGCAGATAAAAAGCATCAGAAATGTAGAAGGCCAGAATGCCATGGTTATTTAACTTGGGCTTATAAGAAAATCATAGCCAACTGGAAAATTCCTTTTGCTCATACATGGAACTTAACTGTATACCAGTACATAATAACTTCAGCTATATACTGGTACACAGAAGTCTCAGGAAATGCCAAAGTTGACGTCATAGGGTTTTTTTCTATGATAATGTGCTGAAATTCAAAGCAATTTTTTTTTATTAAATCATAAACACATAGATCATGTATACATTAATGCAATTATGGGGTACAATGTGCTGATTTTATATAGAATAAGGAGCATTTACATCACACTGGTTAATATATACCTCGTCTCATTTACTTAGTTACTGTGTTAAGACTTTTTTTATTTTTTGTTAAATCATAGCAGTGTACATTAATGCAATTATGGGGTACAATGTGCTGGTTTTATATATAATTTGAAATACTTTCATCAAATAGGTTAACATAGCCTTTACCCCATTTTCTTAGTTATTGTGTTAAGATATTTATATTCTACGCTTAGTAGCTTTAACATGTACCCTTGTAAACTGCACCATAGGTGTGGTCCTACCAGGTACCCTCCCTCCACCTATCTGGCCCCTTCCCTTCCCTCCCTCTGCTCTCTCCCCTTCATCTTGGGCTATAGTTGGGTTATAGCTTTTATATGGAAGTGTGGGTGCTTATACATTAGTTTCATAGTAGGGCTGAGTACATTGGATACTTTTTCTTCCATTCTTGAGATACTTTGCTAAGAAGAATATGTTCCAGATTCATTGGTTTCATAGTAGGGCTGAGTACATTGGATACTTTTTCTTCCATTCTTGAGATACTTTGCTAAGAAGAATATGTTCCAGATTCATCCATGTAAACATGAAAGAGGTAAAGTCTCCATCATTTTTAAGGCTGCATAATATTCCTTGCTGTACATATCCCATAATTTATTAATCCATTCATGAGTCGATGGGCACTTGGGCTTCTTCCATGACTTAGCAATTATGAATTGGGCTGCAATAAACATTCTGGTGCAAATATCTTTGTTATAAAGTGATTTTTGGTCCTATGGATGTATACCTAATAGAGGAATTGAAGGATCAAATGGCAGGTCTATTTTTAGATCCCTAAGTGTTCTCCAAACATATTTCCAAAAGGAACGCATTAGTTTGCATTCCCACCACAAGTGCAGAAATGTTCCCTTTTCTCCACATCCACGCTAGTATCTCTGGTTTGGGGATTTTGTGATGTGGGCTAATCTTACTGGAGTTAGATGATATCTCAAAGTGGTTTGGATTTGCATTCCTCTGATGATTAAGGATGATGAGCATTTTTTCATGTGTCTGTAGGCTGTATACCTGCCTTCAAAGAAGTTTCTCTTCAAGTCCCTTGCCCACCCTGAGATGGGATCACTTGTTCTTTTCTTTGATAGTACGTTTGAATTCTCTGCAGATTCTGGTTATTAAACCTTTGTCAGAGACATAACCTGCAAATATCTTCTCCCATTCTGAGGGCTATCTGCTTGCTTTACTTACTGTGTTCTTGACTGTGCAGAAGCTTTATAGTTTGATCAGGTCACAGTAATGTATTTTTGGTGTTGCTTCAATTGCCTGGTGGGGGGAGGGTTCCTCTTCATAAAATATTCTCCCTCATTGATTTCCTCAAGTGTTTTCCCTGCACTTTCTCCTAGTATTTTTATAGTTTCATGTCTTAAGTTCAAATCTTTCATCCAGTGAGAGTCTATCTTAGTTAATGGTGAAAGGTTTGGGTCCAGTTTCAGTCTTCTACAGGTCACCAGCCAGTTCACCCAGCACCATTTGTTAAATAGGGAGTCTTTTCCCTGCTTATTGTTTTTAATTGGCTTATTAAAGATCAAATGACAGTAAGTTGGGTTTATCCGAGGTCTGGTACCGTGATTCCTCCTGATTTGTTTTTGTTTCTGAGTAATGTCTTGGCTATTTGAGGTGTTTTTCTGATTCCATATAAAACGAAGTATTATTTTTTCAAGGTCTTTAAAGCATGACAGTGGTGCTTTCATAGGGATTGCAAAAAATTGTACATTGCTTTGGGTAGTGTGGACATTTTAACAATGTTGATTCTTCCCAGCCAAGAGCATGGTATGTTTTTTCATTTGTTAACATCTTCTGCTGTTTTTGAATTTCTGAGGAGTCTGTTATTTCGTCTTTACCATTTCTGATTGATGAAATTAGAGATTTTACTCTTTTTTTTTTTCTGGTTAAGTTAGCCAAAGGTTTATCTGTTTTATTGACCTTTTCAAAAAAACCAACTTTTTGATTTATTGATCTGTTGTATAATCCTTTTGTTTTCAATTTCATTTAATTCTGCTCTAATTTTGGTTATTTCTTTTCTTCTGCTGGATTTGGGATTGAAATGTTCTTCCTTTTCCGGTGGCTTGAGATGTCCCATTAAGTTGTTAATTTCCTCTCTTTCCATTCTCTTGAGGAAGGCTTGCAATGATATAAATTTCCCTCTTAGGACTGCCTTTGCAGTATCCCATAGGTTCTGATAATTCATGTCTTAATTATTGTTTTGTTCCAAAAATTTGGCAATTTCCTTCTTAATCTCAGTTGTGACCCATCTATTATTGAGCATAAGGTTGTTTAATTTCCATGACTTTGTATGAGTATGAAGATACCTGTTATTGGTGAGTTCAACTTTTATTGCATGAGAATTTGTGAAAATACAAGGAACAATTTCTATACTTTTAAATTTGCTGAGGTTAGACTTGTAACCTAAGATGTGATCAATTTTGGAGGATGTTCCATGGGCTAATGAGCAGAATGTGTATTCACTTTTATTAGGATGAAATATTCTATAGATACCTGTTAAATTCAGTTGTTGTATTGTGAAGTTTAAGTCCAAAATTTCTTTGCGTAGTTTCTTATTGGAGGATCTATTGAACACTGCCAAAGGGGTGTTAAAATCTCTAACTATTATGGTGCTGGAAGATATTAAGTTGTTCATGTCTGTTAGGGTCTCCCTTATAAATTGAGGAGCATTCTGGTTGGGCACATAAATGTTAATAATTGACATCTCATCATGTTGAGTGTTTCCCTTAACAAATATGAAGTGACGATCCTTGTCTTTCCTTACTTTTGTTGGTTTAAAGCCTAATGTATCTGCAAATGAAATTGCCACCCCTGTTTTTTTCTGGTTTCCATTTGCCTGGATTACAGATGTCCATCCTTTCACCCTGAGTCTATATTTGTCCTTTAAGCTAAGATGAGATGCTTATATGCAGCAGATATCTGGCCTGAGTTTTTGTATCCAGTCAGCTAACCTGTGCCTCTTAAGAGGATAATTTAAGCTGTTCACAGTAATTGAGAATATTGATTAGCCTGGTAATATTTTCAGTGTTAAGTTTTTTGAAAGTCCAGTGGACATTTTAAATCTTTTAACCACTTTGGACATTGGATTTTAGTCAAGAATGTCAGAGTGAGTTTACTTTGGTGGTAGAGCACTGTACTGGTTATTATGGAGGATGGGTCTGAGAATATCCTGAGGAGCTGGTTTGCTTATGGCAAAGTTCTTCAATGTGTGTATGTCATTAAAGTATTTAACTTCTCCATCATAAGTGAAGCTCAATTTAGCTGGATACAGGATCCAGGGATGAAAGTTGTTTTGTTGTAGGAGATTGAAGGTCGATGACCGTCCTCTTCTACTTTGAAAAGTTTCAGCAGAGAGATCTGCAGATATTCTAATATTCTTCCCCTTGTAGGTTATGATTTTCTTATGTCTGGCTGCTTGCAGAATTTTCTCCTTCATATTAACTTTGGCAAAGTTAATTATAATGTGTCTGGAAGATGCTTAATTTGGGTTGAGTTGTGCTGGGGTTCTGAAACTGTCTGCTATCAGAATTTCAGTATCTCTTACCATGCTTGGGAAGTTCTCCTCAATTATCTCTTGGAGTAGAGCATCTGTGCCTTTTGGACCATCCTCTTCTCCTTCAGGGATTCCTATAAGGCAAATGTTTGTTCTTTTGGAGTGGTCCCACAGTTCTCTCAGGGAATTATCCATTTTTGCTCTCCACTTTTCTTCCTCTTTGAGCATTTCAGAGCTTTCAAAGCTTTGTCTTCAGTGTCAGAGATCCTTTCTTCTGCATGCTCCATTCTTTTACTGAGGGATTCTACTGTATTTCTCAAATCTTTGAGGGCTGCAAATTCTTGCCTCAATGTGTCAAAATCTTTGGTGATTTTGTCTTTGAATTCATTGAATTCTTGAGAGAACTTTTGAAATGCTCCTTGAATTTCTAATTTCATCTTTACTTCCATTCTGTTAATCTTATTTGCAATCCAAATTCTGAATTCGATTTCTGACATCTCAGCCATTTGTTTATGAATGGGATCTTCTGTTGTGTCTCCTTTGTCATTCCTTGGGGGAGTTGATGTACTCTGAATATTCATGTTGCCAGAGTTTTTCCACTGATTCACCCCATGATTATTTTTCACCATTTGGCTAGAGAAGCTGGTAAGGTGAAATTGAATTGAGAGCTCCTGGAGTTGTAATTAACCAGCCCTTTACCAAAGAATTGGGACTAGTGATTGCAGCTTTTACCCTAGAGCTTTACAAAGGTCCCATTCAGTCCTATAGCCTGAAACTCTGGGGACCTGCTTAATGTGGTGGCACTAGATGACTCTGACCTGTATTCAGCTAGTTTCTGTCCACTAGTGAATCAGCAACTTTGGGCTGAAATCTCAACTGTGGAGATGTATAAGCAACTAAGATTCCCCACCCCCCACAGGCAACAACTGGGAGGAACTAAGATACCCCACCCCACCCCCCACAGGCACCCAACAACACAATCAGGGTGCAACCTTGGTGGGTCCCTGGGTGATGGGCCCAGGTCAAGAGTTCCAAACCATTTGTTCCAGTCAACACAAACACCAATCATGTGGGAGAGTTCAGAAGGTCTTCAGCATCTAGGCACCAGGGGTCCACTGGCAGTTCAAGTGCAACTCCCTCTGGTTGCCATAGAGTCTGAAAAATAGTCCAGGGGGGCTGGTGCCTCCTTCCCCACCTTGCCCCTCTGTCACACCAGGCACTGGTAGCCCCACGGGGCTGTGGCCCTGTTCCCTCCAATGAGCAAATGTGACAGGGATTTGGGCCTGCCAGAGTCAGAGGGATGTCAGTGCCTCGTCGGCCAATTGACCATACTCTGCCACCAGCTGACTGGGGGAGTTGAAGTCTGATTACCTTGGATGCTCAGTGGAAACTGGGGAGTGTTGCACCTGAGCTCATTCCAAACCAGAGGTTAACAAAGCAGCAAATGTTTTTCACCCTCAGAGATCGTGCCTCTGCTTTTGCCGCTCTGCTCCTTTGGTATTCCTGCAATGCAAGATCTAGCTCCCTCTGGCAGCCCACAGAATTGGGGGGGTATCTCTACAAAATTTGACCCTGGCGGGATCACTCTATTAATGCTGCTGCTATGTGGGAGGTGTCTCCACTCAGGTTCCCACGCCTCAGCAGTTCCCGAGCTTCCCCCAGTCGTATGGAGCCCCAAGTCTCCACCCAGTGCTGAGTTGCTCTTTCTCTTCAGGCCATGCAATGCCCAGTCTTAACAAAGAACCATGAATGTTCTGGTCTCTGCAGGTGTTGGGCTTCTAGACCACCAGGCCAGGGGGAAGGGTGGGCTAGGAGTTCAAAGTGGCAGGGAAAATATTTTTCAACCTTCATGCCAGAAAGGAGAATACCCAGTCTCACAGCAGGGACTCTCTGGAGGAGGAGTCCCAGCTTCCAGCAATTTGCTCCCATGGGGTGAGAGAAGAGGACCTCAGATTCACCGCTGACTTGTAGAGATCTCACAGCAAGCAAGCAACTCTCTTGGTGGAGGGGACAGACATGCATCCTCTTTAGGGTGGGTTCTGTACCTGAAATTTGTTTCCTTGGAGTTGTATCTTGCCTCAGCAAAGAAGAAATGCAATTATTGATCTCTATTCTCAGCTTGGCTCCTACCCTTCCCCTTTGTTGGGTTCTTTCTGGCCTTTATCTCTCCCTCTGGACTTCTGTTGAAAGCTGGCTTCAGTTGGCTATCATCCTGCACTCCCCTTTGCTCTTGGTGCATGTAAAAAATGGAGTTAGGGGAAATAGCCAACCCGAGGTTTTAGCAGAACATAAGACACATTGAAACAAAATGAACAAACAAAAAAACAGTCAGACACACAAACAGACACACAATCAAAAACAAACACACACATACACACAAAAACTCAAATAGCCTTATGTAAGCACTCAGCAACCATAACAGGAAGGGAAGGGCTCAGTGCCCGTAGCCCAGTGGCCAGGGCACCAGCCATACACACTAGAGCTGGCGGGCTCAAACCCAGCCCAGGACCTGCCAAACAACAATGACAACCACAACCAAAAAACAGCTGGGTACTGTGGCAGGCACCTGCAGCCCAAGACACCTGGGAAGCTGAGGCAAGAGAACCGCTCAGCCCAAGAGAGTTAGATGCTGTCCTGAGCTGCAACACCACAGCACTCTACTGAGGACAACATAGTGAGACTCTGTCAAAAACAAACAAAAAAAGGGGGGAGGGAAGCAGGGAAAAACAAACAAAATAGTAATTTTTAAAAAATTTAACAATAACTCCTACAAGAAAGGAAAAAGGGGGAAAAAGCAAAAAGAACAAGCAAAGAGAAAAAAAGGCAACAATTTTTTTTTCTTTTTTTGCAGTTTTTGGCTGGGACTGAGTTTGAACTCACAACCTCTGGCATATGGGGCCGGCACCCTACTCTTTTGAGCCACCAGTGCTGCCCAACAAAATTGTTTATATATATATTTATAAAAACGTACAACTATATATGCCGTAGGAATCGACTTTAGTAGGAATATATTTATGTTGCAACATACTTTCTGGACACTAGGTGGCGCCATGAGTGGCTCCCAGTTATACCTGTCTCCTGACTTAAATGTTCTTGGTGTTTGTCTAATTACCCGTTTCGCACCTAGACCCTGCCAAACTGCTGATTCCACCAACCTCAAAAAAATCTTCACAGGCAGATTTCCCAAATTCTCTGAGCAATGGTTCCTGTGAAGTGCAGGATATCTTGGGCCAGAACGAGTGTAGGATGACTGTCTGCATGTGAGACTCCTCGCCGTGCCTACCCTACCCGGAAAGGTGCCTGCAGCAACTGCCATCTCCCAAATTCCAAAACAATGGCCTCTTCCTATCTGGGATCTTTCCCGTCTTAGAGTCTCTCCTGCCACCTATCCGTGGTTGTGCCGCATCCAATTGCACGGCACTCTGCCTGCCTAATTCCACTCAAAAGTCCACACTTCACCAGTCTTTCCACACGATACCTAGTGTCCCCACAAACTGGGAACTGCAATCCTCCATGATGGGGCTGGTTGCCGTCACTGCAGCCCACAGCCACTGCAGCTGCAGGGCAGAACCTTTTCCTGGCAGTCCCTGCAGCAGCGGATTATAATTCAAGTCCAGGAAACTGCCACCTTGCTGCACCCCCAGAACTGCCACTGCACACCAATATGCCACACTGAGAATGATCTATGCCACTCACTCTCACTTCTTGTTCCAGGAGAGCTGAGCTAAACATCCTTCCCGGCCACCTTCATGCTCCGCCTCCCAAAATAAATTTGAAAAGATCTCACACATCTGGTGACTAAGCAAATCTAGGTGAGAGGAAATCATATGAAAAAATGTTGAAATTCCTAAAAGTGCATGGCCTCAAAAAGCATGACATGCCAAATTTGGTAGGACTCAGCTAAGGCTCAAATATGTTTATCAAAAACAAGACATTTTTAAAGATGAGTTCAGCATTCAATTTAGGAGATTGATGAAAGAGCAACAGAGCAAGCCCCTGCCCTAAAGAAACAGAAGAGACAGGAAAGATTAAGCAGGGATCAAGAAACTAGAAAACAAAAATGAGAGAAAAGATTAATCCAAAAGATTAATAAGGTAGACAATTCTCTAGTAATACTGAACAAAAAGACTATGCAAATAACATACAAAATGGAAAAGAGAAATAACTATGGGCATAAAAGAAAACTTTCACAGTGTTCTAATATGTTAATCTACATGAAGCAGATGGATTTCTGTAGAAATACAAAGTACTAAAATTGGTTCAAGAAGGAGATTAGCTAAGCAGTCAGACATTTTATTTAATCTCAGCAGTTTATGAGGTTCGTTTTGTTCGTTCTCTCTTAAAGTTGGGGAAACAGAGGCAGGAAGAGACTCTGAGTTCCCCCAGCAGAGCAAAGCTGGGATCTGAGGCTGCTAATATGGTGCCTGGTTCATGCTCCAGTGACTGTGCTCTGAACAGCCTCCAAAAGTCTTGGAGGGACCAGTGACTATCAGAGGAAGTGAAATGTAATCACAGGCCACACACACCCCACATACTCACCAGAACAAATTCTGACAGGTCAGTTCTTACTAAACTTTCAAAAACCAAATAAACCCTATCTTACCAAAGATTTTCAAAGTGGCTCAACTTGTTTATGAGACCAGTTACAGTCTTGTCTCCAAAATCATATAAAGAAAGATCAGGAAGATTTATATGCCCTTTTCATAGATGCTAACTGAACCCAACATTTTATGGCTTATTCCAGAATGCAAGGGTGAGTCAACTGTTCCAATAGATAATCTATTTTTGTTTTTAAAAAAATTTTTTTCAGAAAACTCTAAGTAGAAAAGCACAAATGGCAGGAGGAGGCCTCCTGTGCTAGGTTAGTGCAGGGGACCCTCCTTCCACAGAGACCAGGAAGGGAAGACCACTCTCCATCACCTCCTTATCTCATACAGTCCTGCAGTCTTATGGGACATCCTGGTAGAGGGCAAAAAATAAAAGTGAGGAGCAAGGCAGTCATGGTTCTCTGCACACAAGTGTGTGCATGCATGTTTGTATGTGTATACTCTAGTGAGGCATAAGGAAGAAGAGAGTGTAAGGATTTGACCATGCCACTCACGGAAAGGAAGGTTTCTTTGGTCTGCCCATCCCCCAAGTCCAGAAATAGCCCAGCTAGAGGCAGAGATGGCACCCTAGCACAACTCAGCCTTCTCTGCATAAGCTAAATGGGTCCTTTGCAGAACCACTTCTGTGACTCCTCAGCTGGGCTCCACCCTTCCCCACAACCCCTCACCCAGTCACCCACTGAGCATCACCTCTGTTCCAGGTTGTGGGCTGGAGGTAGAGCCATAAATAGGATGCACAGCCCCTGCCTTTGGGGACCTTAACACTCCATGGCACAAATAGTTAATCCAGCATTAGTGTGTGTAATCAAATAACATAAATCTGAGTTTCCACTAAGGTAAGTGCTGAAGAGGATGGTGCTGGGAAGCATTGTAACAGGTGGGCCCCAACTGGTCAGGAAGCGTGAGGTCCTAATTCCATAGGATTGGTGGCTTTGCAATAAGAAAAGAGATGGATGTTTCCATGTGCACACACTGAGGAATGACCATCATATGAGACCACAGTGAGAAGGCAGCTGTCCGCAAGCCGGAAGGGGGGGTCTCACCACAGTCCAACCACACTGGCACCCTGAGCTCAGACTCCCAGCCTCCTGAACTGGGAAAAAATAAATTCTGCTGTATAATATAACCAGGATGTTGAATAAGCAGGGTTGGGGCATGAGCAGGTTGTGAGCCCCAGTTTTGCTGGGCCATTGCACAAGTTGCTGGGGTTTTCTTAGCCTCTCTTATAACACAGTATATTCATTTCTTGTTGCTGCTGTGGCAAATTACCACCCACTTGGTGGCTCATAATAATACAGTTGTATCACCTTACAGTTCTGTAGGTC
This sequence comes from Otolemur garnettii, assembly GCF_000181295.1. NCBI lineage: Eukaryota > Metazoa > Chordata > Mammalia > Primates > Galagidae > Otolemur > Otolemur garnettii. The sequence goes on along the minus strand of NW_003852541.1, from coordinate 4,018,830 downwards.
AGGAGTCCAACATGGGTCTCACTGGGCTTAAAGCTTAAAGCAAGATGTTATCAGGGCCAGTTCCTTCTGGAGGCTCTAGGGGAGAATCCCTTTCTTTGCCCTTTCTAGATCTTAGAAGCCACCCACATTTCTAGGCTTCTGGCCTCTTCTATCCTCAAAAGCCAGAGGCACAGCACCTGTTAACCGCCCCCCCCCCATCACCACATGTCTTTTGACTTTCTTCTTCCACCTCCTTATTCTGCCTCTCTCTACCTGTAATGACCCATGTGATTACATTGAGCTTATCTGGAAATCAAGGATTTTGAGAGGTTCTGGGGATTAAGATGGATTTCTTTAGGGGCATGCTGCCTACCACAATGGAGCTGATAACTCTATACATGGTATCCCTTTAAGTAGGCATTTCCTGAAGTTTGTCAGCAGCATCACCTGGGCCACTAGTTCCAAATACAGAGTTTGGGGCCACCCAGAATGCAAGTTTGTCTTGGGATGCTGCCTTTTTTCTAAGTGTCCCAGGTGACTCCCATATACATTGACATTTGACAATCTTGGAAAAGTGGGTCCGCAGGTGTGGCAGGGCCCAGGGGCACTAGGCAGGGGAGAGGAACCCAGTGGGAGGGACATGTCACAACCTCCCCAAGCATTGGGGCAGAGGCCCTGAGGAGAAGCCTCCCATGCCTGAAGCCTTAGCTCTGGTGGAAGCCTCCCACTAGGACCCATTGAGGGCTCCCCTGATCCTAGTTCTGTACTTCAGGAGACTGTGCTCTTCATGCTCCTTCTGCCAGCAGGGTGCTCAGACTGTCTCCTCGTGGCAATGAGTGTTTGGTGAGTGGACTATGTCTTGGACTCAGGCCATGGGGACCTCTGTGCTTTCATCTCCCATTAAGATTGGCAACCAGGTAACCAGGGCTCTAGCCCTGCAGGTCACCCTGGGCGCAACACTGAGGCTAGCACAAGTACTGCCTCCAGGTGAGGGGACCGCAGAGGGGCAGTGCAGGAAGTATGTGACCTCGTGTATTTATTATGGGACCTAAGGGAATCTGAGTGATCCAAGGGGTGATTATAGCAGGCAAGTTTTGTCTCCTGTGCTGGAATTGCACCTGCCTGTGTTGACACAGTGGGTGGCAGCTCTGTGCCCATGCCTGGCAGGGGTCTGCCTTGAGATCATGTCTTTCTGCCTCAGAAATGTTCCTTGAATCGTGAACATCTGCTCAGCCTTTATGCAGGAACAACCTGAAAGCACAGGGAGTGTGGGTAAGTTCTGTGCTCCCCAGGAGAATTCTGAGGCACTTTCTTCTCCCTTCCCCAAAAGATCTCCCCAATAGGCATAGTGTTTGTGCTCTTTATAGACTGTCCCTCCTTCCCTGGCTCCTTCCCCATACCCCTGGGATCCCTCCCATATTAGCAATCTGCACTGCATCTTAGGCTCTGTTTCTGGGGATCCCATCTGTGGTACCTGCCTTCATCTTCAGGCCAGCTCTGTTTGCAGCCTTGTGATGGGTGCTGGGGACAGATTGGGACCGGACCACACATATGCATTACACCAAGCACTCATTGCCGCAACAACACACAAATGCACACAGCACCACATATGTGCACAGCATCACATGTGTGCACACAGTACCACATATGTGCCCATACCACCACACACATACACAGCACCACACACATGTGCACACAGCACCACACAGGTGCACACAGCTCTACACACAAGTGCACACAGCACCCTGCATGTGTGCACAGCACCACACACACATGCACACAATACTACATATGTGCATACCACCATACACATGCATACCACACACCACCACACATAAATGCACATAACACTACACATTTGCACACAGCACCACACATGTATACCACACACAACATACATATATGTGACGCACACACAAACACCATGCACATGTATAGAACACACCACTACACACACAGGGACACACCATGCGCACATGTACACACACATAAGCAGAGGCACACACACACACACACACACACTCTTCCTCCTCCCTAGTCTTTGCCCCGTCCTGGTGGGCAGGCAGGGCCCCATCCTATGAGGGACAATTAAATGTGACCGCCACCAGCAGCTGGCTATTGGATGACTTTCTCCTGGAGGTTTGCCCTTGTGACTTTGGAGTGTTCACCAGACCCAAGAATGGACAATTTATGGGTTGTGCCAATAAAATGCATTTGCCAAGTCTGTCCTCATTGTTCTCTGATTTTACTGGTGATCCTGCTCAGCACCCTCACTGCTGTCAGCCTCCTTCCTGAGCCATCTGCTGAGGCTGTGCCAACAGCAGGGTGCAGATGTGCTCTGAGGTCTCACAGGCTCCCGGCCCTGCCTATGCCTGCCACTGCCAGAACCCAGGTTCCCCTCCGAAGCCCATGCCATACTCTGCACCAGCAAGTCCAGCCGCCTGCAGAGGCCCCCAATCTGTCCCCGCAGCCCCACAGCCTCAGCAGATCCTGCCTGCTGTGCAGGGCCACCTGGCCCTCCCTGAGAAAGGCGCCCCACTGTCCCTGCCAGACCTCAGCACCTCTGTTCCTTCCCACACATTCTCTTCATCCTCTCATTGCCTCTCATTGCTTCTGCCACACACAAACAGCCCTCAGGCCTGCCAGAATGCTACCCCTGCTGGGTCTGCTCTCCTCAGCTCTCCTGCCCACCACCTGCTGGGCTCCTGCCACTGCCTCTCCCTCATGTGGCTGTCAGTAGACAAGGACCCCAGCTCCACTAGCCCACTGCTGAGCAAGGGGCAAGCTCAGGGCTCCCAGAGTCACACATGTTTGGGCCAGGAACAACCAAGGCGGGGAGAGGTTTGTGGGTACCATGACCCATGCAGCTTGAGACAGCACCACCCCCTCCTTCTGGGGGTGATACTACCAGGCCACAGCCAGAGAGCAGAATCCAGCTCTGACCACCTCCCTCTACTCTGGCTCCTAGCACTCTCCAGCCTCCTTTGTTTTTCAACCAAATCCCGTGCTGGCCACAGGCCTTGCTCTGCATCCCCTTGTGCCCAAGCACCCTTCCCTGGAGACTGGCTCCTCACCACTCAGATAGAGGAGGCCTGGCCTGAGCCCCTCCTTCTCTGCACTCAGCACTCTCTGCCAGGGTGGATCTATTTTTCTGGTATGGTGAGTTTTCAGCCTCTCCTCTCTAAATTGTGTGCTCTAAGGGCAGGGACCCCGTCCTGCTCACTGCTGCATCCCCAGTGCGCTACGGTGCCCGGCACACATAGGCCTTGGTTGTATACCGGTGGATGTTTCAGGTGGCAGTGGAGGCCTTTGGGGATGCTCAGTCTCTGCCCCAACATCCTGTTGTGAAGAAGGAAGGTGGGGAGTGGTGGGGAGTGATGGGGATGACGTGTCCCTGGGTCAGGCTGCAGTGCCTGTTACCAATGTCCCCCAAAACTACCTCTCCAATCAGAGCTGTATACCTTCCCCTTGGTTCTAAGTCACACCTACAGAATCAGAGACTGCAGCATGTGCCACATCCTCAGTTCAGACCTAATGGGGAGAGGATGAGGGACACATCAGGGGACACAGCTGTCTCCCCTGTCTGTGAGCATATCCCTGCCTTGCTCACCCATGTGGAACATTGAGCTGTGGCCACAGCAAGTCCATGCTCATGTTTCAGCTGGTCTGCTGAACACTGTCCTGCTCCAAGCCTGCTAAATATCTATGAGTCTGTTGTGTAACACAGGCCCTGCAAGACTTAAACACTAACCTGCCCTTGTCCTCTTCGAAGAGAGAGCACCTTTGGTCCATGCAGGAGATGATCTTTTCCTGGTTTTCAAACTGCTATCCCCAACAAAGCTCTCCTTTCTACTATTTAGCCATCATGGTGGCTTTGGACAACACCACCCAACCAAAATTGATCCTAATATTTCTATACACTCCAGGCAGGTGGCCGCTCTCTCCGGGCCTCTGTTTTCCCGACTGTGTAAGAAATGGGCTGCACTTTATTGTTTTTCCCTATCCATTGTGAAATCCTCAGGGCATGCTTGGAGCAGAACCTATTCCATCCTCAGGACCAACTACAGCCACAGCTCCAGTGAAGCAACACCAGGCATGCAAAAACAGGGTGTGTGTGCCAGCCACTGGCTCGCCTCAGGATGTATCAGATATGCCCTTTCCAAGGGTGTCAACCCAGAACAGTTCTGGGCCATTCTGCCACAGAAGAGCTGGGAGATGGAGAAGGTGGGTTTCTACTGATATGGTTTAAGCACCAGGATCTAGCTACTCCGGAAAGCAGCATACCTCGGGTTTTCATGCTCCATGAGCCAATAAATTCTTTTCGCTTATGTTACTTAGATTGGGTTTCCTCCCACATGTCATTAGGCACATCTTAACTGAAGTAGAGGATAGATGTCCCAACCTGTGCATGAAGACAAACCGGAAAACTTTTACTGTCCAGTAGGAGATAGTTCAGGAGGGTCTGACAGGCCCCCTCTCCCTTTCTAAAAGTTAAATGACACACCGCCATCCTCCTAGCACCCCCGCCTCAGAGTGGTAGTCCACACTTCTTGTGGGCCGGTTTCCGGGGCTCTCCCACCTTACCTCTTGGGTGGGCACCAGCTGCTGGGGGAAAGGGTGCCGTGTGCAGCCTCCCCAGAGGCTCACCCTGTGCATGGGACTCAGAGACACAGACAACCCAAAGTTCAGTGGTAATAGTAGAAGCAGGAGATCCCAGAGGAGGAGTCAGGGTCCAGCCTTGAGGAAAGATGAACCGGGCACCAGGTGAGGGGCCAGGTGGAGGCAAGTGGGTGTAGAGTCCTCTAGGAACCACGCTCAGGGGAGCAGCGTCTGGTGTTCACAGTGGAGCACATCTGACCTGTAGGACATGGCTGTAGGATTGGGAAGCGAGGAGCGGCGAAGGGTCCAGAACGCAGGACCCTGAGGCCTGGGAGGTGGCAGACAGGTTGAGTGGCCGGGCTCCTGCGACTCCTCCTCGAGCCCCTCCCGCCCCTCACTCCCCTGAGCAGCCACAAGGGGGCGCCGCGCCGCGCTCCTCCTGGGCGGGTCGCCAGGCGCTCCGACAGGCTGCGCCGGGGAGCCGAGCTGGCTGCGGCAAAGGCGGCGACAGCGGCGGCGGCAGCGGACAGCGCCCCGGGTCCGCGGCTCCAAGGCTCCCAGCGGGCGCTGCCCATGGGCCAGGCCCGGGAGTCGGGCGCGCAGAGAGCCGGTGAGTGGTGGCGCGGCCCACTGGGACACCGGGCTGCAGGCAAGAGCGTGGGGCTCGTAGGCACTGAGGAGGGGGCTACGTGCGGCAAGAAGCACAGGGTGTGGGTGAGGTTAGGAGCCTCGGTGCGGACAGCGAACCGAGTGGGGACGGCGGGCGTCCGGCCGCTGGCGGGGATGCGCGGGCCTGACCCAGGGCACAGGTGCACGCGCGGGTGGCGGAGCGCTTAGCCCGCTAGCCAGCCGGGTCTCTAGACGCGGCTCACTAGAGTGTGCGGCCGGCGCTCCTGGGAGTGGTGGTCGGCAGCAGGGGCTGCGCCTGGCACGTGATTGTGACTGGAGGGCTGGGGGCGTGCACTCGGGTCAGCTGGGCGTGGTCCGCGCGGCAGCGAGGACTGTAGGCGCCTAGTGTGATGAGGAGGGGACCGGCGGAGGGCACACACCCTCTCTGTCCTCCCCCCACTGCCTTAGGGTCCCCAGCTCCGCCACTGGGCATGAAGAGCAAGCTTCTTTCAGCCACTCGGATGGCAAGAAAAGCCAGCCTGGACCCAAAATTTCCACCCGTACTAGACCTCAGTTTCCCTGTCTGTGAAATGGGGAGAGTAAGGCCGAGGTCTGAGATGCTTGAGAAGGAGGGAAAGGGCCTTGTCGGTGGGGGAAGAGGGTGTTGTCGTCATTGAGGCTGGGATCGGATTTGCGGAAAGGACCAGTGCTGCCGTCAGAGGACCTACAGGAATGGTGGGATCTCACGCAGTGACATTGGACAGGATCCAGGGGCCACCTGGTGCACTCTTCTGTGTGATTAGAGGAAGAGTAGGAAGCCTGGGGGCGGGGGGTGTTGGGGAGGTCTGCTCCAGACCCTGCCCAGTGCTCAGCGTGGAGGCTGTTGTGCAGAAAAGGCAGCCCTGGCAAATTAGGGTGGTGGAGCGGCTTACCCCAGCCCCACCTCTTGCCTCCAGGGCGGTGAGTGAGATGGGTGATGTTCGACTGAGCCTGAGGACCTGCCAGACAGAAGTAACTGAGGGTCAGAGAGGTGGCAGGAGCTGTTCAATGAAGTGACAAAGCTAAAGTCCAAACTCTGCTAGGACCGGCTCCAAAGGCCACTATGCCAGGCGACTAGGGGAGAAGGCTTGTCCACTCACTCGCCCAGCGCATTCGTTAAGCACCTGCTGTATGCTGCCTATTCCCTGCCCCAGTAAGTGCTCAGAAGTCAATGTGGCATCAGGAAGCTGAACAAATAATCAAAGAAGAAATGGAGGACATGTCAGGGTATAGGGAATAAATAAGTGCTAGGAAGAAAACAAAATAGGGCAACTTTTGCGGAGAGAGACAGCAGTGGTCCTAAAGTGGGTCCCTAAGCTACTAGCTCTGTGATACCAAGGGAAGGGCGGGTCCCACGGAGAAGCTCTGAAGCAGGCACAAGTAAGAGAGCAGGAGCTGGAAGGGAGGAGCAGTGTGGGTGGGGTCTGGTTGCAGAGGGCGGTCCCAGAGGGGTTCTCAAACTTTTTAAACAGGGAGCCAGTTCACTGTCCTTTGGACCATTGGAGAGCTGGACTGTGGGCCCCTAGACGAGTCAGCTGCTAAGTAGGACAGGCAGTGGCGGCAAAAACACCCGGCGGGCGGGATAAATGTCCTAGGCGGGCTGCATGTGGCCGGAGGGCCATAGTTTGAGGACGCCTGTTTGGGAAATGAAAGGGAGCCCCTAGTGGAGGGTGAAGAGGACTGCAGGCGCCCGGAAGAGGACTGCAAGAGGACTGTTGTGTTTTACTATTTGGTAGAGCTATTTCCTTCCACTAATTTTTATTTTAGGATTTCCTTCCTATTCCAACATATGATTGTTTGGGGGGGATCATATTAAATTTATATACTAACTTCAACATAATTGTCATCTTTATGAAAATGAGTCATCCAAAAGCAAAATATATCTTTCTACTTGTTCAAGACTACTTTCAGGAGTGTTTTGAAGTTTTCCTCATACAAGTTTTTCATGTTTATTTTTAAGTTTACTCATGAGTATTTACCTTGTTTGTTGCTATGATACATTTTTTTCATCCATTATCTCTTCTGACTGGTAATTGTTTATGTATATTGTTTTATATCTTTCTTACTAAATGTTTTTATTGTTAGTCTTATCTTTTTTCTCTATCTTTTAAAATTTTTTTCTTTTTATTACATCATAGCTGTGTACATTAATGCAATCATGGGGTACAGTGTGCTAGTTTTATATACAATCTGAAATATTTTCATCAAACTGGTTAACATAGCCTTCACAGCACCCTCTTAGTTACTGTGTTAAGATATTTATATTCTACATTTAGTAAATTTCACATGTCCCTTGTAAGATGCACTGTAGATGTGGTCCCACCAATTACCTTCCCTCCACCCATCCTTCCCTCTCCCCTTTTCTCCACCTCCCCTTTCCCCATATTGGGCTATAATTGGGTTATAGCTTTCATATGAAAGCTATAAATTGGTTTCATAGTAGGACTCAGTACATTGGATACTTTTTCCTCCATTCTTGAGGTACTTTGCTAAGAAGAATATGTTCCAACTTCATCCATGTAAACATGAAAGAAGTAAGGTCTCCACCTTTCTTTAAGGCTGCATAATATTCCATGGTTTACATATACCACAATTTATTGATCCATTTGTGAGTCAATGGGCACTTGGGCTTCTTCCATGACTTAGCAATTATGATTTGGGCTGTAATAAACATTCTGGTACAAATATCTTTGTTATAATGTGATTTTTGGTCTTCTGAATATATGCCTAGTAGAGGAATTGTAGGATCGAACAGCAGGTCTATTCGATCCTACAATTAGGGTCTATTAGGGTCTATTTTAGATCCCTAAGTGTTCTCCAAACATCTTTCCAAAAGGAACATATTAGTTTGCATTCTCACCAGCAGTGTGGAAGTGTTCCCTTTTTTCCACATCCACACCAATATCTCTGGTTTTGAGATTTTGTGATGTTGGCTAATCCTACTGGAGTTAGATGATATCTCAAAGTAGTTTTGATTTGCATTTCTCTGATGATTAAGGATGATGAGCATTTTTTTATGTGTCTGTAGGCTGTACGCCTGTCTTCTTCAGAGAAGTTTCTCTTCAAGTCCCTTGCCCACACTGAGATGTGATCACTTGTTCTTTTCTTGCTAATACATTTGAGTTCTCTGTGGATTCTGGTTATTAACCCTCTGTCGGAGACATAACTTGCAAATATCTTCTCTCATTCTGAGGGCTGTCTGCTTGCTTTATTTACTGTGTTCTTGGCTGTGCGGAAGCTTTCTAGTTTGATCAGGTCCCAGTAATATATTTTTGGTGTTGCTTCAATTGCCTGGGGGGGTCCTCCTCATAAAATATTCTCCCAGGTGGATTTCTTCAAGTGTTTTCCCTGCACTTTCTTCTAGTATTTTTATAGTTTCATGCCTTAAGTTTAAATCTTTCATCCAGTAAGAGTCTATCTTAGCTAATGGTGAGAGGTGTGGGTCCAGTTTCAGTCTTCTACAGGTTGCCAGCCAGTTCACCCAGCACCATTTGTCAGATAGGGAGTCTTTTCCCCCATTGAATGTTTTTAATTGGCTTGTCAAGATCAAATAACAGTAAGTAGTTGGGTTTATCTCTTCGTTCTCTATTCTGTTTCATGCATTTACCTCTCTGTTTTTGTGCCAGTACCATGCTGTTTTGATCACTATCGATTTATGATATAGTCTGAGGTCTAGTAGTGTAATTCCTCCTGTTTTGTTTTTATTTCTGAGTAATGTCTTAACTATTTGAGGTTTTTTCTGATTCCATATAAAATGAAGTATTGTTTTTTCAAGATCTTTAAAGTATGACAGTGGAGCTTTAATAGGGATTGCATTAAAATTGTATATTCCTTTGGGTAGTATGGACATTTTAACAATGTTGATTCTTCCCAGCCAAAGCATGGTATGTTTTTCCATTTGTTAACATCTTCAGCTATTTATTTTTTTAGAGTTTCATAGTTCTCTTTATAGAGATTTTTCACATCCTTTGTTAGGTAAACTCCCAAATATTTCATCTTCTTTGGCATTACTGTGAACAGAATAGAGTCCTTGACTGCTTTTTCAGCTTGACTATTGTTGATATATATAAAGGCTACAGATTTATGAGTGTCGATTTTGTAACCTGAGACACTGCTTTATTTCTTAATCACTTCTAAGAGTTTTGTAGTAGAATCCCTGGTGTTTTCCAGATATATAATCATATCATCTGTGAAGAGTGAAAATATGATCTCTTCTGACACTATGTGGATACCCTTGATTACCTTTTCTTGCCTAATTGCAATGGCTAAGACTTCCTTTATGATGTTAAAAAGCAGTGGAGACAATGGGCACCCTTGTCTGGTTCCTGATCTGAGTGGAAATGATTTCAGTTTAACTCCATTCAATACAATATTGGCTGTGGGTTTGCTGTAGATGGCCTCTATCAGTTTAAGAAATGTCCCTTTTATACCAATTTTCTTAAGTGTTTTGATCATGAAAGGATGCTGGATATTATCAAAAACTTTTTCTGCATCAATTTAGAGAATCATATGGTCTTTGTTTTTTAATTTGTTTAT